>NC_081405.1:149461760-149806760 GCF_030272615.1 Cryptomeria japonica
TACTTAATACTATACATGCAATCCAAAATGATATTAAAGCATCCATAAAAATAAAAACATCCACCATAACACAAGTGCTTATACATGGAAAACCCAATAGGGAAAAACCACAGTGAGATGGGACTCACAAGTTAACTATCTGCAGTAATAGGTAGCTAACTAGTTAGGGTCTACAAAGTGCTATGCTAGTAGCGAATCTTGTTAAAGATCCCAAAGCTCTGTTAGGAGCTATACCCTGTTAAAGGTATTATCTTGTTAGGAGTAACCATGGTAGAGGATTTCAAAACCCAAACTAATGGATCACCTTGTTAGAGATTACCCGATTAGGGGATTTGACTATTGTAGTGATTAGAAAACAACAAGTGGTGTGATCTAGAAGTAGCACAACTTGCTTGCATAGATCCTCTTTTGCTCACTCAAAACTGCATCACCGACATACTCTGCTATGCCTTCAGTAAATTGCAAAAAATTAACACTTCTATCTTGAATCATCAAAATAGTTCATCATAATATCATTATATAGACATTAGATTTCATGTCGGCTCAGGAATCATATAACAATTTCCTAGGTGTAGTGTATCTAGACAATCTAATATAACTCATCACAGAATACTGCCAAATCTGTCGATTAGGGATAACTCATCACACAATCAGTGAAACCAGTTGGAACACTGATACCGGTTAAGAGTTAACCACTTCCAAGTCATAGACTGATTATCCTCCAATTTCTTATTTGATGATCTCTGTTGAATCTCCAAGTTGGTGTCATGTCTTTCCTATATATACCGGCTAGACACCCTCAAAACCGTTTGAACTTTACTGTTCATATAATACCGGTTTCACAATTCAAAGACTTAGGAGTAATAGTGGTTTGTCTTAACTAAGATTATTAAGACAATGTAAACATATGTATGTGTATACATGTGCCATCAATGACAACACATGAAGTCATCCATTACAATCACCATCAAGCCAAAAATCTCCCCCTTTGGCATTGATGGCAAGAATTAGAAAATTTTACAACTTTACAAATAAGTGTGCTTACAAAAGTTGTAAAAAAATATTTCTACTCCCCCTTTGACAAAACTACCAAATTGAAAAGTAATATATATATATTATATATTATATCAAAATTTGCATCAAACATTACATATACAAAAATATATGAGTCTTTATCAAGGAGTGTTCATTGCAATTTTCAAGAAAATGTCATTGAAAGTGATCTTCATGTAAGAAAAATCATTTTCCCATGTTTCCAATAAGGTTTGAGTGATCTCAATGGTTGTCATAACCTATGCAACAAATTCTTCCATTGCATCCACTGTGCTCATCTCTGGAGTTGGCAAAACCACTTCTGCATCCTCTCATACCTATTGCAAGATGTCCACTTTAGGTCTCAACTAGTTTTTGAGTTCCTTCTAGGATCAAAGTCTCTTAGCCTGTTCACAATCATAGATATCTAACTGATTTTACAAATCATCAACTAATTTGCCAAATGCTGAGGTTGAGTCCTATAAAGGTATGTAGGTAGTACATATCCTTTCTAGTTCTTGTTCTGTCTCTTCTCACCTCTTAATCAAATCAGTATAAAAAAATGAAAGTTTAGATGTATAGGCTAGTATCCTTCCTTTAGTTTCAATAGAAGTCTTCAAAAGATCTTTATTCAGAGATAAAGCAATCTTCCCTATATCAATATCTTTCATTATTTTCTCTCCTCTTTTCGTCTTGTAATTATTCTCAGCTAAAGTCTGAGAAAATTTTTCAAGGGACTTTAGTTGTTCAAATGCATCAACAAGCAACTAACCAAGCTTGCCAATAGGAGTTGACAAATTTCCAATGTCAGTCTCCGGTAGAAGACTTGACAGAATCTCAATGATAGTTTGAATTGTTTATGCTTCCTTCCTCTGCTCTTTCAATATTTTATTTTGAGTTATATATTGCATCACAGTTGCAAGACCTCCATAAGTTCAGATGCACTCATATTATCTAGATCTATAGGCCCTTTTATGCCTATTGAGTCATCCTCATCATCAATTTGCTGCTTTACCTTTTCTTTTTCCTTTTTAGCTGGTATCTTCTCCTTTGTTTTCTCTTTCTCTTCCTCCTTTTTCTATTCATTTTCCTTCACTTCAACCTCTTTCTTAGTTTCCTATTTCTCTATGTGTGTCTCTATTTTTTTCTCCTATGAGTCTCTTGTAACCAGTGGCAGCTGATTTTCCTCTTGGTGTTCCTTTTCTGGTGGCGGTTGAATATCCACACTAGGTTGAATTACCAATTCGTCAACTTCTTCCTATACAAAAGTAATGACCGTTTTCTATAAAGGTTCCATAACTGGTGCAATGATATTACCACTTGTATCAATAGTGTCTTGGATTTCATCAATATCATCTAAAAATATAACCGGTAGAGTAGTGTCATCCTTATGCTTAATAAGATATACAATATCCAGTGGAATAATCTCTTCTTTATCTAGTTCTGGTCGATCTCCAGTCTCTATTTGGTCATCATTATGAGACTTCATCTACTCATGAATCCTTTGAATATTTCTAGCTATCTGATGGGTTTCAACTTCAATAGATTGAACCTTCCCATTCAATAACTTCAATCTTCTTGCCTTAGAATGAAATTGTCCTTTGAAATTATCAAGAGATGCTAATATTTCATCTCTAGATAATTTAGAAAAATATTGAATGAAAACACTATCAATAATTTCTTGATCCTGGTCAACAACCATTTTCCACTTATTTGCAAGAATAGAATACAAAGAATCAAAAATATCTTTTTCAATATCCCGAGGCAACCGATTGTATTGACACAAGTGATTGATTACCTCTTGAACAATTTGTTGCTTTTGATCATCATCAAATGAATCAAAACATCTTTTCACATTATCAAACCTATTCCTCCCTAATATTTTCAATGTCTTCTCAAAATTAGTCATAGGCTTATAAGATAAAACATTAATAGGAATACTTGGCTTTCTTACCAGTTGCTTTTATTTTCTTGGGTTCTTCTTTAGTTTTGGTTTCCTCAGATTCTTCTTCAAGAATAAGTTGCCTACCTCTCTTCTTTGTTGTAGTCTACTTCATAGCATATACTTTGGTTGTGTGATCCTTTTTGACTTGAATTTTTCTTGTCACCCTTGTACCGCTAGTAATTGATGCTACTTGCTTGACTTTCTTCTTCTTCTACTCTTTGCCAGTAGTGGGTTCAGCAGGTGCATTTCTTTCCTCGTATGCTCCTGGTGTTTTATTCTTCTTATCCTTGGGAGATGCCAAAAGGTTGTTGGCATATCTGATTAATAATTCATAGTTGACTTTGTAACTCATTTCATCCTCCCTAGGTTCTATGGCCTTCATAAGACATAAATTTGTGGTAACTGTGAAATAGATGTCTTTTGCAAAGTGTTTCATCACATCTTCAAGTAGCCTTGACCTCATACTCATCTTCTTTTGGAATTCATTAAAATATATGTTCATTGCAGTAGAAAATGTGTTCTTTACAACCTTAATGTTATTCTTGATTTGAGCAATTACTGATATGTCCTTTGACCATTGAATGTCACCAATTCCCGGTAGGAAATTCTGAAAATAAAAGAATATACCAATCAATAGCTGACCAAATTTTAACTTTTGACTATTGTCTTTCTTAATTGATTGCAATTTCAACATCAATTGAATCCTTATTGCCTCACATAGGTCATAATCTGCATTCTCAACAATCAATTTGTAAGTTGCATGCACAACAGCTGATGGCAGACTGTTCATTCTACTGGAATAAAATATCTTTTAATCAATGACCATAATTGTAAGTCTAACTCTAGGTCCTTAATTTTGTTGACTAAAAATGCACGACCATCAGAGGTAGTCTAAGTTAGTGTGACCATAGTCTCTTTTGAAATTTTCCTTAGGTTTGGAACTTCACCAATTTGCCAAAAACTAGTGACTGCATGAATTTCTTCCTTTTTGATTGTATGCGACCATTTGAGATGTATATTTTCACCATGGACATGACTAATAATTATTCTAACATGTTCTTCTTCAAAATATTCAAAAAAATATGTCACATTGTGAAAACTCTTTTCATAAACCCTAATGTACTCGGGTTCGATTTTACCACTTTTATCACACAAGGATTTCAATTGAGAATAAATTGATAATGATCATAAATCCTCTATTTTACTATCAATGTAACTAGATAAATCACCTTTTATCATAACAACATCAATAAATTGAGACAATCCATTGTATGATACTATTTTTTCTGATTCCATGGACTCCATAGGTTCAGCAATGATCATAAGTCTCTCTACTTGCTTAAACGATGATGCCATTCTAGACAAACTCTATTTGAGAGAGATTAACAAAAGAATACCTTAATTCCTTCATGATGGCAAGGTTTATGGTTGATATCTCGAATGTACACCCATTTTTCTATCTCTAATATTTGAATTCGACTCAATTTTTCAATCCACAACACAAATCCTTCTTTGATCGGCTAGCAATTCTCTTTTTCGCTCTAAAGGTGCTCAAGAAATCTCTTTCGAATGCAATTAGGGTAAAAATAACATAGTAAAACTCAATTTTATAAACTTACCCACTACATTAATTGCTCAACCGATAGGGTAACAAACCCTAATATACTGCTTAACAAAACTTCGCAATACTGACAGGTATATAACCGGTTGATAATATTTTGAAAACTAGATAGACAATGATATCAAGAACCCTCACAAAACAAATCAAAATGCAAAACTATCTTACCACACATTCTTCAAGGGGTCCGGATGTGTATTTATCGCTATGCTCCCCTTAGGTGTGTTGAAAGGATTAATTCACCGGTATAGGATTCTCCACACTACGCACAGGGTTAGATTCTTCTACAACCTTGTCCTCACTCTTATTTTTCCAGATTTTGTTCATCTCCTCTCTATTTTCTTCAACATTGACCTTCTACTTACCTTTTTGATCTTCAGAGTGGTTAATGAGTTTCTTCTTCCTGGTTCTACAAAATTTTGCCATGTGTCCCAGTTTGTGATAATGATAGCAAGCCATCCCAGATGATCTCCAAGGTCTTGCATTACCTCTTCTAGTTGTCCTTCTACAGTCCATAGCCACATGATCATAATTATTACAAATGGAGAAAATCACATTAGTTACCTTTTCCATTTCAAATAGACTAAACCGATTGACATAGGGTTTATGCTAGTTCATATTTCCCCGGTTGTCATGGGTTCTCCTCCAGTCACCATTAGGTCTTGGATTCATGTGAGGTGCCAGATTGTTCACTCCATATCTGCATTCAACTAATCTATGTCGATACATGCTGCATGTAAAACAGTGACCTTCAAATCTCATAGATACATACCTAACATTTGTATTATAGCCAGCATTCTCATTAGGTGTGCTTCTACATATATTATCAGCATGTCTAGGTTTGTGACTAGTAAAGCAAACATGTTTAAAATATTTCTTACTGGTAGGCTTGTTTTCTTTATGAGATGTTTTACCTTTGTGTATGTTTCTCTTTGTACTGGAAGATTCTCCTTTCTCACATGTATTGAAACCTGGTCTAGATGTGTCACCTTTCATCCTCTGAGATTGGATCTGCTCATCTAGCATAGAAGAACTCTTAAATTGAACTTTTCCATCTTTCCATTAGCCTCAATGATCTCTCTAGTAATATCTTCATTGTGTTTTGTTAGAGTCTCTCTTAGAGATGTTTCTATTTCAAGATCCAGCTGCAAAGCCTCCTTCTCTTCCTTCTCCTCATGCCAATGTTCATGCAAGGTTGAATTCTCTTGCTTGATTTTGAAAATCTCATGATCTCTTTCTTTTATTAGGTCTTTAGCTACTCGTCTTGCTTCAAGATCTTGGCTCATGCGGATGGTTAGGGCTTCAAGCTCTCTCCTCAGATTTAGCTTTTCATCAATCAGGTTTTCAACTTCTTTAACCAATGCATCAATGTTAGCCTCATTTGAAGAACTATTATATAATATCTCTAGTAGTTGCTCAGTCATCTCTCTCCTTTTGACTTGTGAAGCTTTAACTCTAACCCTTAGGGTTTCAAGCTCTTCCTTGGTAGCATCAAGTACTCTAGCCATCTCTAAATAACTCACATCCCCCATGGTGGTTTTAGGGTTTCCTTACAAGTGATTAAGACTTAAGGAATTTTGACTCTGATACTAATTGATAGACTTATAAAGCACCAAGAGGGTGGAGGTGAATCGGTGACAACAAAAATAATACCACTTGAAACATAAACGAGTAAAGATACTTAACTAGTTTATTTAATACTATGCATGCAATCCAAAGTGATATTAAAGCATCCACAACAAGTAAAAAATCCACCATAACACAAGTGTTTATATGTGGAAAACCTAACTTAGAAAAACCATGGTGAGATGGGACTCACAAGTTAACTATTTGCCATAATAGGTAACTAACAGGTTAGGGTCTACAAAGTGCTTTGCTAGGAGCGAATCCTGTTATAGATCCCAAAGCTTTGTTAGGAGCTATACCCTATTAGGTGTAACCTCAGTAGAGGATTTCAAAACCTAAACTAATGGATCACCTTGTTAGAGTTTACTTGGTTAAGGGATTTGACTATTGTAGTGATTAGAAAACAACAGGTGGTGTGATCTAGAAGTAGAACAACTTGCTTGAATAGATCCTCTTCTCCTCACTCAAAACTACATCACCGACATACTTTGCTACACCTTCAGTAAATCAAAATAACTTAACACTTCTATCTCACATCATCAAAATAATTCATCATAATGTCATTATATAGACATTAGGTTTCATGTCGGCTCAAGAATCATATCACAATTTCCTAAGTGCAGTGTATCTGGACAATCTAACATAACTCATCATATATTGCTGCCAAATCTGTCAGTTAGGTATAACTCATCACACAATTAGTGAAACCAGTTGGAACATCGAGACCAGTTAAGATTTAACCACTTCCAACTCATACATCAATTTGTCCTCCAATTTCTTCTTTGATGATCTCCACTGAATCTCCAAGCTAGTGTCATGCCATTTCAGCATATACAAGTTATCTACATATACCGATTAGACACCCTTAAAACCGTTTGAACTTTACTATTCATATAATACTGGTTTTGCAATACAAAGACTTAGGAGTAATACCAGTTTGTCTTAACTAAGATGACTAAGACAATGTGAACATATGTGTGCATATACATGTGCCATCAATCACAACACATGAAGTCATCTATTATAATCATCATCAAGCCAACATATTCAAGATTAGGTTTTTAAACGATTGTATCTTAAATAAATTATGTATGTGTTTTATTTGATGTTCGAGATCATGCTCGATGATCTATCATTAAAAATGATATTTACATCAATTTAAATAATTAATCATTGTAAAGCCTTGTACTTGTAATAGGAGGGTTTCATTGTATTTTTATTGATTATATTAAATAAGTGAAAAGATGAATAAATTGATAATGATTTTTTATTTAAGATGAATTATGCTTGTGTGCGTGTCACATTTTATAAGATCATTGTAATTTAGAGCATATTTGAGCATAGAAAAAAGTTGTTGAACTTTGTTGGAACTAGAAGTATCAAATTTTTTCAATCTCAATTAATATAAATAGATTTTTTAATATATGTATGTTGTGATGCTATATATTTTGCTGCATCTTTTAAATATTTCATTTTATTTAAGAAATATTCTTTATAGTTTATTTGTTGCTTTATGAATTTTATGTTTTGTGAGTATTATGTTTAATTTTAATAGCATTAGAGAATATAGATTATTGAATTTTTTGTTAAAATGACAGTTTAATTTGTGTATTCTATGTTGAGTTAAAATGTAATTTTAGTGCATATTAACAAACACATTATGTTTACCGACATGATGTTTTGTTTGCAATCAGCTCATGTTTTTCATCTTTTTCTTAATGTATACTATACAAAGGACTATTTTATTTTATTGTGTTGAGATTAAATTTAATAATGAATCTATTATTTCTTCATTCCATAAAAAAATGTATGAAAACCACTTTCTTGACCTCATAGATCAAACAATTACAATCATAGAGGTATAATAGAGGTAAGGGCACCTCAATTTAGAACCTGTAGGACTCTTATAATGTTCATTATTATTGTTTATGTAAGTTTATTATAGTATGCACATGACATTATCCATAAAAGGATTAGCATTCATGAACATATGAATAATTTCATATATTTTGTCAAAGGAAGAGTGTGTAAACAAAAGAAAATGAGTGATTTTTATATTATGATCCATTTTTATACTATGATGCAAGGGTTACAACATTTGACTAATTTCAAATATGATTTATGTGATGGATAGAGAGGCGCTTGTGAACAAGCGAGATTTCAAGAACAATTCCAACAACTGTCGACACATAAAAAATTTCATTAAAAATTATCCTCGCATTCAATCTTAAAGGTGGATTCATTCTCTAATAATCTTATTTCTCCATTATAATATCTATATCATCCATTATTTTATTATATTCATAATATTATTATATTTCATCATTATTTATTAAATCCATTAAGTAAATATATATTTCACTGTTATCATTTATCCATTCCATTTATGTAAAATAAACAACTTTAATAAGAACTCTTTACCACTTACCATAATATAAATTATTCCTTTTTGGTTGACTCATATACAATGATGGAGAAGGATTGATGATATCTAAGCTTTCTATACTTTTAAAAACACATTGTGTAATTCAAATAACAACTTTATATTTATAAACACAATGTCTATATCCTCATCATTTGATACCAATTATAAGTGAAAGTAATGTGTATAAACTTTATTTTGGTTGTTGTTTCACTCAAATCCATAAAGTTGATAAAAAGTTATTGCTATTTTTTCTCTTGACTGACCTAATAATAAACAACCCTCATAAATATACAGTAGGAATATTCTCCAGAATTTTGGCACTCTAATATCATGCAAAAATATATTGCCAAAAAAAAAGACTTTCCAAGAATCCACACCATCACCTGTGTCTAGAATTCAAAATAATATCCTTGATGCTAAACTTCTATTGTTCATTTCATTAATTCACCAAAACAGTTATTTTTTCTATGCTTATGTAAAAGTCATATTTTACTATTTTTCAAAAGTCGAGCTCACTATGGTGATGAACACATCATCTTATCTCCTTTGTTTCCTTTGTTGATAAACATGACGTCTTTAAAGTGATGATACAAAGAATGTCTTTACTGTGGAGATAAACACAATGTATTTAGTGTGAAGATAAACATGACATATTTACATTGGCCATAAACACATAAGGGCATGCATGGAATATCAAACACTGGGATGTTCTATTTCGTTCATGATGTGAATCAGTAAAGAAGGGACTATTTTTAAAATGAGACATAGTCTTTATGTGAGGGTATTTTATCCTAAAAGCAAAAAATAGGTAACACCATCACTAGGAAAGTCCATGTTTGAAATGCGAGTGGTTCATCTCCTCATATTTCACACAATATAAATGATGTGTATCTCACTAGAAACAATACATGGTGTGTTTCTCACACTCCTCTCCAATTATCACAAGTTGGGTCATTGGCTACTGGGACCACTGGTTTCGTCACTTAGGATAATACCCTATAGATTATTTTTTGTCCCATCCATCTTGCCACAGGATAGCCTGCGATGATAAACACAATGAATTTGCAAAAAAAACATATCCTTCTCTTTCCTTTGTTTAGACTCACATTTCTTTCATTTCCATCTTCTCTCAAGTCATCAGGTTATAGACACCGTGTTTATTACCATAGTAAAGGTGTCATTTTTATTGCGATGGTATATTCGCCATTTTTATCACCAAAGGAAGGAAATTCGAACACACCATGTATCACACCACAAGAAGCAAAGGTGAAAAAACCATGTTTATCACCACAATAAAGATAGATATGATGTCAAGGTAGGACTTTCACAAAGATATCAACATACAATGACAATATAGATTGTAATCCATCCCTTTAAGTGCTCTTAGATCCGTATAAGAGAAATAAAGTAGAATCATATTACTTTCATTTCCAACTTCTCTCAAGTCATTAGGTTACAAACATCGTGTTTATCGCCATAGGAAAGGCGTCTTGTTTATCGTGACAATAAATTCACCATGTTTATCACCAAAGGAGGGAGATTCGAAAACATTGTGTTTATCACCAATGGAGGGAGATTCGAAAACATTGTGTTTATCACCAAAAGAGGGAGAGTCAAAAAACATTGTGTTTATTAACACATGAAGGAAATGTTAACACCCTATGTTTATCGCCTCATTAAAGGTATATATGATGCAGAGGCATGACTTTCACAAAGACAACATACAATGACAATATAGATTGTAATCGTGCTCAGGTTACAAACACTGTGTTTATCACCATAGGAAGGAAAGGAAGACACACCGTGTTTATCGCCTCAGTAAAGATAGAGTAAATATAGAGATGATGTAAAGGTACGACTTTCACAAAGACATTAACATACAATGACAATGACAATACACATTGTAATCATGCTCAAGTTATAGACACCATGTTTATCACCATATTATAAGCATCGTTGTTATCATGACAATAAATTTGTCGTGCTTATCACCAAATGAGGGACAGTAAAAAACACCGTATTTATCACCATAGGAAGGAAAGGTGGACACATCATGTTTATCGCCTCAGTAAAGGTAGAGATGATGCAGAGGTACAACTTTCACAAAGACATCAACATACAATGACAATACAGATGTAATCGTGCTCAGGTTACAGAAACTGTGTTTATCACCATAGTAAAGGTGTTATTTTTAGCACAAAAATAACTTCCACATATTTATCACCAAAGGAGGGAGAGTCAACAACATTGTGTTTAACACCACAATAAGGAAAGGTGAACATAGTGTGTTTATCGCCTTAATAAAGGTATAGATGATGCAAAGGCACAACTTTCACAAAGACAACATGCAATGACAATACAGATTGTAATCGTGCTCAAGTACTTGTGAAGTACTACAAACAATTTCTATTTGAAATGCACAACTGCATAGAAATAGGTAACAAACACATGGGTTAGGTATGTTATAAATTGTAGGTCAAAAAACACATAGATAGTGGAGATAGAGAATACAAGAGGAAGAGAGGATAAAAGAGAGTGGGGTAGCGAGATAGACATGGGGGTATGGTTGTATGGATGGGGAGATAGAAAGGGAGAGGGGAAGGAAGGGTGGGAGATACCTAGAGATGGGAGGGATGTGGAAGAGGAGATACAAAAGAACAAAGAGAGAAGTAAGAGAGGATGGATGGAATGATAGGCATGGAGGGAGTGAGAGACCTATGGAAGGAGGAGATAAAGAGGTTAGGGGGGAGAGAGAAGATGAGGGATTTCCTAAAGGGATAGGATTAAGAGGGAGGGAGAGAGAAAGGTAGAGAGGGAGGGAGAGAACTATAGAGGAGACATATAGATACTAGGTAAGAGACCTAGAGGGGAAAAGAGAGGTGGGAGACCTAGATAGTGAGAGAGAAGTGAGAGAGATAGAGGGGGATAGAGAGAGCTAGGTAATGAGACCTATTTGTAGAGGTAAATAGGTGGAGAGGAAGGGAGGGAGAAACCTAGATAGGGGAGAGAGAAGTTTGGATGGAGAGGTGATGACCTAGACAATAGGTATCTAAATTTCCTCCTATTTCTTTACCATTGGTCCATGGGCCCAATTTTTCTTAAGCTGGAATTTTTTTTCTACAATCAGGATTGCACAAGTGCAATCATTAGATTTAGTAGCAATAAAAGAAAAGATAAATAAAGAAAAATCTCAGAAGAAGCCCAAAATTCTCTTAGTCATCGTCTATAATATACCCTCTCCTCTTTTAATCTCTAAATAATATAAACTATGAATTATTGTCTAATCTCTAAATAATATAAACTATGAATTATTAAGCATAATATATTTTAAAAGAAAATCATATTTTTTTATATGAATCTCAAGGATGATTCATAAATGTCAACTCAAAGTTATTGTACCTATCAAATATTTTACAAAATTTCTAAGTTGTTGTAGTTGTTCTTTGAGTTATTTTTTAGTTTCTTCATCTTTAGAAATTAGTAACTTCAAATTTTCAATGATAGAGTCTAGATAGGCCACCCCTCCTTCACTTTTTAGGTTTACTTAAATTGACTTAGGTCATTTGGTAATCTTGAGAGGACATTTCTTTGACATCTTAATGTACAATAAGAGTTATTGTTTGGATTATAATCCTTTCCCTATTTTTTCTTTTTCCTCATGGTTAAGAGAGTTCTAGGCTTCTAAGGTATTTCTGATAGTTCTAATACTAAATGTTTAGTACAGATGCCAAGCTAACAAGATGAGACGAGGGGTGGGGGGGCGAATCATATAAACTTAATCTTCCATAAAAACATTAGATTCAACCTCTGTAACATGTACTTCAGTAAAATAACCAAAACTGCTAAACATGCAAACTTAAAAGCATATAAACATCATAAACCTCATAACACCAGATTTAACATGGAAACCCAAATAGGGAAAAACCACTGTGGGATTTCAGACCCACTAAGAAATATACTCTTCTAGAGAATGCTCAGTTAAAAGAAAATCATGTTAAAGATTACAAAACACATTGCTAGATGTGACCCGGTTAAAGGATTTCCCTCAGATCTGTTAGGATCTTCAACTTGTTAGAGGTGACCTTGTTAAAAGATTTCAAACACTCAATCAGAATGTCACCTTGCTAGAGGATTTACAAATAAGACTGTTAAGTCCACTCGGTAAAGAGATTTCCTGTCACTTTCACAAAATAACAGTAATAAAAATATATTTGCAACTTCACATCTAAAATGCTAAAGCAAATTCTTATTTTCTCAATGCAATCTAGACATAGAACTAATCTTGTCCATCTACTAGGCTTCTATACTCTATTAACAAAATAGGTCTTCAAGCTTCTGTGCTCGGTGATCACTATGTAGCATCCCTATGCATACACTTGCCTGCATACATTGTTTATCAATAGTTCCCTATTTATAAACAATTAGCTAACCACTTAATCTCCTTGATCACATTTCCCATGATCAATCATAGCCATCAGATCTTCAATCTTGTCCAGGTTCAATGTATCCTTCGATCTGAAAATGTTTTACCCTACCTCGTACCTTGCATACATTCCTTGGAACTTGTGCTAGGGTATTGCTATTCAATCTGACTTGTAGATCTTCATGCTGATTTTCCTATGCCATAGATTCTTTAACAAACTTGATTCACGGCTTACCAATCATTTAATCATAGCCAACTCATCAACTTCCTTCATTAAATAACGCATCCAATCATTTAATGCATTCTATCATTACTCGGTTACAACTCGGTAGATACTAAACTTCACTCAGTAGACATTCCGCCTTCATTAACCGATAGTGATAACCTTAGGGTTTATCGACTAGCTTCCTTAGGGTTTACCAACTAGGTTCTTTGCTCAGAAACATAGTATAGTATTTAACCTTTACAATTTACAAAATATGTAAGATATCAAATAGTCTAAACATCATGATCTTATCACTGTTTGACTCAGTAATAGTTGCCCATTGAATACCTTATTCATCCCCTTATTCATCATATTCTTTCTGTGTCTTTTACCGACTTCTTTATACTCATCAAAACATACTTCTTAAGATATGGCAACATCATACTGAATTAGAAAATCAATTTCTTGACATCAATGACAAAATAATAATGTTAAGATAGTGAACATCCTTAATCAGTTATATCCATAGTCATCAACAATCTTCTCAATATCCTTATTGAAAAGCCAACAATCTCCCCTTTTGGCATTGATGGCAAAACCAATTGATTTGACGTAATTGATCGGATTGCTGTGAAATGCTGAAATGCTCTCCCCCTATAATTAGTCTTCTCCCTGGTTCTGAAATGTAGTCTTCTCCTTTAGACTTCTCTCCCATTCAGTAGTCTTCTCCCCCTTTGACAACAATGCCAAAAATGAAAAGAACTAAAACATAATTTGTGTTGCTGAGAAGTAGATTCCTTGCTGTCATGTATTTACTTAGTCTTGATCAGAGCATTTTGTCTTCAATTCCTATTCCCTGTTATTGTTTCCTGTACACCTTTAGAAAACATCCTAAAGTGTGTAAATCAACATCAACTCCTGAAAAGATATTATGTAGAGTCATCGAATTGATGCTTTCATTGAACTCGGTTAGTGAATGGAAGATAGGGGTAGGACCCCTAACTTGCTTCTGAGATACTCAAAAGTTTCCCTTGGCAGTGGCTTGGTGAAGATGTCTGAAATTTGTTCCTTTGTGCTAACATATTCCAACACCACTTTCTTCTCTTGAACTTCTTCTCTAAGATAATGATATTTGAGAGAGATGTACTTTGTCTTAGAGTGCATAACAGGATTCTTTGAAATGTTAATGGCACTAGTATTGTCACAGAATATAGTTACTGGCTTGGTAACTTGCTCATTTATACCTTCCAACAGTTGTTTGATCCATGCTATATTAGTGCAATTCAACGCTACAGCAACATATTCAGCTTCTGCTGTTGACTGTGAAACACAATCTTGTTTCTTGCTAAGCCAACTCACTAGTCTTTCTCCCAAAAAGAAAGCTCCACCACTTGTGCTTTTCTTGTCACAAATGTTGCCTGCCCAATCAGCATCAATATAAACTTTTAAATCAAAATCATTTCCTTTCTGATATACTAAGCCATAATCTTTAGTGCCTTTCAAATATCTAAAAATTCTCTTGATTGTTGTCATGTGTGTTTCCTTAGGATCTGCAGAAAATCTTGCAACTATACCTACTGCATGTGCTATATCTGGTCTGCTGTGAACAACATATTGCAGTTTTCCAATCATAGATCAGAAGAGTCTCTCATCAACAGATGCAGATTCATCATTCTTTGATAATTTACAGTTGGTAGTCATAGGAGTACTTACTAGTTTTGAATCCTCCATTCCAAATTTCTTCAAGATTTCATTTATGTACTTGGATTGGGTAATGAAGATCTCATCTTTCATTTGTAGTGTCTATAAGCCTATAAAATACTTTATCTCACCGATTAATGACATCTCAAATTCTTTGCTCATTTCATTTCGAAAGTTCTTGCATAGAGAGTCATTTCCAAAAAATATAATGTCATCAACAAATATGGCTAAGATCAGTATTCCATTCTCATCATTCTTCATGTACATGTTACCGTTTTCACTTGTTCTTATAAAACCAATTTTGATCAAATAAGAGTGCAATCTGTCATACCATGCTCTGGGTGCTTGTTTCAAACCATATAAAGCTTTGTTCAATTTACATACCTGATCTTTATTCTTGTCTTCAACAAATCCTTCAGGTTGTTCAATAAAAACTTCTTCTTCTAGTATACCATTCAGAAATGCAGATTTGACATCCATTTGATATATCTTGAAATTCTTGTAAGCAGCATATGCCAACAATGGTCTTACACCTTCAAGTCTTGCCACAGGTGCAAAAGTTTCACCATAATCAATTAGCTGGTGTAAATAATTATTCATCATGGATATTATTACACTATACTTAAGTTTACTTAGGAAATGCATTTCATAGTAGTTTGGGTATGAGACACTTGGGTGTTTGTACCGCATTGGGATAGTGTGTGTAGGAGAAATTCCACCTTTTATGGTGTTGATCTTGTTGTTACACTCCACATTTAGTGGGTGATCCACCTCATGTGGACTATTATATTATTTCTCCTACCTACCCACACCTATTTCCTACCTACCCTTGTTTCTTATTGAGCCACTTGTCATGTTTGTGTGCTCACATATCCCTAGCCTTGCCTATATAAGTAGGCTCATCTACATTGTATGTAATTGATATTATTGATCATTTTCTATTGATGAGAATACAGTTTATTCTTGCCCTATATTGTGTCTCTATTTTGTACATTTCATTGAGCTCTTGATCTTGGCAAAATCTCACATGGTATTAGAGCCATTGGGGCTTCATTGATTCGTCTTGAAGAGGCATTATTGTGACATCAAGAGGTAGATCTGAGAAGCAGCATCTTTTGGAGGCATCCTAGACCAGATCCGACCCCGTCATTACGTCCAGAAGGTTGCTTCCATGAATTTTGGTTATAAAGTCGGCATATTTTGGTGAGAAAATGTTTTTCGCCAATTTTACTATTATTGTACGAATTTCGAATTTTTTTTTTGTTTTTTCTGAAAAATAAAAAAAAAAATTGAAGAAAAAAAAATTTCGAAAGAAAAATTTTTCGTCAAATTTTTTTTTGAAAAAGCGATAGTGAAAAAAAAATCGAAAAAAAAAAAATTAAAAAAATCAATTTTTGGGGGGTCCACAGACCCCCCCATCCCGTCACCCCCATACCGTAGTGTTAATTGTTTGTAGGGCCTGTAGTCCTCCCACCGCTATCATACTCTCCTTGACCACTGCAGATCTCCCATCTTTCGGTGTGTTGCGTGCTGCACCAGCCATGGTGGTTTCCCTAGTACCCGACACCCGACATCCTACTGTCGGCAGCGCTCCCCCGCGACCTCCCTGGCATAGGTTGTTCCCCGACGGCGAACCGCCTCCTCCCAGCACCGGTGGCTCCTCTCGGTACCGGCCACAATCACCGGCACTTCCCGCCACCGGCGGCTCCTCTGGCACCAGCCGCCAACTGCCACGCAGACCCCGGGACCCTACCACATCGCAGTCCAGTCACTGGGCCACCTCACCCAGTCAGTGCCACTACCACATCAGCAGCCACATCACCCACCATGCAGAGCACATGCAGACCCTACCACGTCAGATTTCCATACTGCCACATAATATTTTTTGGCCAACAAGATCGCGCCACGTCATCAGTCTGTACTGTACGGATGCCCAATCAGCAGGGAGGTGAAGTTTTTGCGACAGCCATATAGCCATCAAATTTAACCCTGCAATTTGCTGACATCATCATTTTTTCAAAAATTTTGCAGGTCCCTCTCATTGAGCTTTTTGATTTTGTAGTTCAACTTCAAATGGCCATATCTTGCTCGTTTTTGCTCCTTTTTTGGTGCAATTTTTTTTGAAATGGGTTAGAATTTTGTGTACTTTCACATGGTGGAATTATTTTCTAATTTTCATGGACAAAATTTTCAGAATTCTCAATTTTTGGTGACTGTATCTGTTTAATCCCCGTTTCTGCAACTTCCAAGTGTCTGTTCGGGCTCATACAAACTCTTTTTTAGGTGCCATTTTTTTTTGAAAGTGAATTATTTTTTTTCTACTCTCAGAATATGATATCATTTTGTAGCAATTGTGGGTAGAAATTGTACTTTCATCATATGGTCTTATTTGGCCAATTTGGCATTTGTATTGCATAGATCTATCTTTCTGATCTTTTGCTTTATAGTTCTCAGCCTATTGGGGTAGTTGTAAAAAAAAATCAAAAGTCCACCTTGCCATTCTTTGCAAGTGGCCTATTATACACGCACTCCATATAAAGTGCCAAAATCATCATTTTTAGGGGGGTACTTTGATTGAGTGAATTTCGGGGGGGTGTATCTTGTGCTTTTGTGCTATTGTGTTCATTCTTTTTTGCTGCTATGGGTTCTTCTAAGTTTCCTCTATTAACTCCTCATAATTATGCTACTTGGAAAATTGATGCATGGAGTAAACTTATGGAAAAAGGACTCACTCATTACATTGATGGAACTATTGTTGCTCCTGCTGATCCTAAGATTGATCAAGTTAGTCACTTGGATTGGCTCACTAAAAATATCATGGCCATTGGTACCTTAAGAAAGTATGTATCAAAGGATCTCATTTTTCATATTGAGAAGTGTACTCTAATCAAGGATGCTTGGAAAAAGTTTCAAGACTTGTATGGTCAAGTTGATGAGATTAGGGGATATCAAATTGATAGTGATCTCACCATGTTGGATCCCAAGAACTTTGATACTATACAAGATTATGTCACTAAGGCAAATGAGTTGAGGGCACAACTCAAAGATTGTAACATTGATAAGAAGGATACTAAATTGATATTTAACTTGATAGGCAAGCTTCCACAAGAATATGCAGCATTTGTTTCTAGTTTCCAAACCCATAGGATGACAATGGGTTCAAGCTACATAATTCCTACATTTGATGCTTTCAATGAAATGTTGATGATGGAACAAACTAAGTTGATAAGCATGGGCATTCTTAAGGCTTCTAAGTCTCAAGCATTAGTGGCAAATCAAGGGAACAAAGGAAATCAAGGAAAGGACAACTCAAACAAGAAGAAATGGCAATCAAAGCCTAAGGACAAAGCATCATCTTTTCCACAACAAGGAGATACATCCTCTTCCAAGAGAGATAATTCACCAAAGAGGGAGAGACCTACTTGTGCCTATTGTAAAAAGGTTGGTCATGAGGAGCATCGTTGCCATTCTAAGAAGATTGATGAGCTCACACATATCCTCAAAAAACATAACATTGATTTGCCTAAAGTCTACAAGAAGGATGATTCATCAACTTCCTCTTCCTCACATTCAAAAGGAAAAGGGAAAGCATTCATGGCTTCTACAAGTGGGAAGACTCACTCTTTTGGAACAAGAAAAGGAAAAGCTCTATGTGCTACTATTAGTTATGATTCAGAGAGATGGCTTCTAGATTCAGGGGCTTCTCATCATATGGCATCTTCGCAGTCTATGTTCTCTACATTTGAGCCTTGCACCATGCCACAGATTTTGATGGGCAATCATACATACATGGATGTGATTGGGAAAGGATCTATTGACATTGGGTATAACTCCTTCAATAATGTGTTGTGTGTACCCCACTTGACAAACAATCTCCTTTCTATCTACCAAATCACACATGGCACAACTAAGAGAGTTATGGAGTTCACACCTGAGTCAGTTTTCATTAGAGACATGGAGACTAGAGCTATCATTACAACTAGGGTGGTTGATCATGCATCCTGGTTATACTCCTTTTTAGATTTTGTTGATGATGATGATTTCACATTTGATGATTCTACACATGATGATCACACTTCTTGTGATGGTTCAGAATTTGAGGAGAACTTTGGGCACTTGAACATGGGGATTCTCACATGTGAACCTGTTCTTGAGTCTTGTATTTCATCTCCTCATATTGATATCACATCACTTATTGCACCTGATGATGCAGATAGTGTGACAGTTTTGCCTTCATGTGATTCAGTGCAGCAGGATATTCATTGTCTTCCAGCTTCAGATTCATGGGATAATTACTTGACAGAAATTGCAAGTTTATTTATGGAATCCTACATTGTAGATTTGGGAGACATCATTGATGACATTCATCTTCTCTTTGATGAAGGTGATCCTTCTTTGATTGTTGCAAGGGAACACTCTGACCCTCTTTTTCATTCTCTACATGATCATTCTTTCGAGGTTGACATGATTGTGGATACTTATGTATAGCAGTTGGAGGATGTCTCTTTATGTTTAGAGGAGACATGTGAGTCTTTGGGACATGTTCTACATCCATCTCCACTAGATCTTCGAGTGCCTTTTTCAGTAGTGGCACAATTTACCACCTTTGGAGGGGGTATCTTTCAGCATCAACATGGGGACACTTGAGCAGTTTTTAGAGATTCCTTTCATCATGAGTTTTCTTCATACATCTTCCCTTCATGATTGGGGAGACTTCATGGATACACCTTTGGTTTTGTTTCTTCCTAAGGAGAGGAATGTTGTTCGACATTCATGGAGTAGTTTCTTCATACATCGAGCTTCTATCATTGGTGCAGATTCCACATTGAGGGGGGACTTTTTCCTCACATGGGGTTTTGTCCTTCACATTCTTCTATGAGAGTTCTCTTGTATGTTTTTCATCTCTCTTTTGGGGGAGGGTTTTTTCCCATTGGGTTTTTCTCTCTTTCCCCGCTTTGTCAGAGATTTGATTGCATTGTTTTACATGCATTTGCATGGGTACCTAACATGGCCTAGTAGCCGGGACCCATCTTGTATTGCTTAGTTGCATTGTAGACTTAAGTGCATTCCCTTAAGTTGCACTTAAGGGGGGGTGTTGGTGTAAATAATTATTCATCATGGATATTATTACACTATACTTAAGTTTACTTAGGAAATGCATTTCATAGTAGTTTGGGTATGAGACACTTGGGTGTTTGTGCCACATTGGGATAGTGTGTGTAGGAGAAATTCCACCTTTTATGGTGTTGATCTTGTTGTTACACTCCACATTCATTGGGTGATCCACCTCATGTGGACTATTATATTATTTCTCCTACCTACCCACACCTATTTCCTACCTACCCTTGTTTCTTATTGAGCCACATGTCATGTTTGTGTGCTCACATATCCCTAGCCTTGCCTATATAAGCAGGCTTATCTACATTGTATGTAATTGATAGTATTGATCATTTTCTATTGATGAGAATACAGTTTATTCTTGTCCTATATTGTGTCTCTATTTTGTACATTTCATTGAGTTCTTGATCTTGGCAAAATCTCACAAATTCCTTCTTCTTGAGCATAACCTTTGCAAACTAGTCTTGCTTTATTTCGAATGACGTCACCTTTTTCATTCAGCTTGTTTCTGAAAATCCAATTTGTACCAATTATATTTTTGTCCTTCGGTCTTGGGATTAGTGTCCATGTGTCATTCTTCTTGATTTGATCAATCTCTTCTGTCATAGCATTTATCCAATCTTCATTGTTAAATGCCTCTTTCACTATTCTAGGTTCAAATTCAGATATCAGACATGTGTTCTATCTCAGTTTATTCCTTGTCATCACTAGATCATCCTTATCTCCTATAATCTGACTTGGTGCATGATGTCTTCTAACATATTTGGCTAATACAAGCTCGGTAGGCTCTGTATGATCTTCTTCATCACTCGGTAACTGGATATTCTCTTCAATTTCTTCAACAGTCTGCTCGGTAAGACTTCTCGGTTGAACATAGACAAATTCATCATAATCTTCTGGTTCCTTGGAATTTCCTTCATCATTCCTTTTTGCAAATTCATCAATTTTCACATTTGCACTTTCTACTATTTTGTTACATGATTTGATCAGACATTTAAATGCTTTGCTTCTAGAAGAATAACCTAGAAATGTTCCTTCTTCACTTTTCTGATCAAACTTGCCATTTCTATCATCTTTGTGAACATAGCATCTACTTCCAAAGATTTTAAAATAACTTACATTAGGTTTCTTGTCATACCAGATTTCATATGGTGTCTTCAAAGTACCTTTCTTCAATTGTACTCGGTTCAGGGTGTAAACTATTGTGCTTATTGCTTCTCTCCGAAATGTTTGTAGCACTTTCTTTTCAATCATCAGGGTTCTAACACAATCCACAATAGATCCGTTTCTCCTCTTAGTTATTCCATTTTGTCGTGGGGTTATCGATGCAGAGACTTGTCTTTTAATACCATGATCATTGCAGAATAAGTTGAATTCATCAAATGTGAACTCACCTCCTCTATCTGATCTAAGACATTTCATTTGTCTTCTTGTTTCACTTTCAACCCTTGCCTTGTACCATTTAAACATTGAAAAGCTTTTGATTTTTCTTTTAAAAACATTACTGACATCATCCTTGAGTAATCATCCACAAATAATATGAAATATTTATCACCCTAATAACTCTGAACTTTCATAGGACCACAAAGATCAATATGCACAAGATCTAAAATTCCCTTAGAAGTGTAAGACTTACTTGTAAAGCTTGATCTTGTCATCTTACCCATCTGGCATCGTCGGCACATAGCATTCTCAGGTTTTTCAAGACTCGGTAGACCTCTTACTTGGTGCTTCTTGCTTATTTTGATCAGATTATCAAAATTTACATGACAAAACCTTTTATGCCATAACCAGGTATCATCTATCTTTGCATATAAACACTTATTCCGAGTTGAGTCAAGGTGAAATGTGTTACCTTTTGTTTGTGTCCCGATAGCAACTAACTTTCCATGTTTGTCATGAACTTTGACAATTCCATTCTGAAATTCTATTCGGTAGCCTATGTTGTTTAGCTATGCTACACTCAACAAATTATATTTCAAACCTTGAACCCAATAAACATCATTGCATCTTGCATTGTCAAGAAGTGTTATAGATCCTTTACCTCTTACCGGACATGGTGCATCATTACCAAATCTTACATAGCCTCCATCATAGTCTTGTAATATAACAAACATGTGTTTATCACCTGTCATGTGATGTGAACATCCACGATCTATGATCTAAGAATCATTTTTACTTATATGAGATAGTAGGGATTTTTCTTCATACCTTTCTTCATCTGATCCATCTTTGATAGCCACATAAACAACTTCCTCTATATTAGTTTCATCTGATTTATCATCATTAGATTCCTCATCAGCTATTGGGCATGACTTCTTATCTCTTCTTCTGAAATCTTAGTGTCCTCTGTAATGATTATCTTTCTGTTTGTCATCTCGGTAATCTCTCTTTTCACTAGATTCTTTGTCAGGATAGTTAGAAGCCATATGTCCAATTCTATCATAGTTAAAACATTTCAAGGGTAGCTTTCCTTTGTACTTACCTTTTCCTCTCGATAACCTTCTAGCTAATAATGCTTCAAACTCTTCTTGCTTTCTGATTTCCTCATATAGTTTGTGTACTTTTTCCATATTCTTGAAAAATCTCTCACTTGCTCCACTGTGATCTCCTTCAGTGTACTTACTCATTCTATCATTGTAATCATCAGATTCATCAACATGAATAGAACTGAAAGAAGATTCTACTTTATTTATCGATGACACACTATTATAAAAATTACTTAACTCAAATGCATGTAGCATACCAATAGTAGCATCTAAAGAAACTGGCATATTGGGTACAGACCTCAATTCATTGATTGTAGAGACTCGGATTGCATAAGCTGGTAGAAGGGTTCTTAACAACTTACTTGTTATATCCTTTTCTTCAATAGTTCCACCTACTCCTTTGATTTGATTAACAATCTCCTTTAGTCTTGTACTATAGTGGGTTATGTTCTCACCTTCATTCATCCTCATAGATTAAATTTGTCCTCTTAGACTATCCACTTTTTCTCTTTGAACATGTTCATCACTACCATATACATATATGAGCTTATCCCAGATTGCCTTTGCGTCATTGCAACCTTCTAGATCAATAAACTTTGAATCGGTCAATGCAGATGTTATTTCAATCATTGCTTGGATATGTTCTTGCTTTTCCTTTATCTCTTCTATTGTCAATGGATAGGTGCTCGATGGAATGAAATGATTCTCCAGATAATATACAACATATTCTCCAACTTCTGATAGGTGCAACTTCATCCTTTTCTGCCATGTAGAGAAACTAGACTTGTTCAGCTTCAGTGCATACCTCTTATACATCTTTGGATCTTTGCCTCAAGTACTTTAAAACTTTTTTTCTGGATTCCAAAGCTCTAATACCAATTGATAGTTCTGATACTAAATGTTTAGTACAGATGCCAAGCTAACAAGATGAGATGGGGGGGCTAAATCATACAAACTTAATCTTCCATAAAAACTGTTGGAAATATGGATGGAGTAACTGAGAGGGGAGGGGTGAATCAGTTACCACAAAAATAAATCCACAAGTCCCTTAGATGTCTTTAATATAAACTGCTGTAACTCGGTAAATTAGCTTATCGTTGTTCATCAAACATTAATATGCATGAAACAAATAACATGAACACAAGTAACACCAGATATAACGTGGAAACCCAATTTTGGGAAAACCACCAATGTAACTAGTTACTAATTTTCACTCTTCTGAAGTGAGCCCTGTTAGGAGCCAACCCTGTTAAAGGTTACAAAACACACTATTAGGTGTGACCCTGTTAGAGGATTTAATCACCCTGCTAGGAGTGGCCTTGTGAAAGGTCTTAAGAACAATTCAACTGAATTGTCACCTTGTGAGAGGATTTACAAAAATGGTTGTTAGACCAACTCTGTTAAGAGATTTCGGAATCACTGCTACAATGGTTAGAAAGCAACAATGAAGTGACCTGAATTAAACACAACTTATCTTGCTGATACAGATCTCTGTTCTGCGCCAATAGATCCTTACTGATCACATATATCTTTTCTGCACCTCAAGGATATCACTGATCCTTCATCAGAATTCGCACATTTCTGCTCCTTCACATTTCCATACTTTTTTACTCTTTTTCCCACACTTCAAAATCGCAACTTGATCTCTCATATATACCATTTAGGTTACCAAGTCGGCTCAATTATAAGTTACAATAAATATTACATAGGTCGGCTACATATACAAGTTTCAATTAATAAATATTGCTTTGGTCGGCTGCATAAACATTTCACTGATGCTCGGTGAACACTGCTGATTCTTCGGTAACCGACTGAACTCGGTGAGTACTGCGAACTCGGTAAAGACTGACTTTCCTTCACCTCTTTTTTCGAAGACCGACTGAACTCGGTAAAGACTGACTTTCCTTCACCTCTTTTTTCGAAGACCGATTGAACTCGGTAAAGACTGCGAACTCGGTAAAGACTGACTTTCCTTACCATCTGAACTCGGTAAAGACTGACTTTCCTTACCGTCTGAACTCGGTAAAGACTGACTTTCCTTCACCTCTTTTTTCGAAGACCGACTAAACTCGGTAAAGACTGCGAACTCGATAAAGACTGACTTTCCTTACCATCTGAACTTGGTAAAGACTGACTTTCCTTACCGTCTGAACTCGGTAGACTGATATGACATTTGTGTAACATCAAAGACAATACACAATTAAACAATTGTATCCAACAATCTCCCTCTTTGGCATTGATGGCAACACAACATGTCATAGCAGAATGAAATTTGAAAACAGGTCTTTTCTTTTATGACAGCAACATGCCAACATAACTTTCCCTTTGGATAGAGAACACTCCCTCTTTCAATAATCTCCCTCTGTGAAGTAACTTCATCTTTTGGTCAGTAAAACTCTCCCTCTTTATCAAACAACTCTCCTTCTTTATCTTAATGAACTTTCTTTCAAATTTTAGTAGGATATGATAGTAAGACTCTCCCTCTTTGACAACACATGCCAAAGACAATAAGACTTCATCTGAGTTATAATGTACCTTTTGTACTGATTCATATGCAATATTTTCCTGATTATACTGCATCAACTAGTAGATTTTTCACTTAGGATGAGTTGATGCATCACTAGAAACTTTTCTTTAGTGAATTTCAGATAGGGGAGTGACCCCTAACTTACCTCTTAGATACAAGAATGCATCCTTAGCCAATGGTTTTGTGAATATGTCAGCAATTTGTTCCTTTGTGTGAATATATTCCAATCTGATCTCCTTGTCCTGCACCAATTCTCGGACAAAATGATATTTTATTGCAATGTGCTTGGTTTTGGGATGCATCACTAGATTCTGGGACATGTCAATTGCACTTGTATTATCACAGAACATAACAATTGGTTCTTTGATTTCCATTTTCATGCCTACCAATAGCTATTTAAACCAAACAACATTTGAACAATTTACTGCTGCAGCAACATATTCTGCCTCTGCTGTAGATTGGGATATACAGTTCTGCTTTTTGCTTGTCCAGGAAACCAATCTCTTTCCTAGAAAGAATGCTCCTCCGCTTGTACTTTTTCTGTCATCAATGTTTCCTGCCCAATCAGCATCAGTAAATACTTTCAAATCAAAATTTCCTCCAAATTTGTACCATAATCCATACTCTTCAGTTCCTTTCAAATATCTCATTATTCTTTTTATTGCCGTCATGTGACTTTT
The DNA here is from genome assembly GCF_030272615.1 of Cryptomeria japonica. Lineage (NCBI taxonomy): Eukaryota > Viridiplantae > Streptophyta > Pinopsida > Cupressales > Cupressaceae > Cryptomeria > Cryptomeria japonica. The sequence continues at coordinate 149,487,550 of NC_081405.1, forward strand.
TCTTGGCTTTGCTGAGAATCTTGCAACAATACCAACTGCAAGAGCAATATCTGACCTAGTATGAACAACATACTGCAACTTTCCAATCATAGATCTATACAGTGTTTGATCTACTTCTTTTGATTCATCTTCCTTGGTAAGCTTCAATCCAGTACACATAGGAGTTCCAACTGGTTTACAATCTTCCATACCGAACTTTTTCAGTATCTCTTTGATGTATTTTGATTGTGTAATGTAGATACCATTTTTGTTCTGTTGAATTTGAAGACCAACAAAGAATTTGATCTCACCAAACATAGACATTTCAAATTCCTTATTCATTTGTACTGAAAATTCTTTGCAAAGATCATCATTTCCTGTGAAAATAGTATCATCTACAAATATTTCTGCTAAGACAATTTTGTTATCTGATCCTTCCTTGATATACAAGCTACTGTTATCATTAGTTCTTTGAAATCCAATCTGAATAAGATAGTTATGCAATCTTTCATACCATGCTCTAGGGGCTTGTTTCAGACCATACAATGCTTTATGTAATTTGCAGACCATGTCCTTCTTTTGTGGATCAACAAAACCTTCAGGTTGTTCAATATAAACCTCTTCATCCAATATACCATTAAGAAATGTAGATTTAACATCCATCTGATAAACTTTGAATCCTTTGTAGGCGGCATATGCAAGTAAGGTTCTGACTCCTTCCAATCTTGCAACAGGAGCAAAAGTTTCTCCATAGTCTATTCCTTCTTGTTGAGCATATCCTTTGCATACTAGTCTTGCTTTGTTTCTTGAAACTTTGCCATCTTCATTCAGTTTATTTCTGAATACCCACTTAGTTCCAATCACATTTTTATCCTTAGGTCTGGGTACAAGAGTCCATGTCTTGTTTTTCTCTATCTGATCTATCTCTTCTTTCATAGCCTCTATCCAACTATCATTTCCCAATGCATCTTTGACATTTCTAGGTTCAAAATCAGCAAGTAAACAAGTGCTTTTCAACTTACCTCTTGTCATGGTTCCTTCAGATTTGTCTCCAATGATCTGATCTGCTGAGTGATGTCGTCTGACATACTCGGCTAATACAGGTTTCTTGCCTTTAGAATGAATTTCATCATTGTCCTCTTGTTCTTCAACTGGCTGGTCTGGCTCGGTAAATATTGGCTCGGTTTCTTCAGACTCGGTAGATACTGGCTCGGTTTGCTCTTTCTGTAACTCGGTTACTGATGACTTGGGAGTAGAAGATTCCTGATTAGCAGATGTATCTGGTATTGTATCAGGTTCAATAGACACAAATCTTCTATAATCTTCTGGTTCTCTTTTGCTTTCTTCTTCAGATCTTTCTGCAAACTCATCAACTTTCACATGTGCACTTTCTATAACTTTATGAGTAGACAAGTTCAAACATCTATATGCTTTACTCTTGCAAGAATATCCGAGGAATATACCTTCATCACCTTTCACATCAAATTTTCCTTTTCTAGATTCTTTCAAAATGTAACATTTACTTCCAAATACTTTTAGGTAACTTACATTAGGTTTGTAGCCATACCATAATTCATAGGGGGTTTTGAATGAGTCCTTCTTCAGCTGTACTCGGTTCAAGGTATGAACAGCAGTGCTGATAGCTTCCTTCTAGTATTTGATAGCAATATTCTTTTCAATCATTAAGGTTCTTGCACAATCCATGATAGATCTGTTCCTTCTTTCAGCTATTCCATTTTGCTCAGGAGTTCTAGGGGCTGATACTTGTCTTTTGATTCCTCTTTCAATGCAAAAGTTATTGAATTCATGAGAGATGAATTCACCACCTCTGTCTGACCTTAGACATTTAAGTCTTTTACCTGTTTCTTTTTCTACTCAGGCCAAATACCATTTGAACTTTTCAAATGCTTCTGATTTGTTCCTTAAATACATGACAGTCATCATTCTTGAGTAATCATCAACAAAAAGAATGAAGAACTTTTCTCCAGTATAACTTTCAGTTCCTATGGGTCCACATAAATCAGTATGCACAATTTCTAATATATCTTCAGATTGATGGTTTTTGCTTTTGAAACTAGTCTTTCCCATCTTTCCAATTTGACAATTCTTACATAGACCGACCTCAGGTTTCTTTATATCTGGAATACCTCTTACTTTTCTGAATTTACTTATTTTCACTAGGTTATCAAAATTTACATGACATAATCTTTTGTGCCATAACCAACTTTCTTCAACTTGAGCAATAAAACATGAATTTTCACTTGTTTCAAGTTGGAACAAATTACCTTTTGTTTGAGTGCCTGATCCAATCAGCTTTCCTTGATTATTTAGCAGTCTGGCCTTCCCATGCATGAATTCCACCTTGAGTCCACTATTAATTAGCTGTGCCACACTCATCAAGTTGTGATTGAGACCTTCAACCCAGTAGGCATCATCAAATACAAGTTCTTTGGTTATAGGGATTCTACCTCTTCCTTCTATGTAGCGAGGTTCATTATTACCAAACCTTACACTACCTCCATCATAGTCTATAAAATGTTCAAACTTGGTTTTATCACCAGTCATATGATGAGAGCAACCACTGTCTATGATCCAAATATCATTTTTGTTTATATGAGAAATAAGTGCCATCTCATCTTCCTCATCATTATCAGAATCATCTCTTATAGCAATATAAACAATTTCATCTTCACTATTATCAGAATCCTTAGCCATAAAGCATGTTTTCTTACCTTTGAATGATTTGTAGTCCTTTTTGCCATTCCATTTGTGATCTTTCTTCTCATCTTTGTTCTGCTTGTTTGGGCATCTAGCAGCAATATGACTGACTTCATCACATGAAAAACAGATTAGAGGAACTTTGCCTCTGTATTTTCCTCTGCCTTTGGAATATTTCTTTGCTAGAAGAGCTTCAATTATTTCAAGATCACTGTCTGAACTTGGTTCTGATTCATCTTAACTTTCTGACTGAGATTCCTTTTTCTTTTTGCCTTTCTCCTTGAGTGAAATCTTAGCTTCAAATGCTGATTCCATGTTTTTGGAAGCTGGAACATAGTTGTCATAGTTGTCTAACTCAAATGCAGTTAATCTTCCAACTATGGCCTCTAAATTTATCTTGTGATTTGCTTCACATCTTCTTTCCTGAATTGTAGAAACTCTGATTGCATAAATGGGTAGTAATGTTCTGAGAACTTTGCTTATGACTGTTTCCTCTAAGATATCACCTCCAGAAGCTTTGATTGCACTAACACTGGCTTTGACTCTTTCAACATATTTTGCAATGTTTTCATCCTCACTCATTTTTAATTGATCAAACTGTCCTCTCAAGCTTTCTGCTTTGGCTCTTCTCACATTGTCATCACCACCATAGATATCTTTCAGCTTGTTCCACATTTCAAATGCAGTTTTGCAATCTTTGACATCATCAAACTCTTCATAGCTTAGGGCAGATGCAATGTCTATCATCATGGTGTTATGAGTCTTCTTTGCAGCAATATCAGCAACAGTTAGTGTACCAGTGGGTGTCACATATTCTGTGTCAAGATGTGTTAATCCTGTATCTCTAATGGAAGCCAAATGGAGTCTCATGAGACCTTGCCATGCTGAAAAGTTATTTATGTTTAACCTTGGAATTTCCCTCTTGTAAGACATCTTGATCTTTAGCTTAGATCCTTGAAATCCTTCCTGCAAGCACCGAAAGCTCTGATACCAATTGTTGGAAATATGGATGGAGTAACTGAGAGGGGACGGGTGAATCAGTTACCACAAAAATAAATCCACAAGTCCCTTAGATGTCTTTAATATAAACTGCTGTAACTCGGTAAATTAGCTTATCGTTGTTCATCAAACATTAATATGCATGAAACAAATAACATGAACACAAGTAACACCAGATATAACGTGGAAACCCAATTTTGGGAAAACCACCAATGTAACTAGTTACTGATTTTCACTCTTCTGAAGTGAGCCCTGTTAGGAGCCAACCCTATTAAAGGTTACAAAACACACTGTTAGGTGTGACCCTGTAAGAGGATTTAATCACCCTGCTAGGAGTGGCCTTGTGAAAGATCTTAAGAACAATTCAACCGAATTGTCACCTTGTGAGAGGATTTACAAAAATGGTTGTTAGACCAACTCTGTTAAGAGATTTCGGAATCATTGCTACAATGGTTAGAAAGCAACAATGAAGTGACCTGAATTAAACACAACTTATCTTGCTGATACAGATCTCTGTTCTGCGCCAATAGATCCTTACTGATCACATATATCTTTTCTGCACCTCAAGGATATCACTGATCCTTCATCAGAATTCGCACATTTCTGCTCCTTCACATTTCCATACTTTTTTACTCTTTTTCCCACACTTCAAAATCGCAACTTGATCTCTCATATATAGCATTCAGGTTACCAAGTCGGCTCAATTATAAGTTACAATAAATATTACATAGGTCGGCTACATATACAAGTTTCAATTAATAAATATTGCTTTGGTCGGCTGCATAAACATTTCACTGATGCTCGGTGAACACTGCTGATTCTTCGGTAACCGACTGAACTCGGTGAGTACTGCGAACTCGGTAAAGACTGACTTTCCTTCACCTCTTTTTTCGAAGACCGACTGAACTCGGTAAAGACTGACTTTCCTTCACCTCTTTTTTTGAAGACCGACTGAACTCGGTAAAGACTGCGAACTCGGTAAAGACTGACTTTCCTTACCATCTGAACTCGGTAAAGACTGACTTTCCTTACCGTCTGAATTCGGTAAAGACTGACTTTCCTTCACCTCTTTTTTTGAAGACCGACTGAACTCGGTAAAGACTGACTTTCCTTACCGTCTGAACTCGGTAAAGACTGACTTTCCTTACCGTCTGAACTCGGTAGACTGATATGACATTTGTGTAACATCAAAGACAATACACAATTAAACAATTGTATCCAACAAAAAACATCAGATTCAACCTCGGTAACATATACTTCAGTAAAATAACCAGAACTGCTAAACATGCAAACGCAAAAGCATATAAACATCATAAACCTCATAACACCAGATTTAATGTGGAAACCCAAATAGAGAAAAACCACTGTGGGATTTTAGACCCACTAAGAAATATACTCTTCTAGAGTATGCTTGGTTAAAAGAAAATCCTATTAAAGATTATAAAACACATTGTTAGATGTGATCTGGTTAAGGGATTTCCCTCAGATCTGTTAGGATCTTCACCTTGTTAGAGGTGACCTTGTTAAAGAATTTCAAACACTCAATCAGAATGTCACCTTTCTAGAGGATTTACAAATAAGACTGTTAAGTCCACTTGGTAAAGAGATGTTAAGTCCACTCGGTAAAGAGATTATCTATCACTTTCACAAAATAACAGTAATAAAAATCTATCTGCAACTTCAGATCTAAAATGGTAAAGCAGATTCTTATTTGCTCAATACAATCTAGACATAGAACTAATCTTGTCCATCTGCTGGGCTTCTATACTCTGTTATCAAAACAGGTCTTCAAGCTTCTGTGCTCAGTGATCACTGTGTAGCATCCCTATGCATACACTTGCCCGCATACATTGTTTATCAACAGTTCCCTATTTATAAACAATTAGCTAACCGCTTGATCTCCTTGATCACATTTCCCATGATCAATCATAGCCATTAGATCTTCAATCTTGTCCAGGTTCAATGTATCCTTCGATCTGAAAATGTTTTACCCTGCCTTGGAACTTGCAAAGATTCCTTGGAACTTGTGCTAGGGTATTACAGTTCAATCTGAGCTGTAGATCTTCATGTCAATTTTCCTATGCCAAAGATTCTTTAACAAACTTGATTCACAGCTTACCAATCATTTAATCATAGCCAGCTCATCAACTTCCTTCATTAAATAATGCATCCAATCATTAATGCATTCTATTATTACTCGGTTACAACTCGGTAAATACTAAACTTCACTCGGTAGACATTCCGCCTGCATTAACCGATAGTGATAACCTTAGGGTTTACCAACTAGGTTCTTTGCTCAGTAACATAGTATAGTATTTAACCTTTACAGTTTACAACATATGTAAGATATCAAAACAATCTAAACATCATGATCTTATCATTGTCTGACTCGGCAATAGTTTCCCATTGAGTACCTTATTCATCCCCTTATTCATCATATTCTTTTTGTGTCTTTTACCGACTTTTTATACTCATCAAAACATACTTCTTAAGATATGGCAACATCATACTGAATTAGAAAATCAATTTCTTGACATCAATGACAAAATAATAATGTTAAAATAGTGGACATCCTTAATCAGTTATATCCATAGTCATGAACAATCTTCTCAATATCCTTATTGAAATGCCAACAATCTCTCATTGTCTATTATAATGCCAACAATTTCTTTATTTATCATTAATTGTATTGCTACCAAATCCAATTGTTGAACTTATGTAATCGTTTTTATAGCATAAAATCCAACTTAAGAAAAGTTGGGCCCATTGGCCAATTGTAAATTAATAAGACAAAATTGAGCTACCTATCAAGGTGAAGACTTCTTAGAGGTGATTGTAATACATATCTTGTTGAGTGGGGCTATTTGTAGGAGGCTAAGATATACATTTAGCCATTTTTCCATCCTCTTTGTATGTTTCCTTTGTCAAAATGATATCATAATGCGATTTTTCCTTACTAAGAGGAGACTAATGTGGTTGAATTATATTGTTCCTCTCTTAATCTATTACTCTACATATTACAATACTTTCTTTGTAGCATCCTTATTTTATTCATCCTTTTTAGCCTCTTGAAATTATCGGATTTCTTGAAGTAGGTATCTTTGGTGGTGACCCTCTAGGAGGATAGGAAGGAATTATTTCAGAAGAAGGGGAAGATACAAATTTTTCCACCCCAATTAACTTTAAGTTGACTAAGGTAGATCTATTGTAGAGATAGTGCTCCAAATACTACACTTACCCCATCTTTAATAGTTAGTTTTATCATATGAGCCTACTCAAGGGCTTCATATATATCTTATCTATAATAGGCATATGTTTCTTCATTTATAGCTCTTATATGTTGTAGAAATATAATTCTTTTTCATTGTCTTCCTATTATATAGTCTCTATTCAAACTCATCCTACAATAACTCTTTGTAGGTGAATATAACCTAAGTTTCAATTTGATCTTCATATAATAGAGATGATGGGCCCAATTGTTACTATATGTGCAATTTTCATTGAAGAATATTAATATGAATTTATGCATAGGTAGATGGATAGTATTCACGAGGCTTAAAAATTAGGATATACCCCTCTCCCCCTCTAGGTCTCTCACCTCTCCATATGTACCCTCTCTAGTTCTGTCCCTCCCCCTTTACAACTCTCCCTTTATGAACTATCTTATTCTCTTCTATCTTCCCTCACCTCTTTATGTCCTTCCCTAGCTCTCACACTCCCTCTACCCTATTCCCTAAAACCTATACCCTTAAGAATTTATATACCTTAAATTCTATACCACAATTTATAATGGAACCCTATCACAATCCCAAAATGCCATAAAATAAGGATTATAAGTTTTTTGGTGGGGTGCACATACCTCTATTACTTAAAGAAGAAGGTTGTGATATCAAACTCATCATTTGAGATATATCTTACACATTGTGTTTTACACAATAGTGTATCCCATGTTATGTTTTACACACAAGTGTATTCCACATTGTGTTTTACACCAATGTGTATTCCATATTGTCTTTAACACATAAGTATATTCCACATTGCGTATTACACCAAAGTGTATGTCACGTTAGTTTTAATCCTTAGTCTATTAATCATTTTGAGCCTTTGAGATGATTGTAGTTATAAAAGTAGGCGTCTTCAATGGTGATCTACTATTATGACATGATGGAGTGCATATAAACTAAGTACACTTTTGTTGGGGTGTACATACCTCTCTTACCCAAAGAGGAAGGTTGTGATATCAAACCAATCATTTGAGATATATTTTACACATTGTGTTTTACACGCAAGTGTATTCCACAATATGTTTTACACAAAAGTGTATTCCACATTATGTTTTACACAAAAGTGTATTCCATATTGTTTTTCATCCTTAATCTATTTATCCTTTTAAACCTCCCTCTCTTTCCCTCTTTCACTTGGGCTCTCTCTCTCTCTCTCTCTCTCTCTCTCTAGTCTCTCTATATCACCCCAACTTATTATTATTCTTTTCAATTTTTATAATTTTTAGAGGGATGCAATAAAGCTATTAAAATTTATATAACTTATTGTCTCTTGTATGTACCCTAGATTCATAAATTACTGTCTTTTTCCCACAACATCTTGCAAAGACCATAATATTCTATTAATAACATAAAATTCATAATACAAAGCTATTAATTATGCCTTTGTACTATTAAGATTATAATTTATAATACAAAGCTATTAATATGCCTTTGTATTGTTATAACTTATTGTCTCTTTCCCACAACATTTTGCAAAGACTACAACATTTTCTCAATAATATAAAATTTCAAGTGTCTTCATTATCAATTTATACAAGTTCTAAAGAGGTATATTGTCTAAGTTTATCTAATGGTCTTTCACCCATAATACCTTAGAAAGACCATAACATTATATTAGTAACACAAAATTTGGTATTATTCTTTTCAATTTCTCTAATTTTTAGAGAGATGTAATGAAGCTATTAAAATTTATATAACTTATTTTCTCTTGTATGTGACAATGGTTTAGTTATTTTTTTTGTCTTGTTGATGATGCTAGGAGGAATTTGATTCTTAGTCCTTTTCTTAATCTACACCATGTTGAGTTCCTAAGTGGAAGAAGTTAGACACATATTGCATATTAATACATCGTTACACAAGATAAGATATTAAATTGGACATATATCTTATTTTATTCATCTATTGTTGTACAACTCAAGTTTTAGAAAAATTCTTACGAACTTGTAACAACTAGATGACAAATAACTTCATCTTTCTTTGTATCTATGCTTCCTTACAATAACACATTTGAGAACCATGGCTATAAAGATTGATTTGAAATTGGATTTATTGCAAACATATAAAAGTCATAAAAGTGCAACTGGTTGAAGTGAAGATTAGAATATAATGAGCAAGTTCAATATATAAGAAAGATTCCCAAATTTTTGAAAATTTAAATGTATATTTTGTATTTATAGCTTCAATTTGAAAGTAAAGGATAAAAAATTGTTAATTATATATATTCTTTTTATATTTATGCCAAATACTAAATGTAGTAATTTTTGTGATAAATTAATGAAGAATACCAATTTATCATTCTAAATGTGCTCACACTTTTACTTGTAATTTTGTGAACCATACAATTTAGCTCAAAGGTTAATCATGATTATTCATACAATCCTTTACCAAAACATTAAAAATAGAATATCTTATAAGAAATTAGAAAAGGATATATTGCATTGACAAGTTATTTCACATTTCAAATACACTAATTATAAAATCCCTTGAACTTATAGGTCTATCTAATCCATGTGTATATAAACATCTATTACATAATCTCTTTTCATTTTATAAGTTGTTATAGAAACATGTGATTTAAATATAGAAACATAATCATAAGGATAATATTTTTACTCGTGAATGTTTCCACTCCCTATTTTATCAAACACAAACCTCAAATGATCCAAACTATGACATACTAAACAATGTATTGTTCTAAATATAAAAAACTTACTTATGACAATCTTAAAATGTCTTAGAAATGAAATTGTCTCCATAAAATAACATTAAAGAAGATAACTAGACAATAACAAGAGTAAGCATGACATAGAAATGAAAATCCACTGCAAGCGAAAACACAAAAGAATTGGATCAAACTCCACTAGATCATTAATAATACTGAAATGTGCTCAGTAGAAGAGGCCTTATTATACCATGATTTATTGTGGAAGCCAATAAGAATAATTTGAGTAATACATTTACTGACTGACAAATTATCAAAATAGAGCTCTTTTACATGAACACAGAAAAGTATATTTGCTGCAAAAACTACTCATGGTCGTGTAGCTCATGATTGAATCTCAACCACTTTTATACCAAAAAACTCATATCTTTGTTACCATACATACTCAGCCAAAACAATACAGCAAGAGCACACAAATAGTCTATAATCTTCTTGTATCACTAATTTCGATTACATCTTGGGGCCATAGACTTCAAACTTTCAAAAAACTCATGCAAGTAACATCGTGTGCCATTAAGGTTTTGCTTTTAACAATTTGCTAGATTATTCTCAAAAGCTTTCTCACTGTTTTATGCTTTATTTTGGGTATATTTGTGAGAATAAAAAGGAATAAATATGAATAAAGTCTAAAGCTAATATTTCTAGCGTAACTCTTAATATTCTCAGAATCAACCTTTTGCTGATAAAACAGTTAATTTAAAATATAAGTGTTGTTCACTAGCAAAACCATTCATGAAGGCAATAAGAATAATTTGAGAGTTGTTAGTGAATCAAGAGGGGATGATGATAAGACAGTGAAGGACAAGATCAAGTTCAAGACCTTTTGCTGAAATATCCATTCTAAATAATTGACTTCTTATCCCTCACCTTCTGATGGTGAGCCAGTTATCCACCTTTACAAATGATACATGTGTGTCTTATTTTCATTCTTTTAAATTCCTAGATTACTCTTACAGTTTCCATATTTAATTTACCATTCTTTATTTTATTATAAAATTGGTCTACAATATATTTTAAAAGAAAATCATATTTTTTTATATGAATCTCAAGGATGATTCATAAATGTCAACTCAAATTTATTGTACCTATCAAATATTTTACAAAATTTCTGAATTGTTGTAGTTGTTCTTTGAGTTAGTTTTTAGTTTCTTCATCTTTAGAAATTAGTAACTTCAAATTTTCAATGGTAGAGTCTAGATAGGCCACCCCTTCTTCACTTTTTAGGTTTACTTAAATTGACTTAGGTCATTTGGTAATCTTGAGAGGACATTTCTTTGACATCTTAATGTACAATAAGAGTTGTTGTTTGGATTATAATCCTTTCCCTATTTTTTATTTTTCCTCATGGTTAAGAGAGTTCTAGGCTTCTAAGGTATTTCTGATAGTTCTGATACTAAATGTTTAGTACAGATGCCAAGCTAACAAGATGAGAGAGGGGGGGGGTGAATCATACAAACTTAATCTTCCATAAAAATATTAGATTCAACCTCAGCAACATATACTTCAGTAAAATAACCAAAACTGCTAAACATGCAAACTTAAAAGCATATAAACATCATAAACCTCATAACACCAGATTTAATGTGGAAACCCAAATAGGGAAAAACCACTGTGGGATTTCGGACCTAGTAAGAAATATACTCTTCTCGAGAATGCTCGGTTAAAAGAAAATCCTATTAAAGATTACAAAACACATTGCTAGATGTGACCTGGTTAAGCGATTTCCCTCATATCTGTTAGGATCTTCACCTTGTTAGAGGTGACCTTGTTAAAGGATTTCAAACACTCAATCAAAATGTCACCTTGCTAGAGGATTTACAAATAAGACTATTAAGTCCACTCGGTAAAGAGTTTTTCTGTCACTTTCACAAAATAACAGTAATAAAAATCTATCTGCAACTTCACATCTAAAATGCTAAAGTAGATTCTTATTTTCTCAATACAATCTAGACATAGAACTAATCTTGTCCATCTACTGGACTTCTATACTTTGTTATCAAAATAGGTCTCCAAGCTTCTGTGCTCGGTGATCACTGTGTAGCATCCCTGTGCATACACTTGCCCACATACATTGTTTATCAACAGTTCCCTATTTATAAACAATTAGCTAACCGCTTAATCTCCTTGATCACATTTGCCATGATCAATCATAGCCATCAATCTTCAATCTTGTCCAGGTTCAATGTATCCTTCAATCTGAAAATGTTTTACCCTGCCTCATAACTTGCATACATTCCTTGGAACTTGTGCTAGGGTATTGTGGTTCAATTTGAGCTGTAGATCTTCATGCCGATTTTCCTATGCCATAGATTCTTTAACAAACTTGATTCACATCTTACCAATCATTTAATCATAGCCAGCTCATCAGCTTCCTTCATTAAATAAATCATCCAATCATTTAATGCATTCTGTTATTACTCGGTTACAACTCGGTAAATACTAAACTTCACTCAGTAGACATTCCGCCTTCATTAACTGATAGCAATAACCTTAGGGTTTACCGACTAGGTTATTTGCTCGATAACATAGCATAGTATTTAACCTTTACAATTTACAACATATGTAAGATATCAAAACAATCTAAACATCATGATCTTATCACTATCTGACTCGGTAATAGTTGCCCATTGAATACCTTATTCATCCCCTTATTCATCATATTCTTTCTGTTTCTTTTACCAACTTCTTTATACTCATCAAAACATACTTCTTAAGATATGGCAACATCATACTGAATTAGAAAATCAATTTCTTGACATCAATGACAAAATAATAATGTTAAGACAATGAACATCCTTAATCAGTTATATCCATAGTCATCAACAATCTTCTCAATATCCTTATTGAAATGCGAACAATCTCCCCTTTTGGCATTGATGGAAAAACCAATTGATTTCACGTAATTGATCGGATTGCTATGAAATGCTGAAATGCTCTCCCCCTGTCATTAGTCTTCTCCTTCATACTTCGCCTCCATTCAGTAGTCTTCTCCCCCTTTGACATCAATGCCAAAAATGAAAAGAACTAAAACATAATTTGTGTCGCTGAGAAGTAGATTCCTTGCTGTCATGTATTTACTTAGTCTCAGTCAGAGCATTTTGTCTTCAATTCCTATTCCTTGTTATTTTTTCCTGTACACCTTTAGAAAACATCCTAAAGTGTGTAAATCAACATCAACTCCTAAAAAGATATTCTATAGAGTCATCGAATTGATGCTTTCACCGAACTCGATCAGTGAATGGAAGATAGGGGTAGGACCCCTCACTTGCTTATGAGATACTCAAAAGTGTCCCTTGGTAGTGGCTTGGTGAAGATGTTTGCAATTTGTTCCTTTGTGCTAACATATTCCAACACCACTTTCTTCTCTTGAACTTCTTCTCTAAGATAATGATATTTGATAGAGATGTGCTTTGTCTTAGAGTACATAACAGGATTCTTTGAAATGTTAATGGCACTGGTATTGTCACAGAATATAGTTACTGGCTCGGTAACTTGCTCATTTATACCTTCCAATAGTTGTTTGATCCATCCTATATTAGTGCAATTCAATGTTGCAGCAACATATTTAGCTTCTGCTGTTGACTGTGAAACACATCCTTGTTTCTTGCTAAGCCAACTCACTAGTCTTTCTCCCAAAAAGAAAGCTCGACCACTTGTGCTTTCCTATCATCAATGTTGCCTGCCCAATCAGCATCAGTATAAACTTTTAAATCAAAATCATTTCCTTTCTGATATACTAAGCCATAATCTTCAATGCCTTTTAAATATCGAAAAATTCTATTGATTGTTGTCATGTGTGTTTCCTTGGGATCTTTAGAAAATCTTGCAACTATACCTACTACATGTGCTATATCTGGTCTGCTGTGAACAACATATTGCAGTTTTACAATCATAGATCAGTAGAGTCTCTCATCAATAGATGCAGATGTCATCATTCTTTGATAATTTACAGTTGGTAGTCATAGGAGTACTTACTAGTTTTGAATCCTCCATTCCAATTTTCTTCAAGATTTCCTTTATGTACTTGGATTGGGTAATGAAGATCTCATCTTTCATTTGTAGTATCTGTAAGCCTATAAAATACTTTATCTCACCGATTAATGACATCTCAAATTCTTTGCTCATTTCATTTCCAAAGTTCTTGCATAGAGAGTCATTTCCACAAAATATAATGTCATCAATAAATATGGCTAAGATCAGTATTCCATTCTCATCATTCTTCATGTACATGTTACCGTTTTCACTTGTTCTTATAAAACCAATTTTGATCAAATAAGAGTGCGCTCTGTCATACCATGCTCTGGGTGCTTGTTTCAAACCATATAAAGCTTTGTTCAATTTACATATCTGATCTTTATTCTTGTCTTCAACAAATCCTTCAGGTTGTTCAATAAAAACTTCTTCTTCTAGTATACCATTCAGAAATGCAGATTTGACATCCATTTGATATATCTCGAAATTCTTGTAAGCAGCATATGCCAACAATGTTCTTACACCTTCAAGTCTTGCCACAGGTGGAAAAGTTTCACAATAATCAATTCCTTCTTCTTGAGCATAACCTTTGCAAACTAGTCTTGCTTTATTTTGAATGACTTCACCATTTTCATTTAGCTTGTTTCTGAAAATCCACTTTGTATCAATTATATTTTTGTCCTTCGGTCTTGGGATTAGTGTCCATGTGTCATTCTTCTCGATTTGATCAATCTCTTCTATCATAGCATTTATCCAATCTTCACTGTTAAATGCCTCTTTCACTATTCTCAGTTCAAATTCAGATATCAGACATGTGTTCTGTCTCAGTTTATTCCTTGTCATCACTGGATCATCCTTATCTCCTATAATCTGACTTGGTGCATGATGTCTTCTAACATATTTGGCTAATACAGGCTCGGTAGGCTCTGTATGATCTTCTTGATCACTCGATAACTAGATATTCTCTTCATTTTCTTCAATAGTCTGCTCGGTAAGAGTTCTCGGTTGAACATAGACAAATTCATCATAATCTTCTGGTTCCTTGGAATTTCCTTCATCACTCCTTTCTACAAATTCTCAATTTTCACATTTGCACTTTCTACTATTTTGTTAGATGATTTGATCAGACATTTAAATACTTTGCTTCTAGAAGAATAACCTAGAAATGTTCCTTCTTCACTTTTCTGATCAAACTTGCCATTTCTATCATCTTTGTGCACATAGCATCTACTTCCAAAGATTTTAAAATAACTTACATTAGGTTTCTTGTCATACCAAATTTCATATGGTGTCTTCAAAGTACCTTTCTTCAATTGTACTTGGTTCAGGGTGTAAACTATTGTTGTGCTTATTGCTTCTCTCCAAAATGTTTGTGGCACTTTCTTTTCAATCATCAGGGTTCTGGCACAATCCACAATAGATCTATTTCTCCTCTCACCTATTCCATTTTGTCGTGGGGTTCTCGGTGCAGAGACTTATCTTTTAATACCATGATCATTGCAGAATAAGTTGAATTCATCAGATGTGAACTCACCTCCTCTATCTGATCTAAGACATTTCAGTTGTCTTCCTATTTCATTTTCAACTCTTGCCTTGTACCATTTAAACATTTGAAAAGCTTATGATTTTTCTTTTAAAAACATTACTGACATCATCCTTGAGTAAACATCCACAAATAATATGAAATATTTATCACCATAACAACTCTGACCTTTCATAGGACCACAAAGATCAGTATGCACAAGATCTAAAATTCCCTTAGAAGTGTAAGACTTACTTGTAAAGCTTGATCTTGTCATCTTACCCATCTAGCATCCTCGACACATAGCATTCTCAGGTTTTTCAATGCTCGGTAGACCTCTTACTTGGTGCTTCTTGCTTATTTTGATCAGATTATCAAAATTTACATGACAAAACCTTTTATGCCATAACTAGGTATCATCTATCTTTGCATATAAACACTTATTCTGAGTTGAGTCAAGGTGAAATGTGTTACCTTTTGTTTGTGTCCCGGTAGTAGCTAACTTTCCATGTTTGTCATGAACTTTGACAATTCCATTCTAAAATTCTATTCGGTAGCCTATGTTGTTTAGCTGTGCTACACTCAACAAATTATATTTCAAACCTTGAACCCAATAAACATCATTGCATCTTGCATTGTCAAGAAGTGTTATAGATCCTTTACCTCTTACCGGACATGGTGCATCATTACCAAATCTTACATAGCCTCCATCATAGTCTTCTAATATAACAAACTTGTGTTTATCACCTGTCATGTGATGTGAACATCCACTATCTATGATCCAAGAATCATTTTTACTTATATGAGATAGTAGGGCTTTTTCTTCATACCTTTCTTCATCTGATCCATCTTTGATAGCCACATAAAAAACTTCCTCTATATTAATTTTATCTAATTTATCATCATTAGATTCCTCATTAGCTATTGAGCATGACTTCTTATCTCTTCTTCTGAAATCTCGGTGTCCTCTGTAATGATTATCTTTCTGTCTTTCATCTCGGTAATCTCTCTTTTCACTAGATTCTTTGTTAGGATAGTTAGAAGCCATATGTCCAATTCTATCATAGTTAAAACATTTCAAGGGTAGCTTTCCTTTGTACTTACCTTTTCCTCTTGGTAACCTTCTGGCTAATAGTGCTTCAAACTCTTCTTGCTTTCTGATTTCCTCATATAGTTTGTGTACTTTTTCCATTTTCTTGCAAAATCTCTCACTTGCTCCAATATGATCTCCTTCTGTGTACTTACTCATTCTATCATTGTAATCATCAAATTCATCAATATGAATAGAACTAAAAGCAGATTCTACTTTATTTATCGATGACCCATTGTTATCAAAATTACTTAACTCAAATGCATGTAGCTTACCAATAGTAGCATCTAAAGAAACTAGCATATTGGGTACAGACCTCAATTCATTGATTGCAGAGACTCGGATTGCATAAGCTGGTTCATCATTGCCATATACAAATATGAGCTTATCCCACATTGCCTTTACATCATTGCAGCCTTCTAGATCATTAAACTCTGAATCGGTCAATGCAGATG
Organism: Cryptomeria japonica; assembly: GCF_030272615.1. Taxonomy (NCBI): domain Eukaryota; kingdom Viridiplantae; phylum Streptophyta; class Pinopsida; order Cupressales; family Cupressaceae; genus Cryptomeria; species Cryptomeria japonica. Next base: position 149,504,291 of record NC_081405.1, read on the forward strand.
TTATTTCAATCATTGCTTGAATATGTTCTTTCTTTGCCTTTATCTCTTCTATTGTCAATGGATAGGTGCTTGGTGGAATGAAATCATTCTCCAAATAATATATAGCATATTCTCCAAGTCCTGATAGGTGTGGCTTCATCCTTTTCTGCCAGGTAGGGAAACTAGACTTGTTCAGCTTTAGTGCATCCCTCTTATACATCTTTGGATCTTTTACTCAAGTACTTTAAAACTTTTCTCCCGAAGTCCAAAGCTCTGATACCAATTGATAGTTCTGATACTAAATGTTTAGTACAGATGCAAAGCTAACAAGATGAGAGGGGGGGGTTGAATCATACAAACTTAATCTTCCATAAAAACATCAAATTCAACCTCGGCAACATATACTTCAGTAAACTAACCAGAACTGCTAAACATGCAAACGCAAAAGCATATAAACATCATAAACCTTATAACACTAGATTTAACGTAGAAACCCAAATAGGGAAAAACCACTGTGGGATTTTAGACCCACTAAGAAATACACTCTTCTAGAGTATGCTCAGTTAAAAGCAAATCATGTTAAAGATTACAAAACACATTGCTAGATGTGACCTGGTTAAGGGATTTCCCTCAGATCTGTTAGGATCTTCACCTTGTTAGAGGTGACCTTGTTAAAGGATTTCAAAGACTCAATCAGAATGTCACCTTGCTAGAGGATTTACAAATAAGACTGTTAAGTCCACTCGGTAAAGAGATTTTCTATCACTTTCACAAAATAACAGTAATAAAAATCTATCTGCTTCTTCACATCTAAAATGCTAAAGTAGATTCTTATTTGTTCAATACAATCTAGACATAGAACTAATCTTGTCCATCTGCTGGGCTTCTATACTCTGTTATCAAAACAGGTCTTCAAGCTTCTGTGCTTGGTGATCACTGTGTAGCATCCTTGTGCATACACTTGCCCGCATACATTGTTTATCAATAGTTCCCTATTTATAAACAATTAGCTAACCGCTTAATCTCCTTGATCACATTTCCCATGATCAATCATAGCCATCAGATCTTCAATCTTGTCCAGGTTCAATGTATCCTTCGATCTGAAAATGTTTTACCCTACCTTAGAACTTGCATACATTCCTTAGAACTTGTGCTAGGGTATTGCGGTTCAATCTAAGCTGTAGATCTTCATGCCAATTTTCCTATACCATAGATTCTTTAACAAACTTGATTCACGACTTACCAATCATTTAATCATAGCCAGCTCATCAAATTCCTTCATTAAATAATGCATCCAATCATTTAATGCATTCTATTATTACTCAGTTACAACTCGGTAGATACTAAACTTCACTCTTTAGGCATTCCACCTTCATTAACCGATAGCGATAACCTTAAGGTTTACCGACTAGGTTCTTTGCTTGGTAACATAGTATAGTATTTAACCTTTACAATTTACAACATATGTAAGATGTCAAAACAATTTAAACATCATGATCTTATCATTGTCTGACTCGGTAATAGTCTCCCATTGAGTACCTTATTCATCCCCTTATTCATCATATTCTTTCTATGTCTTTTACCGACTTCTTTATACTCATCAAAACATACTTCTTAAGATATGGCAACATCATACTGAATTAGAAAATCAATTTCTTGACATCAATGACAAAATAATAATGTTAAGACAATGAACATCCTTAATCAGTTATATCCATAGTCATCAACAATCTTCTCAATATCCTTATTGAAATGCCAACAATCTCTCATTGTCTATTATAATGCCAACAATTTCTTTATTTATCATTGATTTTATTGCTACCAAATCCAATTGTTGAACTTATGTAATCCTTTTTATAGCATAAAATCCAACTTAAGAAAAGTTGGGGCCATTGGCCAACTGTAAATTAATAAGACAAAATTGAGGTACCTATCAAGGTGAAGACTTCTTAGAGTTTATTGTAATACATATCTTGTTGAGTGGGTCTATTTGTAGGAGGCTAAGATATATATTTATCCATTTTTCCATCCTGTTTGTATGTTTCCTCTGTGAAAATGATATCATAATGTGATTTTTCCTTACTAGAGGAGACTAATGTGGTTGAATTATATTGTTCCTCTCTTAAGCTATTACTCTACATATTACAATACTTTCTTTGTAGCATCCGTATTTTATTCATCCTTTTTAGCCTCTTGAAATTATCGGATTTCTTGAAGTAGGTATCTTTGGTGGTGACCCTCTAGGAGGATAGGAAGGAGTTATTTCAGAAGAAGGGGAAGATACAAATTTTTCCACCCCAATTAACTTTAAGTTGACTAAGGTAGATCTATTGTAGAGATAGTTCTCCAAATACTACCCTTACCCCATCTTTAATAGTCAATTTTATCATATGAGCCTACTAAAGGGCTTCATATATAACTTATCTATAATAGGCATATTTTTCTTCATTTATAGCTCTTATATGTTGTAGAAATATAATTCTTCTGCATTGTCTTCCTATTATATAGTCTTTATTCAAACTTATCCTACGATAACTCTTTGTAGGTGAATATAACCTAAGTTTCAATTTGATCTTCATATAATAGAGATGATGGGCCCAATTGTTACTATATGTGCAATTTTCATTGAAGAATATTAATATGAATTTATGCATAGGTAGATGGATAGTATTCATGAGGCTTAAAAATTAGGATATACCCCTCTTCCCCTCTAGGTCTCTCACCTCTCCATATGTACCCTCTCTAGTTCTCTCCCTCCCCCTTTACAACTCTCCCTTTACGAACTATCTTATTCTCTTCTTTCTTCCCTCACCTCTTTATGTCCTTCCCTAGGTCTCACACTCCCTCTATCCTATTCCCTAAAACCTATACCCTAAAGAATTTATATACCTTAAAAACTATACCACAATTTATAATGGAACCCTATCACAATCCCAAAATGCCATAAAATAAGGATTATAAGTTTTTGGTGGGGTGCACATACCTCCATTACTTAAAGAAGAAGGTTGTGATATCAAACTCATCATTTGAGATATATCTTACACATTGTGTTTTACACAATAGTGTATCCCATATTATGTTTTACACACAAGTGTATTCCACGTTGTGTTTTACACCAATGTGTATTACACATTGTCTTTAACACATAAGTATATTCCACATTGTGTATTACACCAAAGTGTATGTCACGTTAGTTTTAATCCTTAGTCTATTAATCATTTTGAACCTTTAAGATGATTGTAGTTATAAAAATAGGCATCTTCAATGGTGATCTACTATTATGACATGATGGAGTTCATATAAACTAAGTACACTTTTGTTAGGGTGTACATACCTCTCTTACCCAAAGAGGAAGGTTGTGATATCAAACCAATCGTTTGAGATATATTTTACACATTGTGTTTTACATGCAAGTGTATTCCACAATATGTTTTACACAAAAGTGTATTCCACATTATGTTTTATACAAAAGTGTATTCCATATTGTTTTTCATCCTTAATCTATTTATCCTTTTAAACCTCTCTCTCTTTCCCTCTTTCACTTGGGCTCTCTCTCTCTCTCTCTCTCTCTCTCTCTCTCTCTCTCTCTCAAGTCTCTCTATATCACCGCAACTTATTATTATTCTTTTCAATTTTTATAATTTTTAGAGGGATGTAATAAAGCTATTAAAATTTATATAACTTATTGTCTCTTGTATGTACCCTAGATTCATAAATTACTGTCTTTTTCCCACAACATCTTGCAAACACCATAATATTTTATTAATAACATAAAATTCATAATACAAAGCTATTAATTATGCCTTTGTACTGTTAAGATTATAATATATAATACAAAGCTATTAATATGCCTTTGTATTGTTATAACTTATTGTCTCTTTCCCACAACATTTTGTAAAGACTATAACATTTTCTCAATAATATTAAATTTCAAGTGTCTTCATTATCAATTTATACAGGTTCTAAAGAGGTATATTGTCTAATTTTATCTAATGGTCTTTCACCCATAATACCTTAGAAAGACCATAACATTATATTAGTAACACAAAATTTAGTATTATTCTTTTCAATTTCTCTAATTTTTAGAGAGATGTAATGAAGCTATTAAAATTTATATAACTTATTTTCTCTTGTATGTGACAATGGTTTAGTTATTTTTTTTGTCTTGTTGATGATGCTAGGAGGAATTCGATTCTTAGTCCTTTTCTTAATCTACATCATGTTGAGTTCTTAAGTGGAAGAAGTTAGACACATATTACATATTAATACTTCATTACACAAGTTAAGAAATTAAATTGGACATATATCTTATTTTATTCATCTATTGTTGTACAACTCAAGTTTTAGAAAAATTCTTATGAACTTGTAACAACTAGATGACAAATAACTTCATCTTTCTTTGTATCTATGCTTCCTTACAATAACACATTTGAGAACCATGGCTATAAAGATTGATTCGAAATTGGATTTATTGCAAACATATAAAAGTCATAAAAGTGCAACTAGTTGAAGTGAAGATTACAATATAATGAGCAAGTTCAATATATAAGAAAAATTCCCAAATTTTTGAAAATTTAAATGTATATTTTGTATTTATAGCTTCAATTTGAAAGTAAAGGATAAAAAATTGTGAATTATATATATTCTTTTTATATTTATGCCAAATACTAAATGTAGTAATTTTTGTGATAAATTAATGAAGAATACCAATTTATCATTCTAAATGTGCTCACACTTTTACTTGTAATTTTGTGAATTATACAATTTAGCTCAAATGTTAATCATGATTATTCATACAATGCTTTACCAAAACATTAAAAATAGAATATCTTATAAGAAATTAGAAAAGGATATATTGCATTGACAAGTTATTTCACATTTCAAATACACTAATTATAAAATCCCTTGAACTTATAGGTCTATCTAATCCATGTGTATATAAACATCTATTACATAATCTCTTTTCATTTTATAAGTTGTTACAGACACATGTGATTTAAATAATAGAAACATAATCACAAGGATAATATTTTTAGTCGTGAATGTTTCCACTCACTATTTTATCAAACACAAACCTCAAATGATCCAAACTATGACATACTAAACAATGTATTGTTCTAAATATAAAAAACTTACTTATGACAATCTTAAAATGTCTTAGAAATGAAATTGTCTCCATAAAATAACATTAAAGAAGATAACTAGACAATAACAAGAGTAAGCATGACATAGAAATGAAAATCCACTGCAAGTGAAAACACAAAAGAATTGGATCAAACTCCACTAGATCATTAATAATACTGAAATGTGCTCAGTAGAAGAGGCCTTATTATACGATGATTTATTGAGGAAGCCAATAAGAATAATTTGAGTAATACATTTACTGACTGACAAATTATCAAAATAGAGCTCTTTTACATGAACACAGAAAAATATATTTGCTGCAAAAACTACTCATGGTCGTGTAGCTCATGATTGAAGCTCAACCACTTTTATACCAAAAAACTCATATCTTTGTTACAGCAAGACCACACAAATAGTCTATAATCTTCTTGTATCACTAATTGAGATTACACCTTGAGGGCATAGACTTCAAACTTTCAAAAACTCATGAAAGTAACATCGTGTGCCATTAAGGTTTTGCTTTTAACAATTTACTAGATTATTCTCAAAAGCTTTCTCACTGTTTTATGCTTTATTTTGGGTATATTTGAGAGAATAAAAAGGAATAAATATGAATAAAATGTAAAGCTAATATTTCTAGCGTAACTCTTAATATTCCCAGAATCAACCTTTTGCTGATAAAACAGTTATTTTAAGTTTATAAGTGTTGTTCACTAGCAAAACCATTCATGAAGGCAATAAGAATAATTTGAGAGTTGTTAGTGAATCAAGAGGGGATGATGATAAGACAGTGAAGGACAAGATCAAGTTCAAGACCTATTTAAAAGTATTGACTTTTTACAAATGTGGGTGACCCTTATGTGCATTTGGAGTACGTGGCCTGAAGCAACATCAAGAAATTGTGTAATGTAATACCCACTCTTAATATGGAGACAAACAATCTTTCCTTGAAAGACTGATAAATTAATATAATCTTTTACCATTCACAAATAATTTATTTTCCAAATCAAATATAAAGATTTCATTTTATGCGTATGAAATGTAGCTACAATCCTCAAATAGAAATACAAAATATCTTTTAAAGAAGTGCCAAGTAACAATTTACAAAATTATTATAAAATCAATCTATAAAATTATTCATCATTTTTAGGCCCATGCATTGTCCAATATCAAGAAAGATTAAAAAATTGCTGAGGCCGAAAAAAAACCCAAGATTTAGAAACAAAGAATATATGATAAAAAAACCCAAGATTTCGAAACCTGAATGAGAAAAAGGGAATAGTTGATGACAGTCTGAGGGCTGAGAATGTCGTGCAGTAGCTCATCCTAACCAGGAATAAATGGTTTAATATCTCCAAACTCGGCCAGAGTAACATCTGCATTTGCATCCACAAACAAATTCCTTCGCCTGTACGTTCCACCACCCACCGCCTCTCTCAGCCTTCCAGCAAATGGGTCACCTGCTGCCCTCGTCCGGGTAATCCAAACAATCAAATATATGAAGATCTTGAGCCAAACAAAAATAAAAACAAACCACAATACCAGCGAGAAATCGAATGGAAGAACCTGAAGAACCTGCGCCATCCATACTGAGCATCAAAAAAAGAAAATAGAAGTGTTGAAATTATGTTTAGGCGAGAGTGGGAGAGGAATTTTTAAAATTCAAAGCATCTGTCAGTTGTCCGTTAGCTGTCCTTTCCGTTGTCTACTCCTTCCGTCTAATGGGAACCCTCCTCATGCATCGTATAGGGGATGGTAAGATGTATGTTATATGTATAAGCATGCCTGTACGGGTGCTTTTTTATGTGGAGATTAGCCAGAGCTAATCAAAGTGGGGGGAAATGCAACTTGGTAACATTTTCATGGTCACATTCTATCTTCAATTTAGTTTTTGTGCATGTTGAGAAGATGCCTTCATATACCTAGATATATTGATAAAATTTACTATCTTGTGTGTACATGTGCCCATTCCACTAGTAAATACCTATCATGTTGTTCCTATTTGTAAGAAATCCATATCATTTCTATATTTATGCTACTTATTTGTACATATACCTAGATATAGTTGTTATTGTGGATTTAATATCTACATTGCTTCATCAAAAGGCTCCCCCTTTCCCTTTTTGTCTAAGTTCGCAGTTTTTCCTTCACTCGCATAATGTTTTGGTTGTAGCTTGCACGCATCCGCCACGTGTTGGCGTGGTGTGCATTTTTTATGGCCTCTTCTTCCTCAATGCCATGGCGCCTTGTTTGAGTGCCACGTGACATTTTCTTTTCTTCTATGAAAAGGTCTTGGTCGCAATTTTGAAGAGACATATATGTCATGATGTGTGGCAGTCCCATGGGAGATTATGAGGTTGCTATTTGTCAAGAGTCGAGGCTCCCCATCCTACTGCCACATGTCTTTCCAAAGCAACTACCAGAAGCTCCACTTGTCTGGATAACAGAAAGTAGGGCATTTCTCATAAGATTGAAGTGGTGTAATGAGTAGTCACGAATAATTTTTGGGGTGATGTTCTTGATGTGTCCAATAGTTTGTTGCAAAAGAATGGTTGTGATTCCCTTTTTCTATTCGATTAACAAAAGATGGATGTAGTTGTGTCATGCATAAAAACTAGTCATCGCTTTCATGGTATTTGATGATCATAGATTGATGACTTGGTGCCAACTGGTGTTTTATGAAGATGCTTCCTTGTTTTCCTAGTTGTGGGCCATTAGGCTGGCTATATTTAATTTGAAATGTTTGTATGAAGAAGGGCTTCAGATCTTTTATTCTAGAAAAATATATAGGAAATCTTGACATGATTTCTAGCCTCAAAACTATTAATGTTTTGTTGAATTTAAGTAACCAAACTATGCTTCAAGCCTTTGAAACTATTTTTTTCACGACACATTAGTAGTTTTGTTATAAGCTAGGGTTGTCGTTGCACCAAAACAGAAAGTTTTCAATGCCCGATACAATGACTAGACTTATAGAATCCACAGAGGCTATTAAACCATGTTGCGAATCCCCATGAGGGATGTTGGCCCACTACCAACGACCCTCCTCCTAGCATCACTCGCCGCAACTTGCGTGATTTGAACCTATCACCAAGCTCTGATACCACTTGTTACAAGCTCGGGTTGTCGTTGCACCAAAAGATCAACCTTTCAATGCACGATACAACCACTAGACTTATAGAATCCATAGGGGGTTGTTAAAACATGTCGTGAATCCCCATGAGGGACGCTGGCCCATTGCCAACAAGTTTTATGTGCATTTTCATATTCGATCTTAACTCTAGTAATGTATAACTAAACTTGTCTAAATTGAATCATTTTATATACTCTTTCCTTTTGGTAGATGTTTTATGAATTCTTTACTTCATGGTTTTGAGGATTTCTATAAGTATCTTGAGAGATGTTTTCGAAGCACGTAGATTGTTGAATGGGCCTTAGAATTATATGTATTGGAAATTCTCTATGTTGTTTATTTGACACCATATCAAGATGTTAGGATTCCCAAAGATACTAAGAGGGGGGTGAATCAGTATCTAACCGGTTTATGGACTTTCTAAACTTATTAAATGAATTGCATGCCAAAACAGTGTACCAGTAAACTAGAAATAATGCAGTAAATAAGATCAGTAAACACAACATAGAAAGCACACCATAACACAATATTTTTAATGAGGAAACTCGGTGTGGGAAAAACCTCGGTGGGATTTGTGACCCACAATATTCGCTCACTGGCCAATAAGTGAATATTACTGATACAATAGGGGCGTACACATGGAGGAAGGCCAACTACCTAAAGCTCACTGCTTAAATACAAAAAGGAAGTCTCACTAACTTACAAAAATGGATTATGTAAATCCAATGTCATGTACTACTTCAGTTTAGCATCTGCTATGCTAGGTTTAGTATTGGTTTAAGCTCATACAACTTCAAAACCCTAATCCAAAATCTGCCTTAATATTCGCATCTACCTATTACATTCCTTCCATGCATTTTTCACTTCATACAAATGATTTACAAGATCTCATACTTATATGAGTCCTAATACAATTTGCCTTGTCGGCATACAAAAAGATTTTACAATTAAATAAAAAATACAATAAACAAAATCTTGTCAGCCATGGTGTCGGTAAACATCTTTTCGCTGCCGGTGAATTGTATGTTGACGTAGAGTCTATCAGTGGCGGTGCCTGCCAGTATCATAGGATTGAAAGGTTGCCATCAATGACAATACCTTCAATCACCTACAATTTCTCATTGGAGTGTGCATTTGCCAACAATCTCCCCCTTTGGCATTGATGGCAACACTCATCAGAAAAAGCCAAAAAGTATATCCAGAAGTGTTGTCCAAAACTGTCTTACCAAAACTTTCAATGTGTGCTCCCCCTGAGCAGATGATCTCTTCTGTCATACATTTTTCTCATTCTTATTCTTATTTCTCATCCTCTACTACTCCCTTTTTGGCATCAATGACAAAGGCTGTCATTCAATGTCAATTGAGTGTAGTTCCTATTATGATCCCTGTAAGCGGTGGGTTACAAAAGAAACATTTAGATTGTTGTAGAATCTTTCACCGTCCTTTAGTGTTGCTTGAGTCCTTTGGATTGTACCAGTGAGTAAGTGCATTTTCTCTTCCAGTATCTTAAGTCCTGGAACAAGAGCCTCAGAAATCTCTTTTCTCAAAGAGATGAGGATATCTAGTTTAGAACCTAGTTTGCACTTCAGTTCCTTTGCCTTAAACCTTAATCTCTCTTTCTCTTTTTCAAATTTTTCAATTTTCTCTTCAAAGCTGGTAATTTTTTGTTCTACTACCGATATTGAATCTAATGAACCTATTAAATTATTAGCAATGTCATTGATTTCCTTTTGAGCTCTGCTAATCTCTTTATCTATATCCTTTGTCAAAATTTTTGTCTTACATGTATCTCTATACAATTTCTTGAAGTCCAAAATTGTCTTTCCTAGTGTCGGTAATAATGTATCTATATTTTCCTTACTCTTCTTTACTGTCTCCTCAAGGAATTTTTACTTCTCTTTATTCATTTTCTCTCTAAAAGTCTCCTCATTGTTTTGATCAATTGTTAGAAGATTGTCGGTTATGTACTTAGACAATGTGTGTAATTGGCATAAAGAATCTTTATTCTCCATGTTGCACTTGGGTGCAATCATCTTCAAAATTGGTATGGTGTCATCAATAGCCTTATATGCTAGTGCATTACAATATGTTATTTTTTTTATTGAATCTAATTATACCTCTGTCACATTAGTTGGTCTAAATTCAGTCATGGAGGTTCTGGATGACTGTCCAACTATCTTCACAATTTGTAATCCGCTGGTGGTAGTAATAGCTTTTCTTTCCTCTTTCTCTGGAGGGTCAGTTTGTGTTTGCATTTCAACTACCAAAGGCTTAGGTTTTTCAGTTGTATCCAGTGGCACTATCTCTATATATACCTGTGAATGAACCTGTTGCTCTACCTGTTTCTCTGCGCTCTCTACTGATGGTTTCTTTGATGGTGCCTCTGATGATTTTACAGTGGTATCCACTGCCGGTTTTTTTGTTTGTATCTCAGTAGTGTCCACTGCCGGTGACTCAGTAGATACATCAGTATGTATACTAGTGGTATCTTCCTTGTTGATATTTTGGTATTCTTTTTTCATTGATGTCAACACCTACTAAACACTTATCAACTCTAGCACTTTGGAGAATCAACAACATTCATCGACAAGCAAGTGACTCATGCATAGTCACTGGTATCTGGTACACTGACAAGATATAATGATCACCGGTGCTTGGAATGATATGAAAAACACTTGGTAATGTTGAAGACATCATTTGGACATCTTGTCCTTGAGTTTTGTTTATTGGTATATTCATATTTGCATATTTGTTGTTACCGACAAATAGGTCGAGGGATACACCGACGGGTTTATCTTTTCCAAATTAGCATGACACGCTATGGAGATGATTAATTATTGTTGTAAATGCATTAAGACGACATATTCAATCGGTTATTGCATCGGATATTGTATTATTTGTAAAATGTTTTTATTGTAATATCTTGTAGAGCTGACCTACTAAAATTGGTCTTAGGTTATGGTATAAATGTAAGGTCTTATTTGTAAGATCAGATGTGGAATGCGAAAAAGGATTGCGTGAAGGTATATGTGAGAATAAGAAGAGCTATACATGAAGACATCATTTGAAGATTGAAGGAGGGATTTTGAGAAGACAATTAGGACTACACTAGTACTGAATTCAACATATGAAGATGCTATTTTGTGCAGTACATTCTTAATGGATTTAACCATCCAACTATAGTCAATATGACTCCCATTTTGTGATTGAGCAGTGAGCTCTAGGCGCTTGGCCTTTCTGCATGTGCAGACCCCATTTATGTACACTTACTATCTGCAGTAGTATCATCTGATTGTGGGTACGGTTTCCCATTGTGGTTTTTCCCCTTACAGGGTTTCCACATACAAATATTGGTGTTATGTGTTGTGGATGACTTTATCTTTATGTTTCATGCACTAATCCTTACTAGTATAACAATTAACTGTTAAAACTGTCTACCGACATATTGAACTGGTTTACTGGTATTAAGCATTAAATTGGTTAAGTTGTTTTTGGTTTGAATTTATTTGACAATTGATTCACCCCCCCCCCTCTCAGTTGTCTTTGGGACCTAACAATTGGTATCAAAGCTTATTCCTCTTTTGCAGAAAGTTTAACAGCTTGAGGAGACCCAATGTCTACTAATTATTTCAGGAAGGACAGTTCTAAACTTGATGGAACCAACTATGGCATATGGAAGATTAGAATGGAGACACATCTAAATTGCATTGGAAAAGACATCTGGGATGTTACAAAGAATGGTTATACTGCTCCTGCTTAGAGTCAGCCCACTCCATGCAACTTGACTTAAGATGAGGAAAATGATTGCAAAGCAAGAGAAGCACTTTTGAGCGCATTATCAGATCAACAAATCATGGGACTATTAGATAGGTCTACTGCTAAAGCTATTTGGGATCATTTGGAAACACCAAGTGAAGGAGATTCCATAGTCAAAATTGCAAAACTTGAAAGCTTTCGGGTCAGGTATGAACATCTGAAAATGGAAGAATATGAAAGGATTTCTGCTTTTATGGAAAGAGTAAATGAGATTGTTTTAAGTATTATGTTGTGGAGGAACCTTAAGCGAGGATGAAATTGTTTCAAAAGTGTTAAGAGGATTTCCACCGACATATAAAATGAAAGTCACTGCTATAAATGAGTTAAGAACAATGCCTAACACATTAGTTACTAGGGATACATTAATTGGGAAACTTTCAGCTTTTGAAATTGAAGAATTTGGTCCTGTTGCTACTATAAAGACAGATTTAGCCTTTAAAGAATCAATATCATCTCCTCCATCATTTGACAAATCTGATTGGAAAGCCTTTTATGCAAGAGAACTTGAAGAAACCAAGAAAGAAAATGAAGAACTTGAAGCACTATTTGCAAGGAAAATGCCTAAAGGTCCAGTTGGAAGTAAGTATGAAGGTAAAGCACCCTTTAAATGTTTTAACTCCAATAAGATTGGTCATATGGCTTCAAGATGCCTTGATAGACATGCTAGACTAAGAGAAGAAGCTAGAAGAACATGCAAGCCTAACTCTGAATATCAGAGATACAAATTTAAGAAGAATAAAGACAAATTTTGCTACATTGCTGATGAAGGTGTGACTGATGATTCTAATGAGGATCCAACAGACAATGGATGGGTTTTTGTTGCTATAACAAAAGATCAACCAACACCTACTGCTCAACCGATAGAATAGGCCTTGGCAGCTAAAGTTGAAGTAAAGGATGAATGGATCATTGATTTAGGATGCTCACATCATATGACAAGAGACAAAGGTAAATTCTTGAACTTTCAAGAATACAATGGAGGCTTAGTGAGAATTGGAGATGACAAAGCTTGTTTGATCAAAGGTAAGGGTACAATATCTCTTGATGGTAAGCATAACACTTACAAAGTTTACTATGTTTAAGGATTAAAGCATAATCTTTTGAGTGTTGGTCAATTAGTTGAGAAAGGATTTCAGTTACAATTCAAAAATGGAAAATGCAAAATTATGAATAGAACTGGTTTGGAAATTGCAACCGGTAATCAGTATAGAGGTAATATCTTTCATTTGAATAACAGAGAAAAGACATGCTTAATTGCACATATAGATGAAAGTTGGTTATGGCATAAGAGACTCTATCATGTAAACTTTGATTGCATGGTGAAGATCAGTACTACTAAGGCAGTTAGAGATTTACCTAAGATTGTCAAACCTCATAATATAGTATGTAAGGAATGTCAATTTGGAAAACAAGTTAGAGCTAGTTTCAAAAGTATTCCAGAAAAATCCAATAATGCTCTTGATTTGATTCACATTGATTTATGTGGTCTAGCTAGAACTAAAAGCTTACAAGGTGATAGATATTTCATGCTAATCATCGATGACTATTCTAGAATGTGTTGGGTTACTTTTCTTCGAGAAAAATTAGAAGCACTGGGAAAGTCCAAACTGTTCAAAGCAATGGTAGAAAATGAAACCAATAAGAAAATCAAATGTCTAAGATCAGATCAAGGAGGAGAATTTACATCTAAGGAATTTAATACATTATGTGAAGTAAATGAAATCAGAAGACAGCTATCAGCACCTCGGACACCACAGCGGGATGGAGTTGTTGAAAGGAAAAACAGAACTATCTTGGATGCAGCAAGAGGTATGTTATCAGAAGAAAACCTACCGCATGTATATTGGAGAGAGGCAGTCAGTACAATAGTCTATATGTTCAACAAAGTTCACATCAAAGGTGAAACCGATAAGACCCCTCATGAACTATGGTTTGGTAATACTCCTACCCTTAAGTATTTCAGAATTTTTGGAAGTAAATGTTATATCAGAGGAGATGAGTATATTGGCAAATTTGATCCTAGAAGTGATGAAGGAATATTTCTTGGTTATTCATCTAATAGAAAGGCATATAAATGTTTTAACAAAAGATTGCAGAAAATTGTTGAAAGTACAAATGTAAAGATTCATGAATAATTCAGAGGAACTTCAAGGTATATAGACTTTGAACCAGCAACAGAAATTTTGACAAATGAACCTACACTGAATCCACCGGTATATAATGAAGATCCAGTTATCCCGGTATCATCTGAGGATTCCACAATAACTAAGGAACAACAACAAACAAAGACACCTCGGTATGTAAGACTAAATCATTCTGAAGATCAGATAATTGGAAACAAGTTTAAAGGAGTTATGACAAGAGGAAGATTGGCAAATCAAGATGTATGTCTTATTTCTCAAATTGAACCATCATCTGTTAATGAGGCATGTGAAGATAAATTTTGGATTAAAGCTATGGAAGAAGAATTAGAACAAATTGAGAAAAACAACACTTGGACATTAGTTCCCCAACCTAAAGATAAAAATGTAGGTGGAACCAAATGGGTTTTTACAAAAAAACTTAATGAAGATGGTAAGGTTGTCAGAAATAAAGCAAGACTAGTGTGTAAGGGATATTCTTAGAAGGAAGGAGTTGATTATAGTGAAACCTTTACACTGGTAGCTAGAATTGAGGCAGTCAGATTATTTTTGGCTTTTGCAGCACACAAGAACTACAAAGTTTATCAAATGGATATTAAATGTGCATTTTTAAATGGAGATCTTGAAGAGGAAGTGTACAGTGAACAACCTGGTGGATTTTCTTTGACAGATGACAATGATATGGTTTGCAGGTTAAGAAAAACTTTGGATGGATTGAAACAAGCTCCAAGAGCTTGGTATGCAAGATTGGATAAGTATCTTTTAAAGATTGGTTTTACTAAAGGAAATGCAGACAACAATTTATATGACAAAATAATTAATGATGACATCTTGATTATAGAAGTATTTGTTGATGATATAATCTTTGGAGGTGAAGATGGATTATGTAAAGAATTTTCTATTAAAATACAACAAGAATTTGAAATGTCTATGATTGGAGAAATAAAATTATTTTTAGGATTGCAGATTTCACAGACTGATAAAGGTATATTCTTGAGTCAATCCAAATACTTAAAAGAGTTACTAAAGAAATTTGGGATGGAGAAATCTAAACCGGTAAGCACACCTATGACAACAAATGACAAATTATCATTAAGGGATGAATCTACACCTGTTAATCCAACTAGATACAAATCTATGATAGGAGGTTTACTGTATTTAACACAAACCAGACCTGATATTATGAATGCAGTATGTATTGTTTCAAGATTTCAAAGTAATCCTAGAGAAAATCATGAATCAGCAGTAAAAAGATTTTCTGATACTTACAAGGCACTATAAATCTTGGATTATGGTATCCTAGAGATGAAAACTTTGAATTTTGTGCATACACAGATGCAAATTGGGCAGGATATGTGGATGATAGAAAAATCACCAGTGGCGGAGCATTCTTTCTTGGAAACATATTAGTTTCTTGGTTGAGTAACAAACAAAGTTGTACATCTTTATCAACAGCAGAATCAAAATATGTTGTAGCAGCAACTAACTGTACACAGGTACTATGGCTTGAACAAATGTTGAAAGACATAAAGGTAAAATGCAAGGAACCTATTACTATCTATTGTGATAACACTGCAACAATTGATATATCTAAGAATCCGATATTGCATTCTAAAACCAAACATGTTTCTATCAAACTAAATTTTTTAAGGGAAAATGTTGAAGCAAAGGAGATAAAACTAGTTTATGTGAATACTAAAGAGAAGATTGCAGATATTTTCACTAAACCTTTGTCTAAGGAGACTTTTGAATATCTTAGAGATCAGCTTGGAGTCATACCCCCACCGGTAGAGACTTAGACAGTTGATGATTGTCATCAACCGACAGAATTAACAGAGAAATTTTGTATTCCGGTCTTTGATGGGAAGCTACTTCTTAGGGGGAGTAGTTGGTATATTGAATTGATTGGTATTTTGTTTATGCACTTGGCTTGGTAAGATGTTTTGTTGTAACTTTGGTATTTGATGTCAAAGAGGGAGAGATTGGTATGGAAAAACTTTGAAAAACACAAGGAAAACACATGTTGCTCCTAGGGGGAGAGATTGTTGTTTGGGAGAGATTATTACTCTTTGTATCTGTATTTTAGTTTTTGGTTATGACCTTTTTGGAGATTGTTAGTTTTTGGTATTTGGCATTTCTGTTTTGGCACTTTGATGGTTTTTCCATCTTGTGTTGCCATCAATGCCAAAGGGAGAGATTGTTGGTATTTTGGTATGGTTTTGTCATTGATGTCACCACCTACTAAACACTTATCAACTCTGGCACTTTGGACACTAATACATTTAGCTTAAAATTTTGATGGAGAAGGTATATTATGATCAAACTTGATTTTTTTTTGAAAAAATCCCCAATTTCGTCGGAATTCCGATGATAATTCAACATTTGGTTTCGACGTAGAAGAAATTGGCAATGACATTAGGGTATTTTTAGAAAAAGTTCCTGCATTCGTCAAAATTCCAACGACTGCGTGCATTACTTTAAAAAAAAAAGAAAAGACCAAGTCATTTCATAAATCCCGCCTCTTTACAAAATCTCGCCTCTCATTCATCCCAATATCATCGATTGGTGCCTTTCCATGAAGGAAGAAGCATCTGAGCCAGTAAAGGCAAAGGTGGAGTCAAGGGCTGGTGGTCGGTGTGGAGTGAAAGTGCCTTAGTTTCATGCTTGTATCTAAGCTCTGGTCTGTCCGCTTTGCGTCTAGTAAGTCCTCGGCTATTTGGTTGGTTTTTTAGTATGGTGTTTGGAGTGTATGGTCTATAATGCTATCTGTAGCCCTATAGCTCCCTCCTCCGGCTGGAGTGAGATGACATCAGCAACTGAAGTAGACCGAGCTTTAAACCTTTACATATACTATTTCTTAAACTTTAAATCAAAATACTTCCACGGCCAAGGGTTTAAACTTTAAACCTGTACATATACTATTGCTGTCCATAACTGAGAAATAACTACGAAAGCCTAGATGAGCTGTTGTTTCTCAATTTATATGGATATATATGTGTTGGTGTTTACTACTGGTTCTTAGATGTTCCCTAAAGAATAGTCATATCTTCATTAGTTTACTAATTTGAAAGAAATTAGGAAAGGTCTAGTACCAGCTTGTAGAGTCACTATAAAAGTTTTAAAAGAAGATTGTGATTTACCTTCCTCTAAATGTGTTACTAGTATAGGGAGATCCTCTGTCCTCTACTTCCTTGATCTTCTTGAGACCTATTCATTCTTATAGTATGTAGTTTAGTTAATTCATATATCATACTAAAAACCCCATCTTCATTATTTTCATCATTGATCTTTGAGAACAGATTCAAAAAAGCCATATGGTTTATAGAGATATATGTCTTCTTCTACTACACCCCTCCATGATATTGCATTAGTCATGTAGACTAATTTAACAATTGTGTTCTTACAAGAGCAATTTGAAGTGATGTGGCAAAGCTTGTTGCAAATATAGTAAATTATAGTTTTGGATCGAGGCTTGGGATACTTGCACTTGCAAAGGTAAGTGTGTTCGGAGCATGAAAATGATGATGATTAAAGGATCACTTAAAAAAAAATTGAGTTTGTATTTTTTGTGAGAGTAATGCTTGTGAGTAACAGGCTAGCAACCAAAGGGGCCAGTTTAAGGAAAGTAAGGATCACGAGACTTGTTTTATTGCTTAGTAAAATTTTGAATATATTTTTTCTGATTGATGAAATGAATTATTTCAATTTGAGCCATATCAATGAGATGAATCAAAGAACAAGTAGCAATAATTGTTGGTGTAATAGGGATATTACCTAGCTACTTCCACTATTAGGTCATTTATATGCCTTATCATTTAAGTTTACTTAAGGTATACATATGATACTTATCACTTTATGTCTCATATCATAAGATTAAGATACTTTCATAATCTTATGATATCCTACATGTCTCATCTTGGCCTATATAATCAAGGGGTTCTATTTATAATCTCATTCATTCATATTGTAAACTTGCATTCATTGATAGGAATATAGTTTATTTGTGTCATATTGATCTTCTCATTTTGTTGTGCTTTCCATTAGACCTCTAGATCTTGGGTGGCTATCTCCATAGTCAAATCTTAAAATATTTACCTTTCTAGATTCTATAAAAGAAATGGTTTTATCAAGAATATCATATGGAATAGCTTGTAAATATTTGCATTTGATAACAATATTGTTAGAGCATTTTGCTTTATAGGAAAATAATCTAAACTAGACTTTTTTTTTCAAGCTAAGACAAAAAAAAGTAAGGTAGTACAATAATCACTTTCTCTAAATTGAGACTTTTTGGTAAAATTTTCCAAAAAAATCTCTAAATTAGTCACATAAACATACTTTCCCACTATCTTCCCCTTCATATAACCCCTTGGATCAAATAAGGGTATAATTCTGAATGCTCTCAAGTTATACATAGTAATATCTTTGTCACATTGTTTTAAGTTTCATATCTCATGGCAGTGGTTACTCTTGTCATATGATTGCTGTTGTGTAGATGGGTCCTTGAGCCCTGGTTTAATCCCATTTTTTTAATCTATATCAAAGATATTCTTGGCATCCTCACTCAATGGCGATCAAGCTCTCCCTACCCAGATTAACCTATCTCTAAATTGGGAAAATGGGTGCAGAAGTTTGAGTATGAGTACTCTTTGGTTATTTGTCATGCTTGTTAAGGATTGAATGAAACAAACTCTTGTTCATGGATCACCTTCTTAGCCTCCTATGGAATTCATTCTTTGTGTGGTTTACCGTGACCATAATTAGGGTCTTAATAAATGTATTAGATACTCTCTATTATCAATAAGAGAGTTATCATAATATAGTCGTGGCGAGTGGTTAGAAATAAGATTAGTGGGTCCATAGTTCCCACTTGGTTTGTACTTAAAAACATTATCATTTCTTAGTTGTATGGAAACTACAAATTCATGCATCTAGCCAACAATACACACTAGCTATTATATGATTCCACTAATGAGAAAAGCCTAGTCAAACTTATAGTTTGTGGAATTAGTCATGTCCCTCATATAGAATATCTATATATGGAGTATTCTTGCCTATAGATTACCTATTATTTTGCTTACTAATGTGATTATTTCACATACATCATAAAAGTTCCCTTCTAATATGTTTGTGCATCAATCTTGAAACCATATTTTTATTAACCAACCAATGATAAGAATTATCTTAAACATGCCTCTATATTTGAATCCCACTAGCTTTGATAATCAACCATAATAACATTAACAATGCATCGACGCAACAATGCCTAATAAATCATCAATTGTCTTAGGTGAATCTAGCCAAAGCCAACCCATCAAATCCACTAATCTCCCTTGCGTCCCAATCATAAAATTTTATGGTTGTTGGAACAAGCTTGGGAGATTTAGTTCTTCCTTTGCAAATCAACATACCCTATTTTGGTTTCCCAAATATTTACTAAATAACTTTGAAGATAAATTGGGAAGAGAACCCATCATATAGATATTTCTTTTCAACAACCTTAGAGGACATTGTTTTGTCTATCATTTATTATAATAGCTAATACCCAATTTTTTTTATAAGATAACAAGCAAAACCTCCTTTTCACAAACTATGTTTTCCTTAATAATCCAAAAATGAAAAAAGGAACCCACATAAAAATTACTTACTCCCTACCATGAAGGCAAAAGAACATCCAATTTAAAGATAGATGTACCAAAAGGAAAGAAATATCACCTCAAAATCTGTCTTGAACTTATACATTGAATCTATACACACGAGAATCCCCTTAATAACTCTCTCACAACTTTTAGTGCTAGAAGAATGAGTGTTTTCACAAGACTTTCATACTAAGATATTTATATCAAGATTCACTTGCATAGTTTTAGAGTCAAGCTGACCCATTCTCATGAGTAGTTTACATGAACCCCTCATAAGAATGGATCACTTAGTACTCATTTCATCGAAGTGATGCTCATAGTATTATTGTTCCAAATTTTGTGGATATTTAGGAGACACAAATAAAATATAAATGTAATCATTCCATATTTTTGTAGGAGATATTGGAATGAGACTAATAGGAAGAGTAGTAAACATGAGTCACAATGAGCACTTTAGAATAAATCTAAACATTATAAGGAAGAGTAGCTTGGAAAAATAGAAGCGTAATTTATTTTCCAATATGCAAGATTATTACTTGGGAAAGAATCTTGAAAGAGGATTGAAAAGATTCCTTGAGCTAACATTGTCTCACTTATCCAAAATTATAAGGAAGGATTCATTAATGAAATGGTCATTAACAAGATGGAGAGAATAATAATTAGGAAGAGATAGATTTCACATGCTACTAGGTGACTAGATTGGAGAGAAACTAGAGGCAAATAATTTAGCTTGGCCATGACACAAAGTCTTAGAATAGATGCCAACCTTGGTGAATGGAATGAAAATCCCAAACAATTAATGAGTGGTGAGACAAGTAGAGGCATGCATCTATAAATTGTGTTTTGAATATATATAAAATAAAGAAAAAATGGGACTAAATAGTTTGAAGATAATATTAGTTACCTAAAGGATACATATTTCCGCAGATACAACACAAGTTAAATGTATCCCAGGTCGATGCAAAGCAACCTCTGCTCTAGAGATCACCAAAAAATAGAGAAAGAATTTTAATTTAATGTCATCAGGATAAAAGTCTTTAATCAAGACAGATAAAATTTGAGTTTGATTGTCATCATTTACTTTGCCAAATTATTCACACGTAACTCCTGAATCAATTTCCTACTCACAAGAATTTTATTATGTCTCAAATATAGGGAAACGGAAGGCTTCAAATAGTAAACTTGAACATGCAACTAAATCCACTGACTAACCAGAAGAACAAAATTAAGAAATGGTTTGATCATCTGAGAGATGTTGTAGACTTGCAACTCACCAGCTAAGTTTTTGTGGGTAAGAAATTTTTTTGTTTTCGTTATGGTTGTGGTATTTATAGGGAGACATTTACAAATTTATATCTATTTTCACTATTTAATGGTTTATGGGTTTGTAATGGTAATTTAATGTTCTTTCATATTTTTGTATATATTCTTTATAATAGCCTATTATATTGATTTGTTCTATTATGCATAATGGTGTGGGTCAGATGGCTTTGCCATCGGTGCATGAAAGCATTGAACGAGTTCTACTTTTAAAAATTACATGAAACATTTTTAATTTATTTCATTCAGTGTTATTTGCAAATAATGATTATCAATGATGTTTCCTTTCTCCAAGAATTGTCTATGACCTTTCTGTCAGATAATATGTAACATCGAATGACTAAATCTTTTTCATTACAAATGCTTATTTTATTTAATTATTATCTCAGCGTGAATTAAAATTTATATCTATACGGAAGAAGAACATACAAGTTCAAGAGTCATGTGCAAGCAAATTTCTTAAAAGAAAGCAAGCAGGCATTATCTTGAATGACATGGAAACAAGCTCATCAGCTACCTAGAAGAGAGCAATTGGAGAATGGTAGAGGAAAGTGTTTAAGGGTGATAAATATATAGATAGTATGCAATACAAACAAACAATGTCTGGAGTGTCTGATGTGACGTCTCTAATTTATGTCCAGAGGGTCTAACTGGTTTTGGAGTTCCTGTGAAACCTATTGCGCCACGCTTGGAGGAAATCAATGTGTTCATGCAAGGAGCACCTTTTTTCTATTATGAGAATGATACTTTTGCACCTAGGGATATTTGGAAGTCAATATCCAAAAATTTCTATAGTGTGGAACAAGAGTTGGTAGACTCGAAGTATAATTGTTAGCTTTCAGAAGACCAAGTGGTTATGTACACAATCTCCCAATAAAAGAGCGATTTCAAGAATTACCTCTCCCCCCCATGACTATTCAGGAAGCACTTCCTCAAACAGAGGACTATTGGCCTCCATGGCATCAAAGAAAAAAATTAAAGCATAGACTCTAGACGATGTGGTGGTGTCCTCCATGAAGAACTCTACACTATAATTGAAAATTCACAAGGGAAACTGCAAGATAGTGAAGAGAAATACAATCTTGAAAAGTGGGAAGAATGGATCTTGGTTTGGGTGGGGCCAAGTCAGGTGGCTCCTCTAGAGGTTGATGAGATAGAAATCATATTAGGATTTGAAAAAGATCACACTCATGGAATTTCGTGTGCGAGTGATCGATTGCGATGTTTGGGTAATGCATTCCAAATAGATATAGTTGCATTCCAAATAGATACAGTCTTGATGGCATGCAACTGTATCTATTTGGAATGCATTACCCAAACACCGCAATCGATCACTCGCACATGAAGTTCCATGAGTGTGATCTTTTTCAAATCCTAATATGATTTCTATCTTGTTAACCTCTAGAGGAGCCACCTGACTTGGCTCCACCCAAACCAAGATCCATTCTTCCCACTTTTCAAGATTGTATTTCTCTTCACTATCTTGCAGTTTCCCTTGTGAATTTTCAATTATAGTGTAGAGTTCTTCATGGAGGACACCACCACATCGTCTAGAGTCTATGCTTTAATTTTTTTCTTTGATCCCATGGAGGCCAATAGTCCTTTGTTTGAGGAAGTGCTTCCTGAATAGTCATTGGGGGGAGAGGTAAATCTTGTGGTTGCTCTTCTATTGGGAGATTGTGTACATAACCTCTTGGTCTTCTGAAAGCTGACAATTATACTTCGAGTCCGCCAACTCTTGTTCCACACTATAGAAATTTTTGGATATTGACTTCCAAATATCCCTAGGTGCAAAAGTATCATTCTCATAATAGAAAAAAGGTTCTCCTTGCACGAACACATTGATTTCCTCCAAGCGTGGCCCAATAGGTTTCGTAGGAACTCCAAAACCAATTAGACCCTCTGGACATAAATTAGAGACGTCACATTAGACACTCCAGACATTGTTTGTTTGTATTGCATACTATCTATCTATTTATCACCCTTAAACACTTTCCTCTGCCATTCTCCAATTGCTCTCTTCTAGGTAGTAGATGAGCTTGTTTCCATGTCATTCGAGATAATGTCTGCTTGCTTTCTTTCAGGAAATTTTCATGCAAGAGACTCTTCAACTTGTATGTTCTGCTTCCGTATAGATATAAATTTTAATTCACACTTAGATAATACTTAAATTAAATAAGCAATTGTAAAGAAAAAATTGAGTCATTCAATGTTACATATTATCCGACGGAAAGGTCCTAGACAATTCTTGGAGAAAGGAAACATCATTGATAATCATTTTTTGCAAATAACACTGAATCAAATAAATTAAAAATGTTTCATGTAATTTTTAAAAGTAGAACTTGTTCAATGCTTTCATGCACCGACGGTAAAGCCGTTCAACCCACATCATCTCTCAACGTTGGAATTCCGACGACCACCAATGAAATGCCCGACAAGGATGCTTTGCATCCCATGGCGCTCCTCTATCGAAATTTTATACTTTAGTGTCAGAAATCCGACGACAGCCTGAGATGGCAATGGTATTTGTTGGTGGAATGAGCATGCATGGTGGCCATCAGAAAGGCTGTGGTAATGTCAAAATTACGACGACCACGAGGATAGTCGGAACTTCTGACACAGTTTTCGATAGCCGTTTTTGTTGGTAGTGCGATGAAATGTAGTCAGAAATCTGACGATTGGCCATCGAAATCTTGACCCAAATGTACTAGTGGGAGAATCAACAACATTCACCGGCAAGCAAGTGACTCATGCATAGTCACCGGTATCTGGTACACCAGCAAGTTATAATGATCACCGACACTTGGAATGATATGGAAAACACTTGGTAATGTCGAAGACATCGTTTTAACATCTTGTCCTTGAGTTTTTTTTATTGGTATATTCATATTTGCATATTTGTTGTTACTAGCAAATAAGTCCAGGGTTACACCGGCAGGTTTATCTTTCCCAAATCAGCATGACATGCTATGAAGATGATTAATTATTGTTGTAAATGCATTAAGTCGACATGTTCAATTGGTTATTGCATCGGATATTGTATTGTTTGTAAAATGTTTTTATTGTAATATCTTGTAGAGCCAACCTACTAAAATTGGTCTTAGGTTATGGTATAAATGTAAGGTCTTATTTCTAAGATCAGATGTGGAATGTGAAAAAGGATTGCATGAAGGTATATGTGAGAATAAGCAAATCTATACATGAAAACATCATTTGAAGATTGAAGGAGGGTTTTTGAGAAGACAATCATAACTAAACCGGTACTAAATTTAGCATATGATGATGTTATTCTGTGCAGTACATTCTTATTGGATTTAACCATCCAACTGTAGTTAGTGTGACTCCCATTTTGTGATTGAGCAGTGAGCTCTAGGTGCTTGGCCTTTCTGCATGTGCAAACCCCATTTATATATACGTACTATTTGTAGTAGTATCATCTGATTGTGGGTAAGGTTTCCCACCATGGTTTTTCCCCTTACAGGGTTTCCAAGTACAAATATTGGTGTTATGTGTTGTGGATGACTTTATCTTTATGTTTCATGCACTAATCCTTACTGGTATAACAATTAAATGTTAAAACTGTGTATCAGCATATTGAATTGGTTTACTAGTATTAAGAATTAAATTGGTTAAGTTGTTTTTGGTTTGAATTTATTTGACAACTAATTCACCCCCCACTCTCAGTTGTCTCCAGGACCTAACATGCCTTTCTTGTATCCAGGGAATCAGTTGCCTGTTCAGTTTGTTGTTCAGTCCCAAATTCAATGTTTCCAACTATATTCTCAATATTTGTCTCAACTGTAGTGTCTTCTACCGGTGGCTCAGTTGCCACATCTCTCTTCTCACTTGTTTCCTTATCAACCACAATGTTGACCTCCTGTGTGTCGATATTCATTGTGTACAACACCTCTAAGTCAGGATTTGTGTCCACATGTGGTGTTTCCATACTCTCTATTACCGGTGGTGTGTCAACATTTTGTGCCGGTGGAGTATCAGAAGGAGGTGGGGGTAAGTTATCTATCACCTTTATACTCAGAGGACCACCTACCTTACCTTTACCCTTATCTTTGTCCTTTTGATAGACTCTGAGAGTCTTTGGCCATTTGAGCTCTTCTTGTTTCTCTTTCTCAACAAAGAATATATCCCACTTGTCTACAATTTCTTATGATATCTCATTAACTCTGCCAGCCATTAGTGTTACATGGTGACCGGTTGAAAATTCTGTCAGGTTAGCCTCACTTATTAATTCATCTATGTCTTGCATTGAGTTCACTTGGTGAACTGCAAGTAGTTTTTCTATCTTGATCTTTTTATCCAATTCAACAATTGCTACCCTTCTTGCTTCTAACCTTCTATACAATTCATTGGGTATATCATCTCCAACTTCCATCAAAAATTTCTTATAGATATCAAGGTGTAAGATAACACTATTTTCTATACTTTCTTTTTCATCATTTGAAAGTGTGTTATACAAGTTGCTGATATTTGACAATTTGCCATCTTCAGTTATCTCATTCAAAAGTTTGTCCAAAGGAGGGACAACTTGTTTTTCTTTCCTTTTCTTTGGTGTCAACTTCTTTGTTGGAGGCCTAACTGCCTATTGTTTCTATCTTGTTCTCTTTGGTGTAGGAGAGGGTACCGATGAAAGTTTTCTTTTCCTTACTACTCTTTTAAATTTTGCTGGTATTTCATTGTCAGAGGAGATAGCAACCGGTGAAAGATGTGCTTTTGGTTGTAGTCCTTCCAAGTCACTCTCCTTAATACCACTTTTATTCAATACATCTTCCTTGATTGATTTTACCTGCCTTCTTCCTTTTCTAACTATCTGTTCAGTTTTCTTTATTCCTTTCTGAGATTGACTACTGCTTTCAATTCTTTCCGCATTTCCAAATACTTTTTTTGTTGGTTCTTTAGGAGCTTCTAGGAGGGCTTTTGCATAAGTTTCAATTATATTCTCATCTGCCTCATATCCTAATTCCGTAACCCAAATAGTCCTTGGGACCACTGCCTCCATCCAAATCTCATCCTTCTTTATTACAAAGCATATATCCTTTTGATATTTGTCAATAATAGGTTGAGAAATACTTATCCTTGTTTTCATTCTAGCCTTTAATGCCTAAAAATGTTCATTTATATTCTTTTCCCTGTCATCTCTTGTGTTGTTTAGAATGTCCATTAGTTTTTTTCCTACCGATATGTCAAAACCAAAATCCTTTCTACCAATACCGGGTACTTCCTTGGTAATATACAACATTAAACACACACGTAAGTTGCCAAATCTAAAAGTCCCTTTCTTGTCCCCTTTGATTTTCTTTAGATTTTCTATTAGTTCATCCTTCAACCATTAAGATATGTAAATCTTTGCATTGTTGTTTATCAAGTCGTGACCACTTTTGATACATAAGCTAGAAGAAGACTTTAATCTATTGGCATGAGTAGCCTTGTATCCAAGAATCATGCTAATGAACCTTACATTGATGTCCTTTACATCATTTACTCTCAGGGATCTTTTGTCAAAGGTTGCACTGGTTACGGTCATTACAGTGTCATTTGGAACCTTTTTAGTCTTGTCAGGCCTGCTATCGGTGGAAGGTAAGCCTGTCACTTCCCTAACTTCTTCTTTGGTTATCTTGTGAATTGAATCCAACCAAAATAACTCCTCATGAACTCTGCTTAACACAATCCTTATAACATCCTTTGGAAAATCAGGAATACTAAGAATTTCCACAAAACCTAGGGTTTCAACTATCTTATGTTCTGGTTTAACATTTCTATTTATATCACATATAACAGTCTTGTACATGTTCTTAATTTCATCATCTCCTAGTTCTTCTATATGATAATGTATATAGATTCTAGGATCCTCGGCATATACAACTCCTTTAGGTATTTTTTAGAATGCTCCTAGGGTATCATCTTTCTTTGCAATTTCGGAAATAATCTTAAATATAGGTCTAGGGTGCTTAAAAACTTCAATTACAGTAGGGTTTGCAATGAATTCAGGTGCAAAGGAGGAAGCCATTGTTATAAATAACTTAATCTGCCTTTAGGTACGAGTGCTTGAATGATTTGCTTCACTTCTCGCTATGGATGCCTTCACTCGGGATTTTTGTGCTCTCAGGAAATTTGAATGCTCAGTGAGTGAAAAAGAGCCAAAAAACTTGCTTTATAATGTCATTTCCTTCAACTACCACATTTAATGCATGTTGGTTAAGTCAATCTTAACACATCTACCGGTAAAGAAGTATTTCAACTTTCACCATCGGTAGAGGGTAAATTAGCATGTTTTCCAATTCATTTTCATACCCCAAAAGGTTTCTTTTTAGTTAGATGAAGAATCTCCTACCGGTGGAGTGATACTCTGTTCTACCAGTGAAGGAATAGATTCATTAACATTCATATGTAACTTTCTAATCCATTGTTTTGAAAATTCTTGCTTTACTTCTTCAACCTTTTCTTTACCTTTCAAACTGGGTCCTTTGTTATTTGTCGGTGATGCCTTCCTTCTACAAAATTTTGCAATATGTCCAATCTTGTTAGAAGTATAACAAGTCACATTGTTTTTTTGAATAGCTTTTCCATATCCTATGCTGGTATGTGTTCTGCATTGATTAGATAAGTGTCCAAATCTTCCACAAACATAACATCTTACATTCATTTTGCAATTTTCGGAGTTATGGCCAACTTTGTTGCATTTAGAACATTGACCGGTGGGTGCATTGGTGTTCTCTTTGTTATTTGTCGGTGATGCCTTACTTCTACAAAATTTTGCAATATGTCCAATCTTGTTACAAGTATAACAAGTCACATTGTTTTTTTGAATAGCTTTTCCATATCCTATGCCGGTATGTGTTCTGCATTGATTAGATAAGTGTCCAAATCTTCCACAAACATAACATCTTACATTCATTTTGCAATTTTTGGAGTTATGGCCAACTTTGTTGCATTTAGAACATTGACCGGTGGGTGCATTGGTGTTCTGATAGTTTCTAGATCTACATTGATTTTCTCTATGACCATACTTGTTATAGTTAAAGCATTTTCCATTAAATTTGTAGGCATTAGCTTGTTTTACCACTTTACTATGATCATGATTGTTTGCAATACCGAAGCTTTCACCAACTTCAAAGCCAAGGCCATTAGTATCTCCATTAGGTTTCTGATTTTTCAACATGTCATCAAGTTCCTCTGAACTTTTCTTGAATTTCTTCTTGTGTTCATTTGTAGTAGCCGACTCATTTTCTAAGAAATTTTTCTGTCTCATGAGTTCAGTTTTATCATGCTCCAAGTGAATTATATTTGCCTTCAACATTTCATTTTCATGACTGAGTCTTAGATTTTCATTTCTAGGATCATTGATTCTCCTAGCCAAGTCATCTTCATTCTTCTTTCGGTGTTCAATGTCTTTACAAAACCTCATAGTCATATCTTGCATTTCATTCCTCAAGGCCATGTTTTCCTGCTTAATCTTGCTTACAAGATCATTAAGAGTTTCTTTTTCATCATCATCACTCTATATCTTCTCATAAAGTTCTCTTCTTTTGTTCCTAGCAATAGTGATAATTTCCTTAAGTCCTTAAATGATTTGCTATGCAACCTTCAGATCATCTTCAAGTTTGATATTCTTCAACTTTTCTGCATCATAATTTGCAAGAGCTGTTTCCAATTGCTTTCTCAAGTTTTCCATCTATACCGGTGTCATAATCTTCCTCAAGCTATTAGGATTTTGAAAATAGAGGACCAAGCTCTGATACCAATTGTTAGGATTTCCAAAGATACTGAGAGGGGGGTTGAATCATTATCTAACCAGTTTATGGATTTTCTAAACTTATTAAATGAATTGCATGCCAAAACAGTGTACTGGTAAAACAAAAATAATGCAGTAAATAAGATCAGTAAACACAACATAGAAAGCACACCATAACACAATATTTTTAATGAGGAAACCCAGTGTGGGAAAAACCTTGGTGGGATTTGTGACCCATAATATTCTCTCACTAGCCAATAAGTGAATATTACTGATACAATAAGGACTTGCACATGCACAAAGGCCAACTGCCTAAAGCTCACTGATTATATACAAAAAGAAAGTCTCACTGACTTACAAAAGTGGATTATGTAAATCCAATGTCATGTACTGCTTCCATTCAACATCTGCTATGTCAAGTTCAGTACCGGTTTAAGGTCATACAACTTCAAAACCCTATTCCAAAATCTTCCTTAATATTTGCATCTACCTATTACATTCCTTCCATGCATTTTTCGCTTCATAGAAATGATTTACAAGATCTCATACTTATATGAGTCCTAATACAATTCGCCTTGTCGGCTTACAAAATATTTTACAATTAAATACAAAATACAATAAACAAAATCCTGTTAGCCATGGTATTGGTAAACATCTTTTCGCTACCAGTGAACTGTATGTCAGTGTAGAGTCTATCAGTGTTGGTGCCTGCCAGTGTGATAGGATTGTAAGGTTGCCATCAATGACAATACCTTCAATCACCTACAATTTCTCATTGGAGTGTGCATTTTCCAACACAAGAAGGGTGCATTGGCTTAGAGTAGATTATTTTTTATTTTCGTCTCTCCTTTTTCCTTCTCAATGAATGAAGATCCAGTTTCTCAAATCCCAGAGGTTACTCGGTGAAAATGCATAGATTCCCCAACGCTGAGTATCCCACAAGGTTGTTTTTCTAAGAAGCAATTTAGAGATCAACAATTGTTTTTCTAGCATGTCCGATGGGACTGAAATTCTCTTAGCTAAGGTGGGTGTATAAACCATAGGCATGTTACCAAATCTCAAACCGCTCTAAATTCGAACATGTGGGTTCCACCCTTGGCAGTAGTCCAAGATAAAAGCTCGGGAGGGGGTATAGTGTTGGTATTTTGGTATGGTTTTGTCATTGATGTCAACATCTGCTAAATACACCTACTTTGGAGATCCAGCAACATTCATCAGCAATCAGTAAACTGTTCAAACAATCACCGGTATATGGTTAACTGACAGGATATAATGTTCACCGGTACCTGCAATGACATGGAAGACACTTGGTAATGTCGAAGACATCATGTGGACACTTTTCCTTGAAGTAATATCATTGGTATATTCTTATTTGCATATTTTCTTTTACCGGCAAATAGGTCCAGGTTATCTAGGGTTACAACGGTAGGTTTATCTTTTCTAGATCAGCATGGCACGCTATAAAGATGATTTATTATTGTTATAAAAGCATTAAGCCGACATGTTCAATCAGTTATTGCATCGGATATTGTATTATTTGTAAAATGTTTTATTGTAATATCTTGTAGAGCCGACCTACTAAAATTGGTATTAGGGTATGGTATAAATGTAAGATCTTATTTGTAAGATCAAATGTGGATTGCGAAAAAGATTTAAGGAAGGATATATGTGAGATCAAGCAGAGATATACACAAAGACATCATTCGAAGGTGAAGTTAGGTTTCTGTAGAAGCATATTAGCATTACACCGGTACTGAATCCAGCATATGAAGATTCTATTTTGTCCAGTACGTTCTCATTGGATTTAACCATCCAACTATAGTCAGTGTGACTCCCATTTGTGTTTGAGCAGTGAGCTCTAGGCTATAGGCCTTTCTGCATGTGCAGACCCCTCTTTGTACACTTACTATCTGCAGTAGTATCATCTAATTGTGGGTAAGGTTTCCCACCGTGGTTTTTCCCCTTACAGGGTTTCCATGTACAAATATTTGTGTCATGTGTTGTGGTTGACTTTGTGCTTATGTTTCATGCATTAATTCTTACCGGTACAACATTTCCTATTAACACTATTTACCAACACATTTAATTGTCTTACCAGTATTAAGCATTAAGTTGGTTAATAAGATTTTGGTTTGAATTTATTAGACAACTGATTCACCCCCCCCCCCCCCCCCCCACTCTCAGTTGTCCCCGAGACCTACAATTGGTATCAGAGCCTAGTCCTCTTTTTTTGCAGAAGTTTAACAACTTGAGGAGATCCAATGTCTACTAATTATTTCAGAAAGGATAGTCCTAAACTTGATGGAACCAACTATGGAATATGGAAAATCAGAATGGAGACACATCTGAATTGCATTGGTAAAGACATCTGGGAAGTTACTAAAAATGGTTATACTGTTGTTGTAGCTAGTCAGCCTGCTCCTATTACTTTAGCTAAAGATGAAGAAAATGATTACAAAGCAAGAGAAGCACTTTTGAGCGCATTATCAGATCAACAAATCATGGGATTATCAGATAGATCTACTGCAAAATCTATTTGGGATCATTTGGAAACACTGAATGAAGGGGATTCCACAATCAAAATTGCAAAACTTGAAAGCTTCCGAGTTAGGTATGAACATCTGAAAATGGAAGAAGATGAAAGAATTTTTGCTTTTATGGAAAGAGTAAATGAAATTGTTTTAGGTATCAAATGTTGTGGAGGAACCTTGAATGAAGATGAGATTGTTTCAAAAATCTTAAGAGGTTTGCCACCGGCATATAAAATGAAGGTTACTGCTATTAATGAGTTGAGAACAATGCCTAATACATCAGTAACTAGGGATACATTGATTGGAAAAATTCAGCTTTTGAAATTGAGTAATTTGGTCATGTTGCTACTATAAAAACTGATTTGGCCTTCAAAGCATCAACATCATTTGCTCCATGTTTTGACAAATCAGACTGGAGAGCCTTTTATGCAAGAGAACTTGGAGAAACCAGGAAGCAGAATGAAGAGCTTGAAGAACTTGAAGCACTATTTGCAAGAAAAATGCCAAAAGGTCCAATTGGAAGTAAGTATGAAGGTAAAGCACCCTTTAAATGTTTCAACTCCAATAAGATTGGTCATATGGCTTCAAGATGCCCTGATAGACATGCTAGACTAAGAGAAGAAGCTAGACGGACATACAAACCTAATCCTGAATATCAGAGATACAGATTTAAGAAAAACAAAGATAAATCTTGTTACATTGCTGATGAAGGTGTGACTTATGATTCTGATGAGGATCTAGCAGACAACGGATGGGTCTTTGTTGCTATAATAGAAGATCAACTGGTACCTATTGCTCAACCGGTAGAACAAGCCCTAGCAACTAAAGTTGAATCAAAGGATGAATGTATTATTGACTCAGGATGCTCACATCACATGATTGGAAACAAAGGCAAATCCTTGAACTTTCAAGAATACAATGGAGGTTTAGTAAGATTCGGAGATGACAAAGCCTGTTCAATCAAAGGTAAGGGTTCAATATCTCTTGATGGTAAACATAACACTGACAATGTTTACTATGTTGAAGGATTAAAACATAATCTTTTAAGTGTTGGTCAATTAGTTGAGAAAGGTTTTCAGTTACAATTTAAAAATGGAAAATGCAAAATCATGAATAGAACTGGTTTGGAAATTGCAACCGGTAATCAGACTAGAGGTAATATCTTTCATTTGAATAACAGTGAAAAGGCATGCTTAATTGCACATATAGATGAAAGTTGGCTATGGCATAAAAGACTATGTCATGTAAATTTTGATTGCATGGTAAAAATCAGTACTTCTAAGGCAGTTAGAGATCTACCTAAAATTATGGAACCTCATAATACAATTTGCAAGGAATGTCAATTTGGAAAACAAGTTAGAACTAGTTTCAAAAGTATTCCAGAAAAATCCAATAATTCTCTTGATTTAATTCACACTGATTTATGTGGTCCGGCTAGAACTAAAACCTTACAAGGTGATAGATATTTCATGCTAATTATTGATGATTATTCTAGAATGTGTTGGGTTACTTTTCTTAGGGAAAAATCAGAAGCACTTGGGAAGTTCAAACTATTCAAAGCAATGGTTGAAAATGAAACCGGTAACAAAATTAAATGTTTAAGATCAGATCAAGGAGGAGAATTCACATCTAGAGATTTTAATACATTCTATGAAGTAAATGGAATCAAAAGACAGTTATCAGCACCTCGGACACCACAACAGAATGGAGTTGTTTGAAAGGAAAAATAGAACTATTTTGGATGCAGCAAGAAGTATGTTATCAGAAGCAAATCTACCACATGTGTACTGGAGAGAGGCAGTAAGCACTGATGTCTATACATTCAACAAAGTTCACATCAAAGGTGAAACCAGTAAAACCCCTCATGAACTATGGTTTGGTAATACTCCTACTCTTAAGTATTTCAGAATTTTTGGAAGTAAATGTTATATTAGAAGAGATGAGTATATTGGCAAGTTTGATCCTAGAAGTGATGAAGGAATATTTCTTGGTTATTCATCTAAGAGTAAAGGTTATAGATGCTTTAATAAAATATTATAGAAAATTGTTGAGAGTACAAATGTAAAGATTGATGAACAATTCAGAGGAACTTCAAGGTATATAGACTCTGAACCGGCAACAAAATTTTTGACAAATGAACCTACACTAAATCCACCGGTACAGAATGAAGATCCAGTTACCCCGGTATTATCTGAGGATTCCACAGTAACTGAGGAACAACAGCAAACAAAGACACCTCGGTATGTAAGACTGAATCATTCTGAAGATTAGATAATTGGAAGCAAATTTAAAGGAGTTATGACAAGAGGAAGATTGGCAAATGAAGAAGTATGTCTTATTTCTCAAATTGAACCATTATCTATCAATGAGGCATGTGAAGATAAATTTTGGATTAAAGCTATGGAAGAAGAATTAGGACAAATTGAGAAAAATAATACTTGGACATTAGTTCCCCAGCCTAAAAATAAAAATGTAATTGGAACCAAATGGGATTTTAGAAACAAACTCAATGAAGATGGTAAGCTTGTCAGGAATAAAGCAAGACTAGTGTGTAAGGGATATTCTTAGAAAGAAGGAGTTGATTACAATGAAACCTTTGCACTAGTAGCCAGAATTGAAGCAGTTAGATTATTCTTGGCCTTTGCAGCTCACAAGGATTACAAAGTTTATCAAATGGATATTAAATGTGCATTTTTGAATGGAGATCTTGAAGAGGAAGTCTATATTGAACAACCTGATGGATTTTCTTTGACAAATAACAATGATATGGTTTGCAGATTAAGAAAAGCTCTGTATGGACTAAAACAAGCTCCAAGAGCTTGGTATGCAAGATTGGATAAGTATCTTTTAAAAATTGGTTTTACTAAAGGAAATGCAGATAGCAATTTATATTACAAAGTAACTAATGATGACAATTTGATTATGGAAGTATTTGTTGATGATATAATCTTTGGAGGAGAAGATGGATTATGCAAAGAATTTTCTCTTAAAATGCAACATGAATTTGAAATGTCTATGATTGGAGAAATAAAATTATTTTTAGGATTGCAGATTTCACAAACTGATAAAGGTATATTTTTGAGTCAATCCAAGTACTTGAAAGAATTACTAAAGAAATTTGGGATGGAGAACTCTGAACTGATAAGCACACCTATGACTACAAATGACAAATTATCTCAAAGGGATGAATCTACACTTGTTAACCCAACTAGATACAAATCTATGATAGGAGGTTTACTGTATTTGACACAAACCAGACCTGATATTATGAATGCAGTATGTATAGTTTCTAGATTTCAGAGTAATCCCAAGGAAAATCATGAATCAGCAATAAAAAGGATTTTCCGGTACTTACAAGGCACAACAAATCTTGGATTATGGTATCCTAAAGATGAAAATTTTGATCTATATGCATACACAGATGCAAATTGGGCAGGAGATGTGGATGATAGAAAGAGCACCACTAGAGGAGCATTCTTTCTTGGAAAGAGATTAGTTTCTTGGTTAAGTAAGAAATAGAGTTGTACATCTTGATCAACAGCAAAATCAGAATATGTTGCAGCAGCAACAAACTGTACACAAGTACTTTGGCTTAAGCAAATGTTGAAAGACATAAGGGTAAAATGCAAGGAACCTATTACTATATATTGTGATAACACTGCAGCAATTGATATATCTAAGAATCCAATATTACATTCTAAAACACAACATGTTTCTATCAAACTGAATTTTCTAAGGGAAAAAGTTGAAGAAAAGGAAATAAAACTGGTTTATGTGAATACTAAAGAACAGCTTGCAGATATTTTTACAAAACTTTTGCCTAAGGAAACTTTTGAGCATCTCAGAGATCAGCTCAGAGTCTTACCTCAACCAGTAGAGACTTAGACAGTTGATGATTGTGATCAACTGGCAGAATTAAATGGACAAATCTTTTATTCCGGTATTTGATGAGGAAGCTACTTCTCAGGGGGAGTAGTTGGTATATTGAAATGGTTGGTATTTTGTATGAACTTGACCTTTTTTTGACTTTGACATTTTATGTCAAAGGGGGAGAGATATATGGAAAAATGCATTATCTTTTTTAGGAGAGATTGGTATTGTAAATAAATATTTGTATAAACACATATTACTCCCAAGGGGAGATCTGGTTTTTGTATGTGGCATTTCTATTTTGGCACTTTGATGGTTTTTCCATCTTGTGTTGCCATCAATGCCAAAGGGGGAGATTGTTGGTATTTTGGTATGGTTTTGTCATTGATGTCAACACCTACTTTGGAGATCCAGCAACATTCACCGGCAATCAGTAAACTGTTCAAACAATCATCGGTATATGGTTAACCGGTAGGATATAATGTTCACCGGTACATGCAATGACATGGAAGACACTTGGTAATGGTGAAGACATCATGTGGACACTTTTCCTTGAAGTAATATCATTGGTATATTCTTATTTGCATATTTGCTTTTATCGACAAATAGGTCTAGGTTATCTAGGGTTACACCAGCAGGTTTATCTTTTCCAGATCAGCATGGCACGCTATGGAGATGATTTATTATTGTTATAAAAGCATTAAGCTGACATGTTCAATCGGTTATTGCATCAGATAGTGTATTATTTGTAAAATGTTTTATTGTAATATCTTGTAGAGCCAACCTACTAAAATTGGTCTTAGGGTATGGTATAAATGTAAGATCTTATTTGTAAGATCAAATGTGGAATGCGAAAAAGATTTAAGGAAGGATATATGTGAGATCAAGCAGAGATATACATGAAGACATCATTTGAAGGTGAAGTTAGGTTTTTGTAGAAGCATATCAGTATTACACCGGTACTGAATCCAGCATATGAAGATGCTATTTTGTGCAGTACATTCTCATTGGATTTAACCATCCAACTGTAGTCAGTGTGACTCCCATTTGTGTTTGAGCAGTGAGCTCTAGGCTGTTGGCCTTTTTGCATGTATAGACCCCTCTTTGTACACTTACTATTTGTAGTAGTATCATCTAATTGTGGGTAAGGTTTCCCACCATGGTTTTTCCCCTTACAGGGTTTCCACGTAGAAATATTTGTATCATGTGTTGTGGTTGACTTTGTGCTTATGTTTCATGCATTAATTCTTACTAGTACAGTATTTTCTGTTAACACTATTTATCGGCACATTTAACTGTCTTACCGGTATTAAGCATTAAGTTGGTTAATAAGATTTTGGTTTAAATTTATTAGACAATTGATTCACCCCCCCCGTTGTTAGTTGTCCCCGGGACCTACATATAGGACTCCAAATTCAAGCCCTTATGCAAAAGGAAATTCCTCCTCCGAGAATTTTTTTTACATGGAAAACTGGGAGTCCCTTTATTCCACCTGCTCTGCCTAACCAGTGGGATTTTAAATTCTGACCTTTGAACTCAAATCTTTTCCAAAGTTTACTGGGGAGGATTCTGAAACACCTAGATAGCACCTATAGGATGTGGTTGTAGACGCTAAAAATTGGTTTATGCATGTGTCGCTAAACCTTAATTTTTAACATGTCTTCTATGCTACATTTGATTTTGATCATGCATGGACATTAAGTCATTCTTCCTATTCTATCTGATTCTCTTTCAACCCTAACAAACCTATTCAATCATATTTGGCCCTAAATCATCATGATTGGTAGTTTTATCATTTGATCATTTGGTCCTAAATCAACCTTTATTGATAATTAGTCAGTCATTAATTATCAGTCTCTTCAAACTTTTTATCAAATCCTTTTCAATTATCTTTAATCAATTTCCATCAGTCTTTTGTCAATCAACATTATCACTTTAAATCAATTGCAATGTTTGAATTAATCATTTTGACATCTCATTTGTCTTTATTGCATTCAATCATCTTGTCCTTATCATCGTTGTCATTTTCTTTGTTTTATCAAAACACCTTTGGATTATGGTCTTCTTGATCATTTTTCCTTGAGAATTATCATCAATTTTTTCAATATTGCTAGCCAGTCATTTTATTTCAGTCATATATTTGGGCCTAATTCAATATTGGGGTCGGAATCCTATAATTATTTCATCAATTTCTTCCTTTCAGTCATGTCATCTTTATTAACATTTCTTCCTAGGTAAATGAATTTATTCATTTACTCCTCTTATCCTAAGTTCATAATTAAATAATTTATTTATTTAATTGGCTAATTTGGAAATGAAGAAAAATTATCAATTTATAATTATTAATTTCCACCTCATTGTAATATCATTGGTATATTCTTATTTGCATATTTGCTTTTATCAACAAATAGGTCCAGGTTATCTAGGGTTACACCAGCAGGTTTATCTTTTCCAGATCAGCATGGCACGCTATGGAGATGATTTATTATTGTTATAAAAGCATTAAGCCGACATGTTCAATCGGTTATTGCATTGGATAGTGTATTATTTGTAAAATGTTTTATTGTAATATCTTGTAGAGCCAACCTACTAAAATTGGTCTTAGGGTATGGTATAAATGTAAGATCTTATTTGTAAGATCAAATGTGGAATGTGGAAAAGATTTAAGGAAGGATATATGTGAGATCAAGCAGAGATATACATGAAGACATCATTTGAAGGTGAAGTTAGGTTTTTGTAGAAGCATATCAGTATTACACTAGTACTGAATCCAGCATATGAAGATGCTATTTTGTGCAGTACATTCTCATTGGATTTAACCATCCAACTGTAGTCAGTGTGACTCACATTTGTGTTTGAGCAGTGAGCTCTAGGCTGTTGGCCTTTTTGCATGTACAGACCCCTCTTTGTACACTTACTATTTGTAGTAGTATCATCTGATTGTGGGTAAGGTTTCCCACCATGGTTTTTCCCCTTACAAGGTTTCCATGTAGAAATATTTGTATCATGTGTTGTGGTTGACTTTGTGCTTATGTTTCATGCATTAATTCTTACTGGTACGGTATTTCCTATTAACACTATTTATCGGCACATTTAACTGTCTTACCGGTATTAAGCATTAAGTTGGTTAATATGATTTTGGTTTAAATTTATTAGACAACTGATTCACCCCCCCCCGCTGTTAGTTGTCCCCGAGACCTACATATAGGACTCCAAATTCAAGCCCTTATGCAAAAGGAAATTCCTCGTCCTAGAATTTTTTTTACATGGAAAACTGGGAGTCCCTTTATTCCACCTGCTCTGCCTAACCAGTGGGATTTTAAATTCTGACCTTTGAACTCAAATATTTTCCAAAGTTTACTGAGGAGGATTCTAAAACACCTAGATAGCACCTATAGGATGTGGTTGTAGACACTAAAAATTGGTTTATGCATGTGTCGCTAAACCTTAATTTTTAACATGTCTTTTATGCTACATTTGATTTTGATCATGCATGGACATTAAGTCATTCTTCCTATTCTATCTGATTCTCTTTCAACCCTAACAAACCTATTCAATCATATTTGGCCCTAAATCATCATGATTGGTAGTTTTATCATTTGATCATTCGGTCCTAAATCAACCTTTATTGATAATTAGTCAGTCATTAATTATCAGTCTCTTCAAACTTTTTATCAAATCCTTTTCAATTATCTTTAATCAATTTCCATCAGTCTTTTGTCAATCAACATTATCACTTTAAATCAATTGCAATGTTTGAATTAATCATTTTGACATCTCATTTGTCTTTATTGCATTCAATCATCTTGTCATTATCATCGTTGTCATTTTCTTTGTTTTATCAAAACACCTTTGGGTTATGGTCTTCTTGATCATTTTTCCTTGAGAATTATCATCAATTTTGTCAATATTGCTAGCCAGTCATTTTATTTCAGTCATATATTTGGGCCTAATTCAATATTGGGGTCAGAATCCTATAATTATTTCATCAATTTCTTCCTTTCAGTCATGTCATCTTTATTAAGATTTCTTCCTAGGTAAATGAATTTATTCATTTACTCCTCTTATCCTAAGTTCATAATTAAATAATTTATTTATTTAATTGGCTAATTTGGAAATGAAGAAAAATTATCAATTTATAATTATTAATTTCCACCTCATTTCCTTTCTTCACTTAACTCTTCCACCTTCTGAAAAGCACCTCAGTTTTCTTTTCATTTATGAAAGCTTCTCATTTTTTGTTTTTTATTCAAAAATAAAAGCTTCTCTTTTTGCTTTTTGTCTTAAAATAAAGGTTTCCCATTTACCTCCACTTAACTCTTCTTCTTGACTAACATGAGTCGTTGATATTTTTTCAATCACAACCATCCATTCTGATCTTCTTCCTCTATAAATTTAATTCATTTTACTCTTATTAAACAACTTTTTGAATGCTGGAAATTTGCGATTATTCTTGTACTTTGTCTTTGATTTTCATATCGTCAAGTATACTCGCCTATCAGGATTTCTCCCTTGCTTTGTTTGAATGCATAATGGATTGAGCCAACATACCAACATTATAAGAGAAGAAAGAAGGAGCAGTGAGGCCTTCGTGAAATGGAGTAAAATTGGTTTGATTTCCTTTAGTTTGTTTTTTTAGGATAACCGGTGGACAACTGAGAGGGGGGGTGAAACAGTTGTCAAAAGATTATATTTATCAAACCACATTATAACCTTTAACCGAAGCACATAAATATTGAATACAGGAATAACTAAAATAGATATGGGTAAGGAATGAAACTTAAGAATGAAATAGAGAATTAACACAATGCAACCATACCACATAACAGCATGATTTGTATGTGGAAAACCCGGTAAAGGGAAAAACCATGGTGGGAAGCCTACCTATAGTCAAATGATACTTCTGCAGAAAGTAAATGATACAAG
The DNA here is from genome assembly GCF_030272615.1 of Cryptomeria japonica. Lineage (NCBI taxonomy): Eukaryota > Viridiplantae > Streptophyta > Pinopsida > Cupressales > Cupressaceae > Cryptomeria > Cryptomeria japonica. The sequence continues at coordinate 149,544,517 of NC_081405.1, forward strand.
AAGGGGCCTACACATGCAGGAAGGCACACTGCCTAGAGCATACTGCTCATTACAAAGGAGTCTCACTGACTACATAGAGGTTATAACCACCTCAAGATAATTGGACAATAATCCAGAAAAATGAACTACTAGAGATAGCATCTACAATTCTTGATTACTGATAACTCAATGATGAGCAAATAGTACCAAAACGGTACTAAGAGGGGGAGGGTAAATCAGTACAGAAAAAATACAGTCTTAAACTCGTTCAATAGGGATTACTCCAAATGACTGGCAAATAGTGAAACTGGTTTGAAACATAGTGCAACCGGTAAAACCCAGAATAACTAAAACAATCATAAACCGGTTACTCACTTGGCTTTCCACTTAACTCAGAACTACACTACCATTTCTCCCTTATGTATGAATAGGTAATCTATCATCATATCTTCACAACAGCTAGTTCAACATGTTTTATTGATAGGCATAAAACACAGAACCATCATATGCTTAACTGGTAATAACAAAGCATCACAAAATAAAAGCATCACACATGACACACATATTTTTCACGTGGAAACCCAACTGGGAAAAATCACGGTGGGGATGAATACCCACAAGCTTGTTGTTGAACTCTTTGGAAGTATGCTCTATTAGGAGCCTTGTCCTGTTAATGATAGATACAATAGGTTCTGTTAGGAGCCGATCCTGTTAGGAATCACTCGGTTAAGGAATGGCTACAATACCTAGTTAATGGTTAAACCTTGTTACAGGTTGCCTTGTTAGAGGATTTCAAGAACTCGATAGCTAAAGGATTTCTAGAGCTCTCTATCTTTCTAGATCTCAATAACTTTGAGTTACCCTATTAAGGGATTTACAGCAAGTCGGTTAAGGCTACCCTATTAGGGGATTTTCCAACTGTTGAGGTGGTTAGAGATCAACAAGTATTTCAATGATCTGGTAACAGCACTCAATGCTAATGCAGATCTGCTTAAGCTTCTCTTCACCTTCTACACATACACTCTGCAGGTATCACTTCTCTCCTCTGGTCTAGCAAGAATCACGTTGTAGCATCCTAAAATTGCGACACTTACAATTTCGACTGCATTTCGGTCTTCACGATGGCGACGCAACACGCAACCTGAATGGAGACCCCAAAACTTGCTCACGACACTGAAAACTGCATTTTTCAAGCACCGTTGGCCTGAACCTCCTTGCACCCCGCTGTCTCGGAGGTGGGACCAGAGCAACCAGCGCCCTGGTCCCTGGGTCCTATTTTGGGCCCGGTTTCCTAAGTGATATCGGGTCTTTTTGATTGCAATTTGAAAATATACTTCCCTGGTCGGCCTAAGGTCGGGAAAATCAGTCTATCAGCCCTAATTGACAAGTATATAAACTACATTTTTCTCTCTCATTTGGCATGAAGAGAATATGTGTACAAAGCATGGAAACTATACTCAAGCATTCAAGCATTCAAGCAATTGATCATTCCCAGTCTCCATTCAAGGCTAAGTGTTGCATTCAAGACAAGGATTCAACCATTGAAGAGGAGATCACTTATTACATGCTACATACTACAATGTACAACATCTAAACCTTTGCACATAAGGATACAAAAATCCTTAGAACAAGGTATTAGTACTTGTTTTACATTACAGTCATTTACATTTACAGCACTTGCTCATTTCTTGGTTAATTCCAAAACTGGGGTTTGACCTAAAGGCAAACCCCTAATCCCTAACCCCCCAATCATCTTCGCTTTTCTGTGTGTAGGTTGCAGGTACGCGGCTGAGATTGAAGATCTGGAATCCTTGTGCAGAGACGAACAGATCCCCCTTCGTTTCACGGATTTTTCGGAGGACCGTGGCGCCGGGCGCCATCGTCCTGACAACTTTTTCTCAAATTTGCAGGACAGCGCCGTATCGACATTTTACTGCTAATTCCAGGTCTGCAGCTTCATCCTATAACCTAAACTCAGTTTATAAGCGAATCTTTATGACTTTCTATGCATCCTTAGCTTAATTTCCTTAATCAACATTCTTTACAAAAGAGGGTAGCTTTGCTTTCCAAACCCTTGAAATCCATTTAGCATCCAATCTTACATCGTGTGGGATTGAATCTTATGAGTTTCAACCCCTCTTTTGAATGTAAAGTCTTCCCCCTAAGTGAAAACCCATCGAATCCTAGCGAACCTCCCTTCTCTCTCCTCGGAGTTAGAAGAGGGGAGACCAACTAGGGTTCGACCGCGATTTTCCGCTTTACATTTTGGTGAACCCGACGTGAACATCCTTTCTGACTTTTCATGCTTAGATCTAAAAAAAAAAAAAAATTGATTACATTTCCATGTTTGATCTTTTGCAAAATTTTAGAGGTGATTGCATAAAAACCCTAAAATTTCTTTCTAGTAATTAAGCTTGTGAAATGTTTAATTGTTAATGCTTGTTTCAGATCTGCCCTGCTATTACAAATTATCAATTCATATCAGTGCTTTAATTTTGAAAATTAAGTGGTTAAAAGTCAAAACCCTAATTTTTGAAACCCTCTTAATTCAACCTTTGTTTGACAATTTGACCGATCAAAACATCTCCAAATCAGCTATAACTTTGGATTCCGCAATAAAATCACAATATCTTTCATCCCTGAAAATTTGGAAAAAAGTTGCAAGGACCGTGTTGCACTCCGAGCGCCATCATCACCGACATTTTTTCCAAAATTTCGGGAGCGAGATCTTGTTGTATTTTCCTGCTAAAATCCAGAATATTGGCTGATTTTATCAATTTTAACACTTTCAAAATTACAGTCAAAGTTGGTCTTGTGATTCTTGGTTTAAGGCTCCTAATCATTCAAAAATTATCGAAACTGAAATTTTGTGTCAAAATTGTGTTCTTACTGTCTTAGATCTGAAAATTGTATTTGCATTCATTCAAAATTTCAGTGCTTTATTCAAATATTTGCATTTTGTGACTTTTGAAATTAAGTGCCTAATTACAACAACTTTGATTTCCGCTTTCAAAATTAAATTTAGCATGAAATTGAGTCTCAAAACTTGCACTGCTTTTGACATTCCCTCTAAAATCATAAAATTCAAAATTTCAGTTTCCCTCTCTTTTTCAAAATTCAAATTTTGCATTTTTCGACAATCTTGATAGGGTTCAATTTTGAGATTGCAACTTTAATTTGGCCTATCTACAGATCGTAAAATCACTCAATTTTTTCAGATTAGCTCTAAAATCATCATACCTTTCATCCTTGCAAATTTCGAAAAAAGTTGCAAGGACCGTGTTGCACTCCGAGCGCCACGGTCCTGAACATTTTTTCCGAAATTTTGGGAGACTGTTGTGATTGCATTTAACAGCTTAAATCTGGAAGATTGGCTGGTTTTACTGAAAATTGCTACCTCTAAAATCAAAATCTTCTCTCTCTCTCTAGTGCATGAGTTTTACAACAATAAGCCTTACTTACACTATTCCCATTAGACGAAGCCGTAGAATTAAGTCTTTCCGAGGTTTAATTACCGAGGAGATGGAACCTAATTTGAATAGCCTTTTTAACGAGGACATGGGTAATTCCTCTAATCCTCCTAATGATGAAGAAGCTCCCCATGAAGTTTCTGTTGAACAACTTTCCAAATTGAATAACCAATTTGATGATTTTCACCAATGGATGTCTCATGAGTATCCCGATAGTCAAGCTCTTTCTTTAATTGAGGGTCTAAAACGTATGCTTCAAAGTGATAAGAATGGAATTGATGTTTTACGTGGTATCGCACATATTGTGGATTTGAATGTGATGCCTATGAAGAGTTCTGCCGAAACTTTAGGTTATACACAACCTCCTACACAAGTCAATCATTCTATTCCTTTGACCACTTCTATTGCTAGTTTACCTACCTTTACATCAAACATCATGGCTACCTCTATACAAGACATTCCTCCTGTGATCACTAGTCATGGGGGCAATCCTCCTTCAATTAACCCTATTCCTTCATTCAATCCGACTTCTTCATTCATTCCTTCAATAAGTGTTCCTATTACATCTTCACAAATGAACATGATGCAAGGGGGCAATTCATTTAACCATTCCATTCCTCCTTGTAGTGTTCCTCCTATCCAATCATCCCCTATGGTTGACTATCATAGGGTCCCACCTCCTTACTCTTTACCTTCTTTCAATAACATCACACCTCCATCTCAATCTAACACACCTAATATGAACTCTTCGACTGAAGCTACCATTAATAATCTTGCACAAACTGTCTCTTCTTTACAGCAACAAATTGCCTCTATGAATCAATCTAAGTTTAGTGTGCCCACATTTGATGTTGCGAGCCCACTTTCTCTTGACATTGTTCAAGCTATTCCTCCTAAGCATGTTGAAATCCCGCATTTGGAACTTTATAATGGTAAAGGAGATCCTCTAACACATGTTAAGACTTTTCAAACAATATGTACTGATTTTGCTTATGACCAAAGGTTGCTTACAAAACTATTCACTAGAACATTAAGAGACAAAGCCCTACAATGGTATTGCTCGTTGCCTTCTTATTCTATTACTTCTTTCGAACAACTTGCAAATGCTTTCATTCAACAATTTCAAAACAATATAAGTCCTAAAGTTACTTTGATTGATTTAATGCATTGTAAACAAGGTGTTAAAGAAAAAGTGACTGATTTCATTGGTAGATATAAGCATTTGTATGCTCAAATTTCTTTTCCAGTGCCTGACAATGATATTCAAAGAATCTTTATTTCTAATTTACAAAAAGATATTCGAGACAAACTTCTATTTTTTGAGTTTACTTCTTTCCAACAGTTGTGTGCCACTCTTCACAATTATCAACTGACTGTGAGTCAAATGGAACAATCACATCCTATGGCTCCGAGTGATAAGGGTGATAGCAGTCAACAACCATTTGGGAAGATTAAACCGAACAGAGATTCCATCAAATTCAATGAAAACATCATCAACAACAATGTGAATGCAGCATCAGGTGTGCCTCCTATTTCTAAATTTTTCAGGAAAGAAAGAAAGTATACTCCTTTGAATGAATCATTGCATGATATTATGAATAAGTTATTGGGACAAAATGTGCTTACTCTTCCTCCTATAAGACAAATTGATCCTGCAAAGATTACTTCACCTTATTTTGATCACAAATCTTTTTGTCACTTTCATCGTCAGCCTGGGCATGATACTGAAAAATGCTTTTCTTTAAAGGGTAAAATTCAAGATTTGATTGATAATAATACTATTTCTGTTTCTGGAGTGAATGATAAAGGCAACACATCTGTAGCTCCTCCTAACCAAAATCTTTAGATTTTTACTGATCCATTACCTTCTCATACCTCTCATACCTCTAATGCGATTGAGGCTAATGATTCCTCTTTCTCATCTGATGGTCTTGTGTCTATGACTCCGAATGTGATTAACTTTGTAGAGCAGCAAGAAAACCCTAAAGAACCTTCCATCACATTTGATTCTAGTGAAACAATTAGAGCACCTGATGGTCCTTTATACATAGTTGCAAAAGTCAAGAATACACCTTGCCGTGGAGTGCTTATTGATCCTTCGTGCATGGTTAATGTTATTACTGAAGAATTTCTTTTTACTTTGCAATTGAATCAAGTGATCTATGACAAAACAGATGTGGTTGTGAAGTTATTTGATGCATTTTCTTCTCCTGCGATTGGTTCTATTACATTGCCTATTGAGGTCCATAATAAATCTCTTGATGTGAACTTTGCTATTATTCCTTCTTCCGAACAATTTCGTGTGAAGCTTGGCTATCCTTGGCTATCTTCCATGAAAGCTATTGCTTCTCCTATTCATAAGTGTTTGAAATTTCCCCATAATGGTGAAGTTGTTACTGTCAATCATAGTCTCTTTAAACCAGCTGAAAGAACCTCTAGTGTTCCTATTGATTACTTTTGGCCCAAACAATTCCAATCTCTTCCTCTGCGAAGTGATCATCTTTTTAAATCTTATCAAAAGTGGAAAACAGATATGATCCTATCTCTAAGTGAACCTAGAGCACCTAAACTTGACATTCCTATCATTCTTGAGAAGGAAATTCTTCCTTTGAAAGACAAAACTAATGTCTTTCCCCAAGAAGATTCCCAACCCGTCCCTATGGATGCGACTATGTCTATACCTAATAAACTTCCTAAGAGTAGACCTATACCTCCTCATCATGATGGACTTGGTCTTCTCCCGAAACCGAAAATTCCTCCTTTGTATGGAGCAGTTCCTCCTCCTGCATTTTATAGAGAGAAGAGACCTTCTTCTTCTCCTATTATCCAGCCTAAGAGACCACAACCTAAACATCCAAGTTATAAGGATGAGAACATTCCTCTTCCTCTATCTTCTACACTTCCTACTAAGACTAGACGTAATCGTTCTGCACGCGAACGTCGACGAAAGCATCGTCTTAGGGCTCAAGCAGCTGCTTCTCAAACTTTACAATCTCCAAAAACACCTTCAACCAGCATTATTCCATTTTCTCCTCAGCCGGATATTGAGCCTAAATCTCCTAAACATAAGATGCATGATGGTCTTGATCCTGTGCGAGTTAAAGATCCTATTTTTATAAATCTTGATGATGATATAGATGAAAATGTTATTCATGATGAAAATGTTACTCCTCTTGCCTCTGATAGCGAATATGAACTTGTTGATGTTGATAACCATTTATTTAATGAATTTTCTAAAGCACTTATCCTAGCTCCTAGACAAGAACAATGTGGCTCGGAACATGAACATAGCCCTTGTTTGGATCTTGTGATAGCTCCATCTGCTGTGTTGGATGTTTCTCCTCTAGCGTGTTCCTTGCCTTCCCGAAACATTGATCAGCAAGATCGGGGGGTAGATGACATGCTAGACTAGTTACATTAGCATGGCAGATTCTCTCCCCCTCTCTTTTGTTACTTCTTCTATATGTTATTCTCATTCTTCTATTTGTCGTCCTTAGTATTGTCTACTTGAGGACGATGCAAAGCATTGAGATCTCTTTGGTCTCTCTCATGTTGACTCAAAAGACACATGTCTTCCCTTCTTCTAGGTGACCTTCCTTGATTAAGGAATGAAGAACAATTATGCATACATACATATGATAAATATACATGACTTATCATACAGCATACTGACCCCGAGGAAAGCGAAGTCACCTCGTGCTTTGTGTTTTGTGTCTATTATCCTTGGGTTTATCTCACACTTGGAGGCTAAATCTTTGCGATAACGTGCTCCTTTCCCTTTCTCATTTCTTATGTGTATCACTACGTTAAAACAATCACCCCCGTTGAGGCGTGTGCGATCGCTTTAACATAGGGGGGCATACACCCTGTCTATCCTTTCAAAGATACTTGAAAATTTCTTGGAAAACTTAGCTTTGTCTTGAAGATTTTTGGTATTTCTTTTGCATGACTCATAGTGAGGGAATCTTACTACTGACAGTCATGGTTCTTCCTCGCGATCTTCCCTTTTACTTTGTCAATCGAAGTTGTAAGATCCTTAGTCCACTGGGGGCTTGGTGTATCTTGCCTCCTTGACGTGGTGAAAGTCTTTCAATGTTGTTTCCTTGTACTTTACCGGAAGTATGAGCATACATACTCCCGCTAAAGTGGGGGCTAAATGTAGCGTCCTAAAATTGTGACACTTGCAATTTCGACTGCATTTCGGTCTTCACGATGGCGACGCAACATGCAACCTGAATGGAGACCCCAAAACTTGCTCACGACACTAAAAACTGCATTTTTCAAGCACCGTTGGCCTGAACCTCCTTGCACCCCGCTGTCCCAGAGGTGGGACCAGAGCGCCCAGCGCCCTGGTCCCTCAGGACCAGGGCGCCCAGCGCCCTGGTCCCTGGGTCCTATTTTGGGCCCGGTTTCCTAAGTGATATCGGGTCTTTTTGATTGCAATTTGAAAATATACTTCCCTGGTCGGCCTAAGGTCGGGAAAATCAGTCTATCAGCCCTAATTGACAAGTATATAAACTACCATTTTCTCTCTCATTTGGCATGAAGAGAATATGTGTACAAAGCGTGGAAACTATACTCAAGCATTCAAGCATTCAAGCAATTGATCATTCCCAGTCTCCATTCAAGGCTAAGTGTTGCATTCAAGACAAGGATTCAACCATTGAAGAGGAGATCACTTATTACATGCTACATACTACAACATACAACATCTAAACCTTTGCACATAAGGATACAAAAATCCTTAGAACAAGGTATTAGTACTTGTTTTACATTACAGTCATTTACATTTACAGCACTTGCTCATTTCTTGGTTAATTCCAAAACCGGGGTTTGACCTAAAGGCAAACCCCTAATCCCTAACCCCCCAATCGTCTTCACTTTTCTGTGTGTAAGTTGCAGGTACGCGGCTGAGATTGAAGATCTGGAATCCTTGTGCAGAGACGAACAGATCCCCCTTCGTTTCGCGGATTTTTCGGAGGACCGTGGCATCGGGTGCCATCGTCCTGACAACTTTTTCTCAAATTTGCAGGACAGCGCCGTATCGACATTTTACTGCTAATTCCAGGTCCGCAGCTTCATCCTATAACCTAAACTCAGTTTATAAGCGAATCTTTATGACTTTCTATGCATCCTTAGCTTAATTTCCTTAATCAACATTCTTTACAAAAGAGGGTAGCTTTGCTTTCCAAACCCTTGAAATTCATTTAGCATCCAATCTTACATCGTGTGGGATTGAATCTTATGAGTTTCAACCCCTCTTTTGAATGTAAAGTCTTCCCCCTAAGTGAAAACCCATCGAATCCTAGCGAACCTCCCTTCTCTCTCCTCGGAGTTAGAAGAGGGGAGACCAACTAGGGTTCGACCACGATTTTCTGCTTTACACACGTATCCCTTCTCTTGGATACTCACACACAAATTTTTCCAACAACCTCCAAAAGAGTTACAACATCAACCTTATAGGACAACAAACAAGCTGGTAGCATTAACCCTAAACCCTAGACCTGTTAGGTTAAGGAATTCAAATGGTTCAATCCTAACCATTGATCATGCTGTATTTAATGCAACAGTCTTGATCTAATCTCAAGACATTCTCCATCATTTGTTTTCCACCAATTTCATGGCGGCTAATAACCCATCACTCATTATCACTATTTGCAGACTTTGCACATTCCTGAGGTAGATAGGAACAATCTCCTTTATGCAATATCCTTCACGTGCACAAGGATGATGTGGCAAAATGATATGTTCTTCATTACAATGCTAACTCATCACATAATGTCACCGGTTGAGCCATACCGGCTTGAAGCAATTCAATCGGAAAGCTTGAAGTTGAGACTACCAACTGATAGTCATACAATGCTTCCATGTGCTGGTTCCCATAACCATATGCTGGTTCACCTTGAACAGGCACACCACTTCACTTTGGCACAAATGTCGGTTCACAGTGTTATATCGATTCTCACATATGCCGGTTCATACCTCTTCAACATATTGACATCAATGACAACATACGATGTCATTATGTCCACATACCGGTTCACATAATGCCAACAATTTCCCCCTTTGGCATTGATGGCAATATAATAAGATATCTCTCCTCTCTCTCCGCTTGACATCTTCTGCCCCTTTGACAACAATGCCAAAGTGGAGGGACAAGCTTCCCTGTTCCATTATGCTGCCCCCCCTGAGGATTAGTATCCTTCAACACATCAATCCTGAAGAAATATTTGACTATGGAATACATTACTAATGTGGAACATATACCTTTAGTTCACATCCGGAAGGGGTAGTACCCCTAATTCACCTCTTAAATGTGTAAATGTAGTCTTTGGGAGAGGCTTGGTGAATATGTCTACTAACTACTCCTTACTAGACACATGTTCCAATGCAATCTCTTTGTTCTAAACCTTTTCCCTCAAGAAATGATACTTAAGCTCAAAGTGCTTGGTTCTAGAATGCAAAACTGGAATCTTTAAAATATTGATAGCACTTGTGTTATCACAGAATATACTAACTGGTTCAAGTAAAGCGATTTTGAAGCCTTTCAGTATATGCTTCATCCAAATTATCTAAGTGCAGTTCATGAAAGCTACAACATACTCTGCTTCCATTGTAGACTGAGAGATACAACTCTTCTTTTTACTCATCCATGAGACCAGTCTACCACCAAGGAAGAATGCACCACCGGTTGTGCTCTTCCTGTCATCTACATTACCAGCCCAAACAACATCTTTGAACGCTTTCAAGTTGAAGTCCTTGCTATATGGATACCACAATCCATAGTCAGTAGTCCCGTTCAAATACCTAAGAATCTGCCTAACTGCAACCAAGTGGGATTCTCTTGGACTTTTCTGGAACCTTGCAGTAATGCCAAATGCATGTGCAATATCCGGTCTGCTATGCACTACATATTGCAATTTACCAATCATTGATTGGTATTCCTTCTCATCAACCAATGCTGAGTCATCCTCTTTGGATAGTTTACAACCAGTCATTATTAGTGTACCAACCGGTTTGCTATCTTCCATGCCAAAGGTCTTCAACACCTCTTGGACATACTTGGACTGAGTGATAAAGATTCCATCCTTCATCTGTTGGATCTGTAGTCCAATGAAGAACTTAATCTCCCCTATGAGTGAAATCTCAAACTCTTCCTTCATCTCATCAGCAAACTCATGACTCATCTTGTCATCTCCACCAAAGATAATGTCATCAACAAATACCTCAGAGATCAGGATCTTATCTCCTTCAGACTTCAAGTAGATTTTACTATCTTCACAAGATGGGAATGAAGGCGCTCATAACATGCGCTAGGTGCTTGGTTTAGACCATATAAGGCTTTATGTAGCCTACATACCATGTCCCTACCTTCAGATAGGGCAAACCCATCTAGTTGCTCAGTATACACCTCCTCTTTGAGTGCACCATTTAGGAATGCAAATTTTACATCCATTTGATATACTTTGAAGCCTTTAAAAGATGCATATGCAAGAAGCATATGAACTCCTTCCAATCTGGCTATAGGAGAAAAGGTTTCTCAATAGTCTTCTCCTTCTTCTTGAGCATATCTTTTACACACTAATCTGGCTTTGTTCCTAATCACTGTGCCATCCTCATTCAGCTTGTTTCTGAACACCAATTTGGTGCCAATGACATTTTTATTCTCTGGTCTAGGTACCAAGGACCATGTACCATTTTTCTCTATCTGGTCAAGTTCCTTTTCCATTGCCCATTCTTCATCTTTATGAGCCTCTTTGAATGATTTAGGCTCAAATTTAGAGATCATACATGAGTTTTCTCCCATCTTTCTTCCTGTAAGGATTCTTGCATCCTTATCTCCTATGATCTGCTTAGGATCATGATTCAGCTTGACATACCAAGGAATAGTCTTGATTGGTTCTTCTTGCTTTTCCTCTCCTCATCTTCATCTGTATTAGTATTCATCGATTTAGGAACATTGTTACTAGTACCTGGTTGACTGACAACTGGTTCCCAGAAGGTTGCGACCGGCTCATTTATAGCTTGCACACTGTCAGTTTCCTTCAGTTTCTTAGAGGTTTCATCAACTCTCACATTGATACTTTCCATAATTCTCTGAGTCTTATTGTTGAAACACTTGAGAGCTTTACTCTTGGTGGAATATCCTAGGAATATTCCCTCATCACATTTTGCATCAAATTTTCTTAGGTGTTCACTCCTCTTGATGTAACATTTTCTACCAAACACTGTAAAGTAGCTAACCACAGGTGTCTTACTGGTCTAGTACTCATAAGGAGTTTTATCCTTACCTTTCTTGGTGAGTACCCAGTTCATTGTGTAGACTGCAGTGCTCACCGCTTCTCTCCAAAAGGTGTGAGCTACCTTTCCTTGGATCAACATGGTTCTAGTTGCTTCAACCATAGTCTGGTTATTCCTCTCTACTAGGCCATTCTGTTGTGGAGTCCAGGAGACAGACAGTTGCCTCTTGATGCCAAATTCTTCACAATACTTGTTGAATTCATTGGAAGTGAATTCCCCTCCTTGATCAGTTCTGAGACATTTGATCCTTTTACCACTTTCCTTGTCCACTAATGCTCTGAAAGCTTTGAACTTCACAAAGGCTTCAGACTTGTCTTTCAAGAATGTGACCCACATCATTCTTGAGCAATCATTAGTGAGAATCATGAAATACCTATCACCCTGCACACTTCTAGTTTTCATAGGACCACACAAATTAGTATGCACAAGATCAAGCAAGTTGTCAGTAGTGAAAGATTTACCTTTAAAGGTTAAGGAAGACATTTTCCCCAATTGACAATCTCTGCACAAGGTATTATCTAGTTTTCTTAGCACCGACAACCCTCTAATTACCTTGATCTTACTAGCCTTCACAATGCTATCAAAGTTTACATGGCAGAGTCTCTTATGCCATATCCAACTATCATCAAACTTATCCATAAGACACTTACTTATATTTGCATTCAGATGAAATAGGTTACCTTTGTTCTGCATGTCAGTGGCCACCAATTCACGATCTTTTCCTTTGATTCTACAAACTGCATTCTTGAATTCCAGAGTGAGGCCACTGTCATTCAGCTGGGCAACACTCAGAAGGTTGTGTCTGAGACCATCAACCCAATACACATTGTCAGCACTACTCTTTCCATTCAGAGAGATAGACCCTCTGCCTTTGACCATGCATGGTGCATCATTGCCAAAGTGAACCACACCTCCATCATACTCCTCCAAGGATAGAAACTTGCTCCAATCACCAGTCATATGGTGAGAACAACCACTATCAATGATCCACTCATTGAAATTATCAAACCAGGAGACAAGAGCCTTCTTGTCTAACACATCTTCTTTGACAACAACAAACACAATATCTTCATTTTCTTCATCCTCTGATTCTTCATCTGTGACACCTTCATCAACTGCCATAAAATAGTTTCTCTGGTTTCCTCCTTTGAATATCCTGAACCTTTCTGGATTGTCCTTGTTATTGCCATTAGGACAGTTTATAGCAATATGTCCTATCCAGTTACAAGAAAAGCATTTCAAAGGTAGCTTACCTTTGTATTTACCAATTCCTTTAGGAAGCTTCCTGGCAAGGAGAGCTTCAAATACCATCAGAATCTCCTCATCATCCATTTCTCTACTTTGTCTAGGTTCACCACTAGTGCTAGCTTCTTTTCTTTTTCTAGATGGTATAGCAGAGGCTTTAAAAGATGATTCAGTCTTTTGAACACTACCATCAAAACTATTTAGCTCATAGGCTGTCAACTTGGCTATGATGGAGTCCAAGGATACCTTAGTCTTGTTTATTGATCTCAGCTCCTGAATAGTAGCAACCCTTATTGCATAGACCGGCAATAGGGATCTCAGGACTTTGCTTACCATAGTGGAATCTTCTATTTTACCACCCGCACTCTTGATTTCTCCAACAACTATTTTGATTCTTATTCCATACTACTGAATGGTCTCACCTTCAACCATCTACATATCTTCAAACTTCCCTCTCAGGCTTTCTTCCTTAGCCTGTTTTACATGTTCATCACCACCATAGATATTTTTAAGAGCATCCCATACCTCTTTGGGATTTACCTTGTCCTAAACATCGATAAACTCAATGTCAGATAGACTACTAATAAGGGCTTCCATGACTTGCCCATTTTCTTGTATCTCTCTCTTTTGGTCATCGGTGAGAGTACCTGTAGGGACAACATAGACATTCTCAACATAACTCCAAGGTTGAGCACCCATGCTTTTGATGAATAACTTCATCCTATCTTTCCATATACCGAAATTATTCCTGTTAAACTTTGGACCTTCCCTCTTCATCATTTGACTGGGATCTTTAGCTCAAGCGGTTAAGCTTACAACACAGAGGACCTAGAGTGCTCTGATACCAATTGATAACTCAACGATGAATGATTAGTACCAAACCAGTACTGAGAGGGGGGGGGTGAATCAATATAGACAAAATACAGCCTTAAACCCATTCAACAAGGATTACTCCAAATGACTGGCAAACAGTGACACCGGTTTGAAATAGAGTGCAACCGGTAAAACCCAGAACAACTAAAACATTCATAAACCAGTTACTCACTTGGCTTTCCACTTAACTCAGAACTACACTACCATTTCTCCCTTATGTATGAATAGGTAATCTATCATCATATCTTCACAATAGCTAGTTCAACATGTTTTATTGACAGGTATAAAACACATAACCATCATATGCTTAACTGGTAATAACAAAGAATCACAAGATAAAGGAAAACACATGACACACATATTTTTCACATGGAAACCCAACTGGGAAAAACCATGGTAGGGATGAATACCCACAAGCTTGTTGTTGAATTCTTTGGAAGTCCGCTCTGTTAGGAGCCTTGTCCTATTAAAGACAGATACAATAGGTTCTGTTAGGAATGGATCCTCTTAGGAATCACCCAGCTAAGGGTTAAACCTTGTTACAGGTTATCTTGTTAGAGGATTTCAAGAACTCAATAGCTAAAGGATTTCCAGAGCTCTCTAGCTTTCTAGATCTCAATAACTTTGAGTTACCCTGTTAAGGGATTTACAGCAAGCCAGTTAAGGCTACCCTGTTAGGGGATTTTCCAACTGTTGAGGTGGTTAGAGATCAACAGGCATTTCAATGATCTAGTAACAGCACTCAATGTCAATGCAGATCCGCTTAAGCTCCTCTTCACCTTTTGCACTTACACTCTGCAGGTATCACTTCTCTCCTTTGGTCTGGCAAGAATCATGTATCCCTTCTCTTGGATACTCACACACAACTTTTTCCAACAACCTTCAAAAGAGTCACAACATCGACCTTATAGGACAACAGACAGGTCAGTAGTGTAAACCCTAAACCCTAGACATGTTAGGTTAAGGAATTCAAACGGTTCAATCCTGACCATTGATCATATTGTATTGAATGCAACAGTCTTGATCCAATCTCAAGACATTCTGCATTGTTTGTTTTCCACCGATTTCATGGTGGTTGATAACCCATCACAAGTTATCACCATTTACAGACTTTGCACATTCTTGAGGTAGATAGGAACAATCTCCTTTATGCAAGATCCTTCACGCACACAAGGCTGGCATGGCAACATCATTTGTTCTTCATTACAATGCTAACTCATCTCACAATGTCACCAGTTGAGCCATACAGACTTGAAGCACTTCCACTAGAAACCCTGAAGTTGAGACTACCAACCGGTAGTAATACAACGCTTCCATGTGTCAGTTCCCATAACCATATGTTGATCACCTTGAACAAGCACCTTGCTTCACTTTGGCACAAATACCGGTTCACAGTGTTATACCGGTTCTCACATATGCCAGTTCATACCTCTTCAACATATTGACATCAATGACAACATACAATGTCATTATGTCCACATACCGGTTCACATAATGCCAACAATTTCCCCCTTTGGCATTGAAGGCAATATACAAAGATATCTCTCCTCTCTCTCTACTTGACATCTTCTCCCCCTTTGACAACAATGCCGAAGTGGAGGCGCAAGCTTCCTTGCTCCATTATGCTACTCCCCTTGAGGAGTAGCATCCTTCAACACATCAATCCAAAGAAAGATTTGACTATGCAATACATGACTGATGTGGAGCATATACCTTTAGTTCACCTCCTCAAGGGATAGTACTCCTAATTCACCTCTTAAATGTGTAAATGTAGTCTTTGGGAGAGACTTGGTGAATATGTCTGCTAACTGCTCCTTATTGGACACATGCTCCAGTGCAATCTCTTTGTTCTGAACCTTTTCTCTCAAGAAATGATACTTAAGCTCAAAGTGCTTGGTTTTAGAATGTAAAACTAGATTCTTTGAAATATTGATAGCACTTGTGTTATCACAGAATATACTTACCGGTTCAAGTACAGGGATTTTGAAGCCTGTCAGTACATGCTTCATCCGAATTGTCTGAGTGCAATTCATGAAAGCTACAACATACTCTGCTTCCATTGTAGACTGAGAGATACAACTCTTCTTTTTACTCATCCATGAGACCAGTATACCACCAAGGAAGAATGCACCACTGGTTGTGCTCTTCCAGTCATCTACATTACCAGCCCAAACAACATCTTTGAACGCTTTCAAGTTGAAGTCCTTGCTATATGGATACCACAATCCATAGTTAGCAGTCCCCTTCATATACCTAACAATCCGCTTCACTGCAACCAAGTGGGATTCTCTTGGACTTTTTTGGAACCTTGTAGTAATTCCAACTGCATGTGCAATATCCGGTCTACTATGCACTACATAATGAAATTTACCAATCATTGATCGGTATTCCTTCTCATCAACTAGTGTTGAGTCATCCTCTTTGGATAGTTTACAACTGGTCACCATCGGTGTACCGACCAGTTTGCTATTTTCCATGCCAAAGGTCTTCAACACCTCTTTGACATACTTGGACTGAGTGATAAAGATTCCATCCTTCATCTGTTGGATCTGTAGTCCAATGAAGAACTTAATCTCCCCTATGAGTGAAATCTCAAACTCTTCCTTCATCTCATTAGCAAACTCATGACTCATCTTGTCATCTCCACCAAAGATAATGTCATCAACAAATACCTCAGAGATCAAGATCTGATCTCCTTCAGACTTCAAGTAGATATTACTATCTTCACTTGTTCTCACAAATCCAATCTTCACAAGATGGGAATGAAGGCACTCATACCATGCCCTAGGTGCTTGGTTTAGACCATATAAGGCTTTATGTAGCCTACATACCATGTCTCTACCTTCGGATAGGGCAAACCCATCTGGTTGCTCAATATACACCTCCTCTTCAAGTGCACCATTTAGGAATGCAGATTTTACATCCATTTGATATACTTTGAAGCATTTAAAAGCTGCATATGCAAGGAGCATACGAACTCCTTCCAATCTAGCTACAAGAGCAAAGGTTTCTCCATAGTCTTCTCCTTCTTCTTGAGTATATCCTTTGCACACCAATCTGGCTTTATTCCTAAACACTATGCCATCCTCATTCAGCTTATTTCTGAACACCCATTTGGTGCCAATGACATTTTTATGCTCCGGTCTGGGTACCAAGGACCATGTACCATTTTTCTCTATTTGGTCAAGTTCCTCTTCCATTGCCTTGATCCAATCTCGATCTTTATGAGCCTCTTTGAATGATTTAGGCTCAAATTCAAAGATCATACATGAGTTTTCTCTGATCTTTTTTCTTGTAAGGATTCCAGCATCCTTATCTCCTATGATCTGCTTAGGATCATGATTCAGCTTGACATACTAAGGAATAGTCTTGACTAGTTCTTCTTGCTTTTCCTCTTCATCCTCATCTTCATCAGTATCATCATTCACCGGTTCAGGAACACTGTTACTGGTACTTGGTTGAATGACAACCGGTTCCCAGAAGGTTGCAATCAGCTCATTTACAGCTTGCTCACTGTCGGTTTCCTTTCGTTTCTCAGAGGTTTCATCAACTCTCACATTGATACTTTCCATAATTCTTTGAGTCCTATTGTTGAAACACTTGAGAGCTTTACTCTTGTTGGAATATCCAAGGAATATTCCCTCATCACATTTCGCATCAAATTTGCTCTAGTGTTCACTCCTCTTGATGTAACATTTTCTACCAAACACTCTAAAGTAGCTAACCATAGGTGTCTTACCAGCCCAGTACTCATAAGGAGTTTTATCCTTACCTTTCTCGATGAGTACCCGGTTCATTGTGTAGACTGCAGTGCTCACCGCTTCTCTCCAAAAGGTGTGAGCTACCTTTCCTTGAATTCACATGGTTCTAGCTGCTTCAACCACAGTCTAGTTATTCCTCTCTGCTAGGCCATTCTGCTATGGAGTCCAGGGGGCAGGCAGTTGCCTCTTGATGCCAAATTCTTCACAATACTTGTTGAATTCACCAGAAGTGAATTCCCCTCCTTGATCAGTTTTCATAGGACCACACAAATGCATGATTGTTTTTTGTTGATCCATGAAACCAATTTCTTTCCAGGAAAGAAAGCTCCACTAGAAGTTCTCTTCTTGTCATCAGTATCTCCTGCCCAATCTGAATTTGTATATGCACATAAAGTGAAGTTATCCTCTTTACTGCACATTCATGATTTTCTTTAGGATTACTTTGATATTTTGAAACAATACTTACTACATTTATAATATTTGGTCTAGTCTAAGTTAGATATAACAGGCCACCAATCATAGACTTATACCTTGTCGGATTTACCAATGCAAATGTATCTTTGATAGATAATTTCTCACTTGTCACCATAGGAGTACTTATCGGTTTGGAATTACTCATACCAAAATTATTCAACAATTCCCTTAGATGCTTAGTTTGATAGATAAAGATGCCTTTATTAGTTTGAGTAATCTGTAGACCTAAGAAAAATCTCATCTCACCAATCGTGGACATTTCAAATTCATTCTTCATATTATTAGAGAATTCTATGCACAATTTATCTTCACCTCAAAAAATGATATCATCAACAAATACTTCAATAATCAGAATATCATCATGAGTGATTTTATAATATAAATTACTGTCAGCACTGCCTTTAGTAAAACTAAGCTTCAAAATATATTTATCCAACCTTGCATACCAAGCTCTAGGAGCTTGTTTCAATCCATATAATGATTTCCTTAACCTACAAACCATATCTTTATCATCTGTCAGTGAAAATCCATTAGGCTACTCAATGTATACCTCTTCCTCAAGTTCACCATTCAAGAATGCACAGTTGACATCCATTTGATAGACCTTATAGTTTTTATAAGCTGCATAGGCAAGAAATAGTCTAATAGCTTCAATTCTAGCTACAGGTGCAAATGTCTCACCATAATCAATTCCTTCCATTTGAGAATATCCTTTAAAAACCAGTCTAGTCTTGTTTCTTACAACTTGACTATCTTCATTTAGTTTATTCCTAAAAACCCATTTAGTTCCAATAACATTCTTATTTTTAGGCCAGGGAACTAAAGTCCAAGTCTCATTCTTCTCTATCTGATCTAATTCATCTTCCATAGCCTTTAACTAATGTTTATCTTTACAAGCATCAATAACAGATGCCGGTTCAATTTGAGAAATAAGACATACCTCTTCGTTTTCTAGTCTTCTTCTTGTCATAACTCCCTTGTTCCTATCTCCAATGATTTGATCTTCAGAATGATTTTACCGTACATACCTTAGTGTCTTTTGAACTTCAGGTTCACTGTACTGATCATCAGTCACAGTGGAATTTTTTTATTGTACTGGTGTAATCTTCTTAGTGTCTTGTGTCGCTTGAGGAATTTTTGGTTCTGTTATGATCATTTCCACTTCCATTTCCCTTTCATATGATATAGATTGATTTCTATATTGCTCATCCACTTTCACATTAGCGCTCTCCACAATTTTCTGCAATCTTTTGTTATAGCATCTATATGCTTTTCTTTGAATTGAATATCCAAGAAATATCCCTTCATCACATCTAGGATCAAACTTCCCAATTGAATCATCCCTTTTGATATAACATTTACTTTCAAAAATTCTGAAATATTTAATAGTAGGTGTATGTCCAAACTATAATTCATAAGGGGTCTTACCGGTTTCACCTTTGATGTGAACTCTATTGAATATGTAGACTGTTGTACTCACTGCTTCTCTCTAGTAGATGTGAGGCAATTCTTCTTCCATCATCATGGCTCTTTTTGCATCCAAAATGGTTCTATTCTTCCTTTCCGCTACATTATTATGATGACAAGTCTAGGGTACAGATAGATGTCTCCTAATTCCATTTGTCTCAAAATAACTATTAAATTCATGAGAAGTGAACTCACCACCTTGATTTGATCTCAGACATTTGATTTCCAATCCAGTTTCTGTTTCCACCTTTGCTTTAAAGATCTTGAATTTATCAAAAGCTTCAGACTTCTTCATTAGAAAAGTCACCCACATTATTCTAGAATAATAAAAAATTATCAGCTTGAAGTATCTATCACCTTGAAAGCTTCTAGTCCTTGCTGGACCACATAACTCAGTATGAATCAAATCAAGAACATCATTAGATTTATCATGTATGCTATTAAAAGAAGTTCTAGCTGACACATCCTCGTATGCCATAACCAACTCATATCAATATGAACAATCAGATATGTCTTATTACCAATTTTCAAGTGAAAGATATTACCTCCAATCTGAGTACCGGGTGCAATCTCCAAACCAATTTTGTTAATAATTTTGCATTTTCTATATTTAAATTGAAGTTGGAATCCCTTGTCCACCAATTGACCAACACTTAAAAGATTATGCTTTAAACCTTCTACATAATAGACATTATCAGTATTATGCTTTCCATCCAAATAAATAATACCTCTACCTTTGATCATACATGCTTTGTCATCTCCAAATCTGACTTGATTGCCATTGTATTCTTGCAAGGACATAAATTTTCTTTTATCTCCAATCATACGATGTGAGTATCCCCTATCAATTACCCATTCATTCTTGTCTTCAACTTTTGTCACTAGGGCCTTTTCTTCATTCTTGATAACTGTAAAGCAGAAAAATCGAACCCTAGTCGTTCTCCCCTCCCCAACTCCAAGGAGAGAAAAGGGAGGTCACTAGGGTTGATGGTTTTCACTTGGGAGAGACTTTACATTCAAAAGAGGGGTTGAAACCCACAAGATCCAATCCCACGCAATGCAAGACTGGATTTTAAATGAGTTTCAAGGGTTAAGACATCAAGGATACCCTCTTTTGTAAAGAAATGTAGATAGAATGATTGAACTAAAGAATGCATGTAAAGTAAGAAAGATTCATTTATAAATAGAGATAGGGATACAGGATAAAGCTGCGGACCTGGAATTACCAGTAAAATGTCAAGATGGTGATGTTCTGCAAATTTGAGCAAAAGTTGATGAGACGATGGCACCCGGCGTGCACACGGTCCTCCGAAAAATCCGTGAAATGAAGGGGGATCTGTTCGTCTCTGCACAAGGATTCCAGATCTTCAATTACAGCCGCATACCTAAAACCTACACACAGAAAAGAGAGGACGATTGGGGGGTTAGGGATTAGGGGTTTGCCTTTAGGTCAAACCCCAGTTTTAGAATTAACCAAGAAATGAGAATGTTGTAAATGTAAATGTTTGTAATGTAAACAAGTACTGATACCTTGTTGTAAGAATGTTTGTATTCTTACATGTGAAGGTGTAATGTATGTTGTATGTTGTAGGTGATCTCCTCTTCAATGGTTGAATCCTTGTCTTGAATGCAACACTTAGCCTTGAATGGAGACTTAGAATGCTCAATTGCTTGAAGGAATGCTTGAATGCTTGAATGTTTGAATGTTTGAATGTTTGAATATTTCTTCCGCCTCTTGCTCTTGCTTATTTCCTTCCTCCCTTTCTAGGAGAGCAAAAGTAGTTTATATACTTGTCAATTAGGACTAATAGACTGATTTTTCTGACCTTAGGCCGACCTAGAAACATTATTTTCCAATTTGTAAACTTCAAGACCCGATGCCCAACAAGAGACCGGGCCCAAAATAGGGCCAGGGACCAGGGCGCTGGGCGCCATGGTCCCACCTCTCGGGATAGTAGGGTGCAAGGAGGGATCATGCCAAGGTGCAGAAAAATGTAGTTTTTGGTGTCACAAGTAGGTTTCGGGGTCTCCATTCACGTTTAACGTTGCATCGCCATCGTGAAGACCCAAATCCAGTCGAAATTGCAAGTGTCACAATTTTAGGATGCTACAATAACCTATTCTGATTCATCTTCTTTTAAAGTATAGAACACCCATTCCTTTCCATTGCCGGATCCACTAGCAGATTCTGTTGTCAGTTCATCCTCAGAGTCATCACTTACTCCTTCCTCATTTGCTATGTAGCATTATTTTCTTTTCTTGAATCTATATCTGTTCTAATTATGCTTAAATGATTTCTTAAGTCTTTCTTCAAATCTTCCATTCCTTTCAGGACATATAGATGCAAAATGACCAATCTTATTACATGCAAAACATTTTAAAGGTGTTTTTCCTTCATACTTAGTTCCTATCGGTCCTTTAGGTACTCTTCTAGCAAATAAGACTTCAAGTTACTCAAATTATTCATCCTCTTTCCTCATATCTTCCAATTCTTTTGCATATAAGGCTTTCCAATCACTTTTGTCGGTAGATGATGATGCATGAAAAGTAGGTTCAGACTTTACAACTCTATAAGGTCCAAATTCTTCAAGATCAAAAGTAGATAATTTCAGAATCAAAATGTCTCTGTTAACTGAAGTATTTTCCATTGTTCTCAATTTATTAATTGCAGTCACCTTCATCTTGTCAGCCAGTAGAAGGGCTCTCAAGACTTTGGAAACTATTTCATCTTCACTCAGAGATCCTCCACAACATTGAATTCCCATGACAATCTCACTGACTCTTTTCATAAATGTAGCAATTCTTTCATTATCTTCCATCTTCAAGTTCTCATATCTTACCCGGTAACCATCAAGTTTAGAAATTTTGACCATAGGATCACCTTCATTCAGTTTTTGCAATTTTTCCCACATAACCATTGTCGATAATTTATCAGTCAATCCCATGATTTGTTGATCAGTGAGTGCACACAAGAGGGCTTCTCTAGCTCTACAATCATTTTAATAGTCTTGTCCAAGTCTACAAGAGAAGGATTTCTAGATGCCTGATCATAAGGTGTATATCATTTCTCAATGATCTCCCAAATATCCTTTCCAAGACATCTAAGATGAGTCTCCATTCGTATTTTCCATATCCCATAATTTGTTCCATCCAGCTTAGGGATTTCTCTTTTGAAAATAGTTTCCAATGGATTTGAAGTATCAGTTGCCATAGGATCTACCTCAATTAGTTAAGCTTCTGCAAAAGAGGACCGAAGCTCTGATACCAATTATTGGGATAACCGGTGGACAACTAAGAGGGAGGGGTGAATCAGTTGTCAATAGATTATATTTATCAAACCACTTTATAACCTTTAACTGGAGCACATAAATTTTGAATATCGGAATAACAGAAACAGATACCAGTAAGAAAAAAATCCTAGGAATGAAACAGAGAATTAACACAATGCAACCATACCACATAACACCATGATTTGTACATGGAAAACCTGGTAAAGGGAAAAACCATGATGTGAAGCCTACCCACAGTCAGATGATACTTCTATAGAAATTATGTGATACAATAAGGGGCCTGCACATACATGAAGGCACACTTCCTAGAGCGTACTGCTCATTGTAAAGGAGTATCACTGACTACAAAGAGGTTATAACCACATCAAGATAATTTGACAACAATCTAGAAGAATGAACTGTTAGATATAGCATCTACCATGCCTGATTACAGTCCTATTTAAGCTCAATATCGGAGGCCTTTGACCTATTACTTAAACCTAATTTGCTCACCTATGATCAACCAAAACTCCTCCGCATATTATATTTCATTCCATGAATACAACACACGATCTACAATGAGATCTTACATCAATTTATACAAACCCTAAGGCCTAAACCAATTAGGTCAGCCACCTAAAACATATTACAATAAGATCATTACGTACATCCATATTACAATGATATGCCATGTCGGCTTAAGATCAAAACAATATGAACCAATCCATAAAAAATCTTGGTAACATGTAGAGAACACGTTAAGATGATACCGATCCATAACCTAGATAGGTACCAGACCTAATCTAGGTCCACCATGCCAAAGCGATGTCTCCAATAATTTGAGGCATGATCAAGGATCACCTTCTACATCCTAAATTCTATCTAGAAGCCACACCAACACCACTTGCATTCTATCAAAGAATCTCAAAAAAAGCTCTACCAGTAAAACCTTAAACCCTTAATGGTAACACAAGATCTTCTACTGGTAACCAAAACCTGTCTGTCGGTAACCAACCATAACAGCTAGTGTTGACATCAATGATAAAACATCAATGCAATACATAATCAATTCCTCCATATTTCCAACATGTTTTTATTTCTTTGATGACCTTTTTGTATGTGTTCAATTCATTTTTGGTGATGATTCTAACCAATTTTCTTGCGCACATTCTGGTGAACCTGACATGAAACCTCTTAAGAATGATCAAAAAGTGAGCATTTCTAACCTCTCGCTTCAACGAACAATCGAGTACATCTTGGAAACCATTGGCCACTGAGAGGAATCAAGGAAGAATGCATCTGACACTTTTGAACAACTTTTTAAGCACAAACGACCAGACATATTAAAATAATTTAAAATATTAAATTATTATTTGAGAAATAATTTAAATATTTTAAATATATTGCTTTGGCTGGAGAAAAGTGGCATAACTTTCAAACAGTAAGGAGTTAGATCTTTAAATTTGAAACACGCGTCAATGGTAGGGAAATAGATCCACAAAATTACTTACGCCTCATGAAGAAACTTGGAATGACATATTTTAATCATTTGGGGACAATAGACAGTGAAAATTGAAAGTTTAAAATATGATAAAGTGTAAACTGGGTTCTGATAAAAGTTGGACATGTGATACAAAATGATATTTAGATCCTGACTGTTAACTAGTTTCTCCCAATTTGTGGTAATTATCAAGATTTTTCCATTTTTTGGATTTTGACTAGCAAGGACCTTGGATAACGCACTCATTACCTATGCGTAAAAACTCATTGGACCTTTAATCGACATTGAGATCGATTTGAAGTTAAAATTTATTGTAGGACAAATATGGGGGCAACAGTTGGCTCTGACTGGGGACAAGGACTGCAAAGGAAGCAGGATGAACTCAAAAGCTCTAGTTTATAGGCTAGTGCACTATCCATTGGGCAATAGAGTCAGAAAGGAAACAACACAGGGAAAATCTAGGGAAACTAGACACAAAACAACAAAAAATGGGACGAACACAACAAAATTCCAACTAAATTATGTACATGATAGGCAATGCCCGCCTCAAAGCTCTCCATGATTATCGTACAAAACCATTCACGGGCTGAGAGAAATAGGCACCTTTGCAGAACAGTGGCATGCATCTATATGACACCTGTAAGCTCAGTAGGGTAGAAAGATCAACATGTTGATAATGAGAAATATCTTTGAGCAATGAACCAAACAACCATATCTTATCATAAATCTATGAGCTCTCTTGAAATATTTGGGTACCTTTTTGAACATTATTGGCAATTTGTGGAATATTCTCAAGTGTGCCTATATCCTCTATCTGAATATCTCTTTGATAGTTTGGATTGGAAGAAATAAAGCCTCCAATTGGACAACCTTCATATAATCTGTGATGTGAAGAAACTTGAGTAGATGCAAGCATTGAATCAGGTTCATGACTATCAGCTTGAAAATCACTTTTAGAAATACACTCACTTGAAAACAAAGGATTGAGACACACGCTTTCACCATAGCAGAAGTCATCATTTAGAGCCTTCAAACACCAATCTATAATACAAACATAATGAGAATTAACTTCATTGACTTCCTTCATTAGGTCATCCATTACCTCATGTATCTCTGTATTCTTGGTAGAGTTTCCAAAAGAGGTGTCTTCTTGATTGAAAGGTTCAAAAGTGTGATTGCCTTGAACCTTGCATACTTCATATGGCATATATTGAAATTCCATCAAGATAGGGACATTTGTTGTTGTACCTTCATAGATTTCATTTTCAACGTGCTCATAGACATCTGCATCACTTTTTGCTCTCACTTGTTCCAATGATTCCTCTTCATCACACTCTTCATAGAATTTGAAAACCTCATAATGAGGTGTCATGCATGATAAAGAGTGGATACTTAATGGCTCATCTTCTTTCACACGAGTTTGATCTAGGAGTTTAGTAAAAGTCTCCATTTTTTAAGATAAAGAATATGTTTGCAAAATTTTACCTATGGTTGCTTCTCCATTGGTCATATCCATACAAGATTGTCCATCATGTATCATACCTTTAATTTCCATGAAAAAGTGTTCATCTTCAAATGTTAGTGATCGATGAATGGAAATATCCTCTCCACATAGAAAGTCATCGTCAAAAGAATTGATACACCAAGTTGGAATGAGAACTATAGGATATTCATCATTGTACCTCTCCTCTTCAACATTTTCTTGAAGCTTCAGTTGCATGCATGTTTGAAAAGAATTTGATTCATCATCTTCAAGCTCTTTGTTTTCAAGTTGATAGAAGACTTTTTCTTTGCTATGACAACCTTCATAGTGCTCATGGCATTTTTCAATGCAATCTCCTTTCTCTATCTCACTCACCTTTAGATCTTTCTCTTGACATGTGTCCTTACAAGTAGATGTGATTTCATCTTTTTCTGCATATACACACTCTAATGAGCTCCTTTCATTACTTTTGTCACGGGACTTTATACCAGTGAGAAAATGATTCTCATTCTCATCTTTTTGCTCAATCTTTTGTAATGTTTGGAGCAGAGAAGGATGTACTTTATCATGATCAAGTTTCCTATTTCCATAGAAGCTTTTCAAAAACTTGATATATGAATCAGTGAGAACCTGATTTTGTTAAGAAATAGGTGGAGGATAATGAGCATTATTATCCATTGTTGATTCAAGAATACAATCACGAGCAAAAATTTGGTTCTCTCTTCCATCTTTTTCTTGAATCCTTTACAAAGTATGAAGTAGAGAAGGATTAATTTTATGAGGATGAAGTTTCTTTCCATAGTAGAAACTTTTCAAGAAGTTAACTTGTTTGGGATTATCAAGATTTTGATTCTGTTGAGCAACTGGTTCAGGAGAAAGATCACTTTTGTCTTCATCTTTCTTAATTGTTGACTTGGGTAAATGATCACAAGAAAGAAAACCGATCTCCTTTCCATCCTTTTCTTCAATATCTAGAAACACTTGACATAAAGCGGGATGAACCTTATCGGGATTAAATTGCATGCCACCATAAAATTTCTTCAAGAAGTCAACTTGTATGGGCTCATCAAGAACTTGCTTCTTTTGATATATATAATCTTCATCGCCACTTTCCAACTTTCCTTTGTACCAAACCATTGTTCTAAATTCGATCTTTTAGAAAGAGTCGCCAACCTTCATTTTGAAGAAGGTACCTTCAAATATCTAAGGAACAAAGCACACTGGTATGTCGCTCCCCAGCAGAGTCGCCAAAAATATGTTTGTAAACAAATTTGTCACTGTGGACGTTTACATGAAACGAACCCTGTTTGCCATATGTGCAATGACAAATGTTCCAATAGTTGGAGAGTTCATTCTATGAAACATGATTTGCCTCTGCATTTGAGAGGGGCAGCTCCCTCGTATGATAGGGGTATTCAAGATTTTGTGTAGTTTTAACCTTAAAGTAAATAAAGGAGAAAACATAAAACTAAAGAGAAATAAAGATAGAAACCCCAACAATAGACATACGACCATCGACTATGATTTCTCAACATTAGCAACAAATTACGAGGGGAATTCATAAGGTAATATGCTTAGCCATGATATGATGATAAAGAAGAATGAAAAATCTCAACATACGGAGAGATAAGATAATTCAACACATTCAAACTAAGATACCAAAGGTTGCTTGTGCATCATCACATCAATCGTACAGATCACATATGCATAACAAGACTACCAATTCGACATACAAGAAATTGGCCATAATAACACATGAATACATTTAGAACATATGAACTAAGATGTATTCTTCATTATCCTTTTGGAAATATACAAGTCCAAAATCCTTTCTACACATTGTGCAAATCAAAATGTCATTACAAGTTTCTCCTGGAATTCCAGCAAAGTTTTCCCCCCCCTAAAACATTACAAAAGTCTTATATATATAGCCTTATAGGATAACTACCTTATAACCAACTTCAATCCTGGGTTAATAACTAACTCTTTTCTGCGTAAATCTCAATGAGTTAGTAAGCTACACTTTTATGCATAGGAGAAGTCAACTTTCTAACCTTGGGTTACAATAAGAGACATCAGTCACTTTTTACAAAAAAACAAAATCAAACTAGTAATATCGATGAAGAACCAAGTCGTAATATCTATTGAGGCACTTCTCCATCTTTTTCCACTTCATGTGAACTTGTCATCATCTCTCCATCTAACCATTTGAAATCACAACATGCTCATATGTTAGTGCATTGATGATCGAAATAAAGTAGTCATCCATCCTCCAAAGACATGGATTCCAACTGCATTAGCTAGATATCCTCCATGGTCACCTTGCATATTTGAGAATTCTCTTTGAGAAATTTGGCCATCATGTCACATCCTCCATGAAAACTGATAATCATTCCCTTTTTCAAGCTTTGAATTGTAGAAACTCCTCATCCTTTGTACACTAATTTGTGAGTCATTTGTTGACTAACATAGATTCCTACTCGTCAGTTTTCAACTCTTCAATTTTCATTCAAACTCTGTGACACAACTAAGAAGTTGAATTAAAAACTCGACCACATATAGTTGTAACAATGGCCCTCTAAGGTCATCGCCTATAACTCGATGACATATACGATGTTTCCTCTACATTCTTACACTTTATATACATGCAAAGGCATCTCAAATTATTAAATTTGACACAAACTTCTTCTATCCTGCTTCAAGGATCTATGTCAATAAATAACGGATACACATCTCTCCCCATGCACAACAAAGGTGATGGAATCGGTGGCTTAGATTGTTAGGATATATTCCAGAGTGATTCATTAATTAAAATTTTGACGTCTTCTTAACCAAACACATACTGTGCACATTTTGCAGTCATATCCTTTTATAAGGTGATATCATTTTGATGAACTTGTCAACCATCTCACTACATTGTCTACGCTTTAGCATTTTATTTTTATTTTTGAAGACATATCGGCTGGAGAAGTTGCAACTACGACATCTGACATAAATTTATCTCTATAGCTTGACTGAAAATCCATATCGTCATTTCAACAGCATGATGCCTTATATAATTTACTCATACTCGCCAAAGCTGCAGACATAATTCTTTTATTTTATATTAAGGACTATGTCATTGATCAGTTGATTTATCGTGTGCAGGGAGGATGCTGGAAAAGGTTGTGAAAATCATAATATGCCACGAGACCACATTTCTTTGAAGAGTGTTGCCAAAACTTCATGTGCTGCCATGTGTGGTAGACTCGTAGGAATTATGCCAAATAGTTGACATGAATACCATGCATTGTATTCATGAGACCACGTTTCTTTGAAGAGTATAATCAAATAGTTTTCATGCTTAATTTTTCCAGCCAGTCAATGTTCTATATCCATGCTTCCAACATTGTGCACCCTTGCCACAAACGTTGCATTTGTTAGAGCATTCTGCCAGCCAGTTCATGTGCGTTGCCTGTGCTCTCCCAATCCTCACGTGGTATCCAACAATGATCACATTTCATGAGCCCACATTTCTTCGAGGAAATCTATCAACCAGCAATCATCACATTTCATGGGACCACATTTCTTTGAGGGAGTATGTCAAACTGTTCACGCGCATGTTGAGGAATTCTATCAAACGGCTGAGATGCGTTGCCATGTGTGGAATTCATGAGACCACATTTCTTTGAGGAATTTTTTCAAACAGCTGAGATGTGTGCTTGTGTATATTCTGTGCACATTCTCTTTTTGGAATCATTTTATCAAACAAGTCTCATGCCTTGTCTTGCCTTCCACATTTGTCATACAAATCAAGCAAAACATTTCCAGCTATAACATGTGACCAAACATCTCCCTTTTACAACACTTTGATAGTTGTCAATAATTTGTACTTCTCACAGCTGGGAGAATGTCAGCAAAGGCTATGGAATACATCTTAATGCCCAACAATCACACTTCTTTGGGAGTTTCTAAAGCCATTTAAATTCTCCATATATTCTACAATTAATGTGTTCAATGAAATGACATCACTTTGGGACAATCTATCAAATAGTTCACATGCATTGTCTATGCTTCCATAGTTTGCAATTATGTCTATCCAAGAAGTTCTAACCTCCTCATCTATCCATTGTATTCCTTGATGAATGTCCATAATCTATTTATAAGCATTTTTTTTTTTTTAAACTCTTATGGAGGAGTTTAAGAATGCTCAATTTTTTAGCATTTCTAACCTCTTGACAAAGTGGGACTTGCAAAGTTAAGAAATGAGGTTAGAAATGCTCATTTTTTTAGCATTCCTAACCTTTTTGTGATAGGTTAGAAAAACGGGTTAGAAATGCTCAAAAAGTGAGCATTTCTAACCTTTTTGACAAAAGGTTGAAAAATGAGGTTAAGAATGCTCAAAAAGTGAGCATTTCTAACCTCACGCTTCAACGAACAATCTAGTACATCTTGGAAACCATTGGCCACTAAGAGGAATTAAGGAAGAATGCATCTGATGCTTTTGAACAACTTTTTAAGCACAAACGACCAAACATATTAAAATAATTTAAAATATTAAATTATTATTTGAGAAATAATTTAAATATTTTAAATATATTGCTTTGGCTGGAGCAAAGTGGCATAACTTTCAAATGGTAAGGAGTTAGATCTTGAATTTGAAAAATGCGTCAATGGTAGGGTAATAGATCCACAGAATTATTCACACCTCATGAAGAAACCTTAAATGAGATATTTTAATCATTTGGGGACAACAGACACCGAAAATTGAAAGTTTAAAATATGATAGTGTAAACTAGGTTCAGGTAAAAGTTGGACATGTGATACAAAATGATATTTAGATCCTAACTGTTAGCCAGTTTCTCCCAATTTGTGGTAATTCTCAAGATTTTTCCACTTTTTAGAATTTGACTAGCAAGGACCTTTGATAACACGCTCATTACCTACGCGTAAACACTCATTGGACCTTTACTCAACATTGAGATCGATTTGAAGTTAAATTTAATGTAGGCTAAATATGGGGGCAACAGCTGGCTCTGACTAGGGACAAGGGCTGCAAAGGATGCAGGATGAACTCAAAAGCTTTGGTTTGTAGGCTAGTGCACTATCCATTGGGCAACAGAGTCAGAAAGGAAACAAAACAAGGAAAAGCTAGAGAAACTAGACACAAAACAAACAAAAAATGGGACGAACACAACAAAATTCCAACTAAATTATGTACATGGTAGGCAATGCCCACCTCAAATCTCTTCACGATTATCATACAAAACCATTCACGGGCTGAGAGAAATAGGCACCTTTGCAGAATAGTGGCATGCATCTATATGACACCTATAAGCTCAGCAAGCTAGAAAGATCAACATGCTGATAATGGGAAATATCTTTGAGCAATGAACTAGACAACCATATCTCATCATAAATCTACGAGCTCTCTTGAAAGATTTGGGTAACATTTTGAACATTATTGGCAATTTGTGGAATATTCTCAAGTGTACCTATATCCTCTATCTGAATATCTCTTTGATAGTTTGGATTGGACGAAATCAAGCCTCCAATTGGACAACCTTCATATAATCTATGATATGAAGAAACTTGAGTAGACGCAACCATTGAATCAGGTTCATGACTATAAGCTTGAAAATCACCTGTAGAAATAAACTCACTTGAAAACAAAGGATTGAGACACACGCTTTCACCATAGGAGAAGTCATCATTTAGAGCCTTCAAACACCAATCTGTAATACAAACATAATGAGAATTAACTTCATTGGCTTCCATCATTAGGTCATCCATTACCTCATGTATCTCTACGTTCTTGGTACAATTCCAAAAAGCAGTGTCTTCCTGATTGAAAGGTTCAAAAGTATGATTGCCTTGAACCTTGCATACTTCATAAGGAATATATTGAAATTCCATCAAGATAGGGACATTTGTTGTTGTACCTTCATAGATTTCATTTTCAACGTGCTCATAGACATCTGCATCACTTTTTGTGCTCACTTGTCCCAATGATTCCTCTTCATCACACTCTTCATGGAATTTGAAAACCTCATAATGAGGTGCCATGCATGATAAAGAGTGGATACTTGATGGTTCATCTTCTTTCACTCGAGGTTGATCTAGGGGTTCAGTAAAAGTCTCCATTTTTGAAGATAAAGACTATGCTTGCAAAATTTTACCTATGGTTGCTTCTCCATTGGTCTTATCCATACAAGATTGTCCATCATGTATCATACCTTTAATTTCCATGGAAAAGTTTTCATCTTCAAATGCTAGTGATCGATGAATGGGAATATCCTCTCCACATAGAAAGTCATTGTCAGAAGAATTGATACACCAAGTTTGAATGAGAACTATAGGAGATTCATCTTTGTACCTCTCCTCTTCAACATTTTCTTGAAGCTTTAGTTGCATGAATGTCTGAAAAGAATTTGATTCATCATCTTCAAGCTCTTTGTTTTCAAGTTGATAGAAGACTTTTTCTTTTCTATGACAATCTTCATAGTGCTCATGGCATTTTTCAATACAATCTTCTTTCTCTATCTCACTCACCTTTAGATCTTTCTCTTGACATGTGTCCTTACAAGTAGATGTGATTTCATCTTCTTCTACATATACGCACTCTAATGAGCTCCTTTCATTACTTTTCTCACAAGACTTTATACCAGTGAGAAACTAATTCTCATTCTCATCTTTTTGTTCAATCTTTTGAAATGTTTGGAGTAGAGAAGGATGTACTTTATCATGATCAAGTTTCCTATTTCCATAGAAGCTTTTCAAAAAATTGATATATGAATCAGTGAGAACCTGATTTTGTTGAGAAATAGGTGGAGGATAATGAGCATTATTATCCATTGTTGATTCAAGAATACAATCACGAGAAAAAGTTTGGTTCTCTTTTCCATCTTTTTCCTGAATCCTTTGCAAAGTATGGAGTAGAGAAGGATTAATTTTATGACGATGAAGTTTCTTTCCACAGTAGAAACTTTTCAAGAAGTTAACTTGTTCAGGATTATAAAGACTTTGATTCTATTAAGCAATTGGTTAAGGAGAAAGATCACTTTTGTCTTCATCTTTCTTAATTGTTGACTTGGGTAAATGATCACAAGCAAGAAAACCAATCTCCTTTCCATCCTTTTCTTCAATATCTAGAAACACTTGACATAAAGCAGGATGAACCTTATCGGGATTAAATTGCACGCCACCATAAAATTTCTTCAAGAAGTCGACTTGTACGGGCTCATCAGGAACTTGCTTCTTTTGATATATATAATCATCATCGTCACTTTCACTATCACTTTCCAATTTTCCTTTATACCAAACCATTGTTCTAAATTTTATCTTTCAGAAAGAGTCGCCAAACTTCATTCTGAAGAAGGTACCTTAAAATATTTGAGGAACAAAGCACAGTGGTATGTCGCTCCCCAGCAGAGTTGCCAAAAATCTATTGGTAAACAGATTTATCACTGTGGTCGTTTACCTAAAACTGGCCGTGTTTGCCCTATGTGCAGTGACAAACGTTCCAACAGTTGGAGAGATCGTTCTATGAAACATGATCTTCCTCTACGTTTGAGAGGAGCAGCTCCCTCATATGATAGGGGTATTCAGGATTTTGTGTAGTTTTAACCTAAAAGTACATAAAGGAGAAAACATAAAACAAAAGAGAAATAAAGATAGAAACCCCAACAATAGACATACGACCATCGACTGTGATTTCCCAACATTAGCAACAAATTACGAGAGGAATTCATAAGGTAATATGCTTAGCCATGACATGATGATAAAGAAGAATGACAAATCTCAACATACGGAGAGATAAGATACTTCAACACATTCAAACTAAGATACCAAAGGTTGCTTGTGCATCATCACATCAATCGTACAGATCACATATGCATAAAAAGACTACCAATTTGACATACGAGAAATCGGCAATAATAACACATGAATACATTTAGAACATATGAACTAAGACGTATTCTTCATTATCCTTTTGGAAATATATAATTCCAAAATCCTTTCTACACATTGTGTAAATCAAAATATCATTACAAGTTTCTCGTGGAGTTCAAGCAGAGTTTCCCCCCCTCTAAAACATTACAAAAGTCTTCTATATATAGGCTTATAGGATAACTACCTTATAACCAACTTCAATCCTAGGTTAATAACTAACTCTTTTCTGCATAAATCTCAATGAGTTAGTAACCTACACTTTTATGCACAGGAGAAGTCAACTTTCTAACCTTGGGTTCCAATAAGCGACATAAGTCACTTTTTACAAAAATACAAATTCAAACTTGCTATATCGATGAAGAACCAAGTCGTAATATCTATTGAGGCACTTCTCCATCTTTATCCACTTCATGTGAAGTTGTCATCGTCTCGCCATCTAGCCATTTGAAATCACAACATGCTCATATGTTAGTGCATTGATCATTGAAATAAAGTAGTCATCTGTCCTCCAAAGACATGTATTCCAATTGCATTAGCTAGATATCCTTCATGGTCACCTTGCATATTTGAGAATTCTCTTTGAGAAATTTGACCATCACGTCACATCCTCCAGTAAAAGTGATAATCATTCCCCTTTTCAAGCTTTGAATTGCAGAAATTCCTCATCCTTTGTACACTAATTTATGAGTCATTTGTTGACTAACATAGATTCCTACTCTTCAATTTTCAACTCTTCAATTTTCATTCGAACTCTGTGACACAACCAAGAAGTTGAATTAAAAACTTGGCCACATAGAGTTGTAAACATGGCCTTCTAAGGTCATCGCCTGTAACTCGATGACATATATGATGTGTCCTCTACATTCTTACACTTTATATATATGCAAAGGCATCTCAAATTATTAAATTTGACACAAACTTCTTCTATCCTGCTTCAAGGATCTATGTCAACAAATAACAGATACACATCTCTCCCCATGCACAACAAATGTGATTGAATCAGTGGCTTACATTGTTAGGATATATTCCAGAGTGATTCATTAAGTAAAATTTTGACGTCTTCTTAACCAAACACATACTGCGCACATTTTTTAGTCATTTCCTTTTATAAGGTGATATCATTTGGATGAACTTGTCAACCATCTCACTACATTGTCTATGCTTTAGCATTTTTTATTTTTTTTTGAAGACATATTGGCTAGAGTAGTTGCAACTACAACATCTGACATAAATTTATCTCTACAGCATGAGTGAAAATCCATATCGCCATTTCAACAGCACAATGCCTTATGTAATTCACTCATACTCACCAAAGCTGCAGACACAATTCTTTTTTTTTATATTAAAGACTATTCCATTGATTAGTTGATTTAACATGTGCAGGGAGGATGCTGGAAAAGGTTGTGAAAATAATCATATGCCATGAGACCACATTTCTTTGAAGAGTGTTGCCAAAATTACATGTGCTGCCATGCGTGGTGGACTCGTAGGAATTCTGCCAAATAGTTGACATGCATACCATGCGTGGTATTCATGAGACCACGTTTCTTTGAAGAGTATAATAAAATAGTTTTCATGCTTAATTTAGCCAGCCAGTCAAAGTGCTATATCCATGCTTCCAGCATTGCGCACCCTTGCCACAAACGTTGCATTCGTTGGAGCATTCTGCCAACCAGTTCATGTGCGTTGCCTGTGCTCTCCCCATCCTCACGTGGTATCCAGCAATGATCACATTTCTTTGAGGAAATTTGTTAGCCAACAATCATCGCGTTTCATGAGACCACATTTCTTTGAGGGATTATGTCAAACTATTCACGAGCATGTTGAGGAATTCTGTCAAATAGCTAAGATGCGTTGCCATGTGTGGAATTCATGAGACCACATTTTTTTTTGAGGAATTCTGTCAAATAGCTAAGATGTGTGTCTGTGTATATTCTGTGCACATTCTCCTTTTGGAATCATTTTATCAAACAAGTCTCATGCCTTGTCTTGCCTTCCACATTTGTCATACAAATCAAGCAAAACATTTCCAGCTATAACATATGACCAAACATCTCCCTTTTACAACACTTTGATAGCTATCAATAATTTGTACTTCTCACAGCTGGGAGAATGTCAGCAAAGGCTATGGAATACATCTTCATGCCCAACAATCACACTTCTTTGAGAGTTTCTAAAGCCATTTAAATTCTCCATATATTCTGCAATTAATCAATTCAATGAAATGACATCACTTTGGGGCAATCTATCAAATAGTTGACGTGCATTGTCTATGCTTCCACGGTTTGCAATTATGTCTACCCAAGCAGTTCTAACCTCCTCATCTATCCATTGTATTCCTTGATGAATGTCCATAATCTATTTATAAGAATTTTATTTTTTTTAAACTCTTATGAAGGAGGTTAAGAATGCTCAATTTTTGAGCATTTCTAACCTCTTGACAAAGTGGGACCTGCAAGGTTAAGAAATGAGGTTAGAAATGCTCAATTTTTTAGCATTCCTTACCTTTTTGTCATAGGTTAGAAAAATGGGTTAGAACTGCTCAAAAAGTGAGCATTTCTAACCTTTTGTCAAAGTGAGCATTTCTAACCTTTTTGACAAAAGGTTGAAAAATGACGTTAAGAATGCTCAAAAAGTGAGCATTTCTAACCTCCCGCTTCAACAAACAATCAAGTACATCTTGGAAACCATTGGCCACTAAGAGGAATCAAGGAAGAATGCATCTGATGCTTTTGAACAACTATTAAAGCACAAATGACCAGACATATTAAAATAATTTAAAATATTAAATTATTATTTGAGAAATAATTTAAATATTTAAAATATATTGCTTTGGCTGGAGAAAAGTGGCATAACTTTCAAACGCTAAGGAGTTAGATCCTAAAATTTGAAACACACATCAATGGTAGGGAAATAGATCCACAAAATTATTTATGCCTCATGAAGAAACCTTAAATGAGATAATTTAATCATTTGGGGACAATAGACACCGAAAATTGAAAGTTTAAAATATGACAAAGTGTAAACTGGGTTCAAGTAAAAATTGGACATGTGATACAAAATGATATTTAGATCCTAACTGTCAACTGGTTTCTCCCAATTTGTTTTAATTCTCAAGATTTTTCCATTTTTTGGATTTTGACTAGCAAGGACCTTGGATAACGCGCTCATTACCTACGCATAAACACTCATTGGACCTTTACTCGACATTGAGATCGATTTGAAGTTAAAATTTAATGTAGGCCAAATATGGGGGCAACAAAATAATAAATATGTGTTAAATCTACAATTAAAGATGTTAAAATTCCATCTTTTAATCTTCTCAATACATATTTTATAATCTGCTATCAAAAAAATTAAATATATCTTTCAATCTGCTAAAAAAATGTTAAAAACCAGTCTATTTTTTGTTGTACAAAAAGAATTAAAAAAGCATCTGAAGCTAGTTCATTATCTGATATAAAAAAACATTGGAAACCTTCTTACACATCTCAAAAACAAAAATTGATAAATCATTTTTATAGGCTTCTATAAAAACACTTTTAAATCCATTTTATATGTTGTTGTAAAACAATGTTTAAAACTATGGAAAATCTACTTTAAAAACATTGCAAAGGTGATTATTTATTCTCTTCCAAAATATTTCAAATACGTTGCAAGGGCTGTTATAAATTTCAGATTTTCTTAAAAGTAAAAAACCTTTTCTAATCTGCTATAATTAGACTGCAAAGATGATTATACATTATATATTTTTTTTCAAATGCATGGTAGATTTTATTAGATATATGGCTGATTCTAACTTTGGAGGTTTATAATTACAGATTTTTATGAAGTATTTTGCAAGTTTGGGGGTTATCATTTTTGTGCGTTAAAGACAAACATTGAAACTACTAATGAATTTGGTGCAGGATGCAGTGAAAGCATTACAATTGAAATAGAGTGTTTGTGATTTTTAGCTTAGTGCACACCTCAATTTTATTAAGGTTAAATAACACCATTTTTTCTATGTCTTATTTCATTTTGTTTGCGTGTTCTTACCTTTAGAGGGCCTGCCTCCCAATTTGCTTGGCATTTCACACATGCATTCGTTATAGGGAACAACCCAAGTGGTAATGAGCTAAGGCCAAGATCTTTCGAACAATGTGTTTGTGATGAAAGTTGCAAGTGATGGGTGTCAATGTGTCATACCGATGTAAGTCTCCCCTAGTGACTGCATAGCATGTGAAAACTTGTAGAGTGTAACCACTATAGTGTGGGAGGCCTCCTTAACAGAGCGAAATGTCGCATGTATGGCCACTCTAATGGATGCCTTGGATAAAAACCTTTCTTCTTAGAAGCCAAAAACCCTCTATTTATTGGTACAGGAGGTCTAACCTCTGTTGAGATCTCATGTTCTTATGTCTCTTAGTAGAGATACAAAGTTCACCATGGGGAGTTTTCATGGGAACTGATACTTAGTTGCCCCAGAGAAGTGAGTGTCATGGAGTGAAGCCAATGGGGTCAAGCATCTTATAAGTATCCACTTTGAGTAAGCCTAGTTGGGAAACCAAGTGAGATCCAATAGCTATTGTCCTTGCCATCCATAGGATTTGTTGTTGAAGGTGTATGATTGTCTTGGGTCAAAGTCAAACAAACATCTTGGCTTCTATGCTTGTTAAAAGTTGAATTAAAAACAATTATCACGTGGTCATAAACAACCTTGATTTTCAAAACCAAACAAGTTTTCAACAAGTCCAAACAATTGTCCAAACAAGATTCAAACAAATTAAACCTTGGTCAAAAGAGTTTTTCAATATTCATCCGACAATTTGCAAAAATTTTACGAACATGGCTTGTCAAAAAATTGGATACCCTTGTTTCAAAGTTCATGTCACTTAGGGTTATCCCTTGTATAGTTCAAACTTAGGTCTTTAGGATGCATAATAATTATCTTCCATTTTAGTCCATTTCATTTTAGTTTCCTCATTTTGCACTTAGGTTTAAAATAATTTTCACTAAGTCTTCATTGCGTTGTCATACCTAACTAGGTCTTGGCTTACATTACATCTTGTATTATCATTGGCATACCTAAATTACATCTCCATTTAGTTCATATCATTTACATCTCACAAATCATTTCCTTGCACAAAATCCCCATTACATTAGGTCATATCAGAACCCAAGATTATATGATAGCATCAAGATAAATTGTGGTCCATATCATAACATAAGGTTGCATTTATATCCTTTGCTCATTTCATAACTTTGTTGAATTTCATGTCCTTAGGTCATCTCATATCTTTAAGTCATAAAACATCTTGAGATCATATTCATATTATATCTTGGCTTCATACCCTAGGTCCTTGTCATTAATCATTGTCGTCTTGCATAATAATCTCAATACTAGGTTTTGTCAAGCTTGAAGAATTCAAAACTTCATATTAAACCCTAAATTATTGTTAGGGAGTCTTGACCTTGTCCAATATTTGTCCTTTTTTCATTATCATTTTGTCAAACCTAGCTTAGTATCCAAGTGTATAGGTGAGACAATGTAATTTTTTCCTTTTTCCTCTTGTCCTTATGAGGTCTTGGCTTCATTTCAATTTACCAAGGGTCATATCATTAGGATTTCATTTTAAAGTTTGACAAAATCTTGAAAAACAACAAAAACATAGGTTGCATTTTTGCCCTAGATTGCATTATCATCTTTTAAGATTGCACTTAGTTGCATTTCATTGTCAGTTGAAAACTCAAAAGATGAATAACATAAGTTGTATTATTGTCCCCTTAGGCTTCATTTGTCATTCCATTAGTCACATTTCATTGCATCCTTAAAGTTCAAATATCCCAAAAACAAATCTTGCATAGTGACATGCCTGTTGAAACAAGGTCTAAATCCAAGAAATCACACAAATCAATGTATCAAGCCATGTCTTATTCGATGGACAACCCTCAAAACATGCAAGAACAATGACAATATCATACTCTAGCACTTAATCTAGACATCAGTTTGAAAAGTAACACTACATCACAATATGGGACATTTGAATTGGGACCACCACCATATTACAAACCCATATTTGTACCAATGCAACTAGGATGTGGAAGTGTGCCACTAACACCACCAAGAAGTGCACTATTTGACTTTAATCAATTAAACCCACAACATGGCACACAAACTCAAATGACACATGAGGAACAAACCCTCTTACAAGGATTTGGATCAAACCAACATCTTCAACAAGAAAATGAACCAAGTAACATGTCAGACTCTTCATTATATTCCAATGATATTCAAATGTTTCTTAACAATCCTAAAGTGGAGAGGAAAAGATAAATTTCTCAATAAGATATATAGGATGTTTCCCAACAAGTATCGAAATATGATGGATTTCGCTACAACTTCTAACAATCAAGATAATATTCAAACACGACATGAAGCTAATAATCTTTTGAGTTTTGAACCTCAATCAAATGAAATGAATGCACAACAAGAGGTCCCAACTACACTACTAGAATAACATGGTTCTAAATCTTTGGGTGTGAGTATTCCATCAAAGGTAACATTTGAAGCAGTTAATAATCCACAAGATCAAATGGTGACAGAAAAAACATTGGCAAATGTTCCATATCCATAGATATTGCAGGTTCTACAAAGTGGACCATGATCACAAATTCACTTGAGCAATTTATGACTGGAATGCCTAACATCCCAAATGTTTAAACCAATTATACGATGCAACAAATTTATTATGTGCATTCAAGCTCGATACAAGCGACAAATACACATTCACAAATGGCACAAAGTTTACAAACAAGACCTTCAATAATGGAAACAAAGAAAACAAGTAGTGGCACACAAGCACAAGTATTGCAACAATTGAAAAGTACAAAAAAGGTACCAATAAATGTGCAAACACGTAATGCACAACAGCAATATCATTCTCAATGACAAGTGGTAGTGCCTTCCACGCCATTACAAGTAAATGCAAACTTGCAACAATAACAGTCATTTCAACAAACCTCATAGCAAGTAAATGTGAATGCCATTCCACATGTAAAATTGAAACAACCTAAAGAACATAAGAAAATATTTTTGAAGCTAATGGGGTTTACATCAGGACAATAGCATGTGGCACAAAATCAACAAATTCCAATTCAAAATCAATAACATTAGTTCTAGCAACAATATATTCCTCAGTATGTGCAACAAGGAAAAACAAGTTATTATGTGCCACAACAAGAAGAAGAAGAAAATGCGCAAATGCAAATGCAACAACCTCAAGTGCAATATCAACCCCAAATGTACGTGGCCATTCCATCTCTATTGACACAAAAAGAAATTAAAGTATGGCAATCCCTCAACAATAAGAATAATATCAGAATATAAACATGGCGAAGACACCAAAGAAAATGATTTCAGAAAATCAACAACCACTTGGAGGAACCATGTATCAACAAAGAGGACATCCAGGGATGAATGATGAACCTCTAAAGATCTTTCAATCAGATTCATTAATGTAGCAACTTGAGAATATATGATGACAAATCAAGGCATTAGAAACCAAAAGTACAAAGAAGTTATATACATAGTAGGACTTCTGTCCTAATCCATTTTATAAAAGCTTGTACATG
This sequence comes from Cryptomeria japonica, assembly GCF_030272615.1. Classification (NCBI taxonomy): domain Eukaryota; kingdom Viridiplantae; phylum Streptophyta; class Pinopsida; order Cupressales; family Cupressaceae; genus Cryptomeria; species Cryptomeria japonica. The sequence continues at coordinate 149,585,886 of NC_081405.1, forward strand.
CCTCCATTCTCTAAGCATTTTGAAGCACCAAATTTTGAGAAATATCAAGGAAAGGGTAATCTAATAGATCACATCCAAGATTTTTATGTGGCATGCACTGAAGTGATCTATGATGAAACATATTTGATGTGCCTTTTTCCATGAAGTCTCATAGGACAAGCTATGGATTGGTACTCACGTTTACCTAGTAATATCAAATCTTGGTGTGAATTGGCTGAAAAATTTATCTCTCATTTTACATTCAACATCGACAATGAGATAACTATGTTGGATCTGTTCAACACAAAACAAAAGGTAGGATAACCTTTGATGACATTTTAATAGAGATATTGAAGCTTGGTTAGTCGATGTTCTCTTGATATACTAGAGGAATAGTAGGTTAATCTTTTTATTCAGAACTTGGTCCCTACAATAATGTATGAGCTAAAGCTAGAGAGTCCAAGTACTATAAAAAGCTCATTAAAAATGGAATGAACATTGAGAATTCTCTCATTGCCAAGGGAGTAATCAAAGTCAATAAGGATAATAACTCGGATAGCTCAGGTGATAAGAATAATTTTTGGTCCAAGAATAAGAATGTCACTAATGATGGTGTGGTTGATGCAAGGACAATAAGAACGAATCAACCTAAAATTGTTATAAGGGGATCAAGTGCTTCTAATGCTCTGGGTTCTCAAAAAACTAAAGAAACACCAAACCAAACAAGTAATGTAATTCAACAACTGCAAAATCAACACCTTAATCAGAAGCAACAAGGTCAACAACAAAGTTAGCAATGTAGACCTTTCAGGTCAAGAGATGGGCCTCCTCGATAGTTTACACCATTGGGAGAGCCCATTGAATCGGTTATGCAAAAACTAATCCAAGCCAATTTCATTAAGTTGCCAAATATTAAAGAGGAACCAGTAGTAAAACCACATTGGTGGAATGATAATGCATACTGTGAATATCATCGGTCCAAGGGACATAAAATTGTTTCATGTTTTCAACTGAAAAATCTTATCCAAGATTTGCTTGATCAAGATGTGATAGAGGTAGATCCATCTATCAGAACTTCTAACATTGATCATGCAATTTTTAAGACTCCTTTACTTGATCATGACAAGGGAAAGGCCTCATTTGATAACTTAATGATGAACGAATAGTACCAAACCGGTACTGAGAGGGGGGGGGGGGGGGTGAATCAGTACAGGCAAAAAATCAACCTTAAAATGGTTTGTCAACTAACACATATGCACTGACAGACAAACAGTAGCACCGGTCCTTCAACAGAGTTCAACTGGAAAAACCCAGTGTAACTAAGACAAGCAAAGACTGGTTAACACTTATCTTCTCATATAATCTAACTCTTCATTCCCATTTCACTCTAATGCATGAATAGGCAATCTACTATCAAAGATGTACATATTACAACAAGATCAACATGCATCACCACTTAATCAGAAAATAATCATAACATCACATGAAGAAAACATCACACATAAAACACATATTTTTCACGTGGAAACCCAATTAGGAAAAACCACAGTGGGGATGAATACCCACAAGCTTATTTTTGAACTCTTTGGAAGTCCGCTCTGTTAGGAGCCTTGTCTAGTTAAAGATAGATAGAATAGGTTCTGTTAGGAAATGATCCTATTAGGGATCACCCAATTAAGGGATGGCTACAATACCTGGTTAAGGGTTAAACCCTGTTAAGGGTACCTTGTTAGAGGATTTCAAGAACTCAATAGCTAAAGGATATCAATGACTCAGTAGCTTTGAGTTACCCTGTTAGAGGATTTTCAAGAACTCGGTTAAGGCTACCCTATTAGGGGATTTCACAACTGTTGAAGTAGTTAAAGATCAACAGGAATATCAATGACCTAATAATAGCACTCAATGCCAATGCAGATTCGCTTAAGCTCCTCTTCACCTTCTGCACTTACACTCTTCAAATATGACTTCTCTCCTCTGGTCTGGCAAGAATCATGTATCTCTTCTCTTAGATACACTCACACAACTTTTGCCAACAACCTCTGAAAGAATCACAACATCGACCTTATAGGACAACAAATAGGTTGGTAGCATAAACCCTAAACCCTAGACCTATTAGGTTAAGTAATTCAAATGGTTCAATCCTGACCGTTGATCATACTGTATTGAATGCAACAGTCTTGATCCAATCTCAAGACATTCTCCATCATTCATTTTCCACCGATTTCATGGTGGCTGATAACCCATCACATGTTATCATCGTTTACAGACTTTGCACATTCCCGAGGTAGATAGGAACACTCTTCTTTATGCAAGATCCTTCACGTGCACAAGGCTTACATGGCAACACTATCTGTTCTTCATTATCATGCTAACTTCATCAAGTAAAGATCACCGATTGAGTCATATAGGCTTGAAATACGCCAACTGGAAATCCTAAAGTGGAAACTACTTACCAATCGGTAGTCATACAATGCTTGCATGTGCTGATTCCCATGACTACATGCCGGTTCATCTTTACATGTCGGTTCACCTTGTACAAATATACCACTTTACTTTGGAATATATACCAGTTGTCACATATGTCGGTTCTCTCTTCATATCACATATTGACATCAATGACAACATACTATTGGTATATGCACACTCCAATGAGACATTGTATGTGATTGAAGGTTTTGTCATTGATGGCTACCTTACAATATTATGGCACCGGTAAAGGCATTATACTGACATATTCCTAGTTGAGAAAGAAAAACAAGAAGAGTACAGGAACCCCAAACCCATAAAAGTTTATCAAAAAGATAGAGACAAGGGGAAAGGTAAAGTTGGTGGACCACCTAGCATCAAGGTTAGAGATAACTTACCCCCACCTCCTTTAGTTACTTCACCGGTAAAAACAACAACTACTGAAGATCAACCGACAGCTGAGAGTATGGATGTAGAGGATGATAATTGTAATCTTGAAGTTTTATATAATGTGGATGTTGGTACTCAAAAGATCAACATAGTGGTAGACAAAGATACAACTGATAAGACAGATATGGCTAGTGAGCCTTGGGTAGCTGAGGAAACTGATAACACACAGGAGAAACTGGCATAAGACAAAGAGAAAAAGGTAGAGACTCAGACTTAGACTGAGGGAATGCAACAAATAGAGTAAAAGTCTCCAGAATAGGAACAACAACAACAGGAACAGGTACATAAGGAAACAGTACCACCGGCAACTAGTGAAGTAGAAAAACCATTGCTTAAAGAAATGCAAACACAAACAGACCTACCAGAGGTCAATACAAGCTTGGTTACTTCCACCGGTACTCAAATTGTTGATTCATCATCAGGCTACAAATCAACTAATGTGACTGAGGTACTATTAGACTCAATCAAGAAAATAACCGACTGCAGCTCACAAGCTTACAAAGTAATTGATGATACCATACCAATTTTGAAGTTAATTGCTCCCAACTGTAATATAGACAATAAAGATTCTTTAGGACAACTTGACACACTCTGTAAATATATCACAGAAAATATTGAGAAAATAAAGGAAGAGTCATTAAAGGATAAAGTAAAAGTTGAAAACCAAAAATTCTTTGATGAGCAAATAAAGAAGTGTAATAGAGATTTGGACACACTTCTACTGGAATTATGTAATTTGTTGAAAGAGTACAAAAATTTGTACAAAATGTAGCGTCCTAAAATTGTGACACTTGCAATTTCGACTGCATTTGGGTCTCCACGATAGCGATGCAACGTTAAACCTGAATGGAGACCCCGAAACCTGCTTGTGACACCAAAAACTGCATTTTTCTACACCTTGGCATGATCCCTCCTTGCACCCTGCTATCCCAGGAGGTGGGACCATGGCGCCCAGTGCCCTTGTCCCTGGCCCTATTTTGGGCCCGGTCTCCTTTTGGGCATCGGGTCTTGAAGTTTGCAAATTGGAAAATAATGTTTCTAGGTCGGCCTAAGGTCGGAAAAATCAGTCTCTCAACCCTAATTGACAAGTATATAAACTACTTTTCCTCTCCTAGAAAGGGAGAGAAAAAGAGGAAGGAAATAAGCCAGAGCAAGACGCGGAAGCGATATTCAAACATTCAAGCATTCAAGAATTCAAGTATTCCTTCAATCAATTGAGCATTCTAAGTCTCCATTCAAGGCTAGGTGCTACATTCAAGACAAGGATTCAACCATTGAAGAGGAGATCACTTACAACATACAAAATACAATATTCATTACACCTTCGCATGTAAGAATACAAACATTCTTACAACAAGGTATTAGTACTTGTTTACATCACAAACATTTACATATATAGCATTCTCATTTCTTGGTTAATTCCAAAACTGGGGTTTGACCTAAAGGCAAACCCCTAATCCCTAACCCCCCAATCTTCCTCTCTTTTCTGTGTGTAGGTTGCAAGTACGTGGCTGTAATTGAAGATCTGGAATCCTTGTGCAGAGACGAACAGATCCACCTTCATTTTGTGGATTTTTTGGAGGACCGTGTGCATTCCGGGCGCCATCGTCCCATCAACTTTCCCTCAAATTTGCAGAACAGCACCGTCTCGACATTTTACTGCTAATTCCAGGTCCACAGATTCATCTCGTATCCCTATCTCTGTTTATAAGCGAATCCTTCTTGCTTCTACATACATTCCTAGTTCAATCATTCTATCTATATTCTTTACAAAAGAGGGTATCCTTGATGTCTTAACCCTTGAAACTCATTTAAAATCTAGTCTTGCATTGCGTGGGATTGGATCTTGTGGGTTTCAACCCCTCTTTTGAATGTAAAGTCTCTCCTAAGTAAAAACCATCAACCCTAGTGACCTCCCTTCTCTCTCCTTGGAGTTAGGGAGGGGAGAACAACTAGGGTTTGATTTTTTCGCTTTACATTTTGGTGAACCCAACTTGAACATCCTCTTTCTGATTATTTATGGTTAGATCTGAAAAATTTGCTTCCTTAATTACATTTCCATGTTCGATCTTTTGCAAATTTTAGGGGTTGATTGCATAAAAACCCTAAAATTTTCTTTTTAGTAATTGAGCTTGTGAAATGTTTAATTGTTAATGCTTGTTTCAGATCTACCCTTCTATTACAAATTGTCAATTCATATTTGTGCCTTAATTCTGAAAATTAAGTGGTTAAGTGTCAAAACCCTAATTTTTAAAACCCTCTTGATTCAACCTTTGACTGATAATTTCACTGATCAAAACACCTCCAAATCGGCTGTAACTTTGGATTCCGCAACAAAATCACAATATGTTTCATCCCTGTAAAATTTGGAGAAAGTTGCGAGGATCGTGTGCACCCCCAGCGCCATCGTCCCCAACATTTTTTCCAAAATTTCGAGAGCTAGATCTTACTGTATTTTTCTGCTAAAATCCAGAATTTTGGCTGATTTTATCAATTTTAACACTTTCAAAATTAAAGTCAAAGTTGGTCTAGCGATTGCTTGGATTGAGGCTTCTAATCATTCAAAATATTGTTGAAGTTGAAATTCATATCAAAATTGTGTTTCTTACCGTCCTAAATCTGAAAAGTGTGTTGGCATTCATTCAAAATTTCAGTGCTTTATTCAAATTTTTACAATTTGTGACTTTTGAAATTAAGTGTTTAATTGCAACAACCTTGATTTCCACTTTCAAAATTGAATTTTGCGTGAAATTGAGTCAATTTTCAAATTTCAAAACTTGCATTGCTTTTAGTATTCCCTCTAAAATCATAAAATTCAAAATTTCAGTTTCCCCCTCTTTTTCAAAATTCAAATTTTGCATTTTTCAACAATCTTGGTAGGGTTCAATTTTGAAATTGCAACTTTAATTTGGCCTATCTACAGATCGTAAAATCACTCAATTTTTTCAGATTAGCTTTAAAATCATCATAACTTTCATCCCTGAAAATTTCAAAAAAAGTTACAAGGACCGTGTGCACTCTGTTCGCCACGGTCCCGGACATTTTTTCCGAAATTTTGGGAGATTGTCCTGATTGCATTTAACAGCTTAAATCTAGGAGATTGGCTGATTTTATTGAAATTTTCTACCTCTAAAATTCAAAATTTTCTCTCTCTCTTTAGTGCATGAGTTTTACAACAATAAGCCCTACTTACACTATTCTCGTTAGACGAAGCCTTAGAATTAAGTCTTTCCAAGGTTTAATTACTGAAGAGATGGAACCTAATTTGAATGGCCTTTTTAACAAGGACATGGGTAATTCCTCTAATCCTCTTAATGATGAAGAAGCTCTCCATGAGGTTTCTGTAGAACAACTTTCAAAATTGGATAACCAATTTGATGATTTTCGACAATGGATGTCTCAAGAATACCCCGATAGTCAAGCTCTTTCATTAATTGAGGGTCTAAAACGTATGGTTCAAAGTGATAAGAATGGAATTGATATTTTGTGTGGTATTGCACACATTGTGGATTCAAATGTGATGCCTATGAGGAGTTGTGCTGAAACTTTAGGTTATACACAACCTCCTACTCAAGTCAATCATTCTATTCCTTTGACAATTCCTATTGCTAGTATACCTACTTTTACATCAAACATAATGACTACTTCAATACAAGACATTCCTCCTATGATCACTAGTCATGGGGGCAATCCCTCTTCTTCAATCAACCCTCTTCCTTAATTCAATCCAACTTCTTCATTCATTCCTTCAATGAGTGTTCCTATTATATCACCACAAATGAACATGACGCAAGGGGGCAATTCGTTTAATCATTCCATTCCTCCTTGTAGTGTTCCTCCTTTCCAATCATCTCCTATGACTAACTATCATAGTGTCCCGCCACCTTACTCTCAATCAATACCCTCTTTCAACAACATAATACCTCCATCACAATCTAACACGTCTAATATGAACTCTTCGACTGAAGCGACCATTAACAATCTTGCACAAACTGTCTCTTCTTTATAGCAACAAATTGCCTCTATGAATCAATCTAAGTTTAGTGTGCCCACATTTGATGTTGTGAGCCCACTTTCTCTTGACATTGTTCAAGCTATCCCCCCTAAACATGTTGAAATTCCATATTTGGAGCTTTATAATGGTAAGGGTGATCCTCTAACACATGTTAAGACATTTCAAACAATATGTACCAATTTTGCTCATGACCAAAGGTTGCTTGCAAAACTGTTTACTAGAACATTAAGAGATAAGACCCTACAATGGTATTGCTCGTTGCCTTCTTATTCTATTACTTCTTTCGAACAACTTGCAAATGCTTTTATTCAACAATTTCAAAACAATATAAGCCCTAAAGTTACTTTGATTGATTTAATGCATTGTAAACAAGGTGTTAAAGAAAAAGTGACTGATTTCATTGGTAGATATAAGCATTTGTATGCTCAAATTTCTTTTCCAATACCTGACAATGATATTCAAAGAATCTTTATTTCTAATTTACAAAAAGATATTAGAGAAAAACTTATGTTTTCTGAGTTTACTTCTTTCCAATAGTTGTGCGCAACTCTTCACAATTATCAACTGACTGTGAGTTAAATGGAACAAGCAAATCCTATGGCTCTGAGTGATAAGGGTGATAGTAGTCAACAACCATTTGGGAAGTTTAAACCGAACAAAGAGTCAATTAAATTCAATGAAAACATCATCAACAACAATGTGAATGCAGCATCAGGTGTGCCTCCTATTTCTAAGTTTTTCAAGAAAGAAAGAAAGTTTACTCCTTTGAATGAATCGTTGCATAGTATTATGAATAAGTTATTGGAACAAAATGTTCTTACTCTTCCTCCTATAAAGCAAATAGATCCTGCAAAGATTAACTCACCCTATTTTGATAACAAATCTTTTTGTCAATTTCATCGTCATCCTGGGCATGATACTGAAAAATGTTTTGCTTTATAGGGTAAAATTCAAGATTTGATTGAAAATAATACTATCTCTGTTTCTGGTGTGAATGATAAAGGCAACACATCTATAGCTCCTCCTAACCAAAATCTTCATATTTTTACTGATCCATTACCTTCTCATACCTCTAATGTGGTTGAGACTAATGATTCCTCTGTCTCACCTGATGATCTTGTGTCTATGACTCCAAATGTGATTAACTTTGTGGAACAGCAGAAAATCCCTAAAGAACCTTCCATCACATTTGATTCCAGTGAAACTATCAGGGCACCTGATGGTCCTTTATATATAGTTGCAAAAGTCAAGAATACACCTTGCCGTGGAGTGCTTATTGATCCTTCTTGTATGGTTAATATCATTACTGAAGAATTTCTTTTTACTTTGCAATTGAATCAAGTAATCTATGATGAAACAAATGTGGTTGTGAAACTATTTGATGCATTTTCTTCTGCTGCAATTGGTTCTATTACATTACCTATTGAGGTTCATAACAAATCCCTTGATGTGGACTTTGCTATTATTCCATCGTCCGAACATCTTCGTGTGAAGCTAGGCTATCCTTGGTTATCTTCCATGAAAGCTATTGCTTCTCCTATTCATAAGTGTTTGAAATTTCCCCATAATGGTGAAGTTGTTACTATCAATCATAGTCTCTTTAAACCAGCTGAAAGAACTTCTAGCATTCCTATTGATTATTTTTGGCCTAAACAATTCCAATCTCTTCCACCGCGAAGTGATCATCTTTTCAAATCTTATCAAAAGTGGAAAAAGGATATGATCCTATCTCTAAGTGAACCTAGAACACCCAAACTTGATATTCCTATCGTTCTTGAGAAGGAAGTTCTTCCTTTGAAAGATAAAACTAATGTCTTTCCTCAAGAAGATTCCCAACCCATCCCTATGAATGTGACTATGCCTATGTCTAATAAACTTTCTAAAGGTAGACCTATACCTCCTCGTCATGATGGACTTGGTCTCCTTCCTAAACCAAATATTCCTCCCTTATATGGAGCAGTTCCTCCTCCTTCCTCTTATGGAGAGAAGAGACCTTCCTCTTCTCCTATTATCCAACCTAAGAGATCACAACCTAAACACCCAAGTGATAAGGATGAGAATATTCCTCCTCCTCACTCTTCTCAACTTCCTATTAAGACTAGACGAAATCATTCTGCACGTGAACGCTGACGAAAGCGTCGTCTTAGAGCTTAGGCAGCTGCTTCTCAAACTTTGCAATCTCCAAAAACACCTTCACCCAGTATTATTCCATTTTCTCCTCAGCCGAAAATTGAGCCAAAATCTCCTAAACATAAGATGCATGATGGTCTTGATCCTGTGCAAGTTAAAGATCCTATTTTTATAAATCTTGATGATGATATAGATGAAAATGTTATTCATGATGAAAATGTTATGCATGATGAAAATGTTACTCCTGTTCATTCTGATAGTGAATATGAATATGTTGATGTTGATAACCATTTATCTAACAAATTTTCTAAAGCACTTATCCTAGCTCCTAGACAAGAACAACGTGGCTTGGAACATGAACATAGCCCTTGTTTGGATCTTGTGATAGCTCCATCTGCTTTGTTGGATGTTCCTCCTCTAGCGTGTTTCCTACCTTCCCGAAATATTGATCAGCAAGATCGGGGGGTAGATGACATGCTAGACTAATTTCATTAGCATAGTAGACTCTCTCCTCCTCTTTTGATCTCTTTTGTTACTTCTTCTATGTGTTATTCTCATTCTTCTATTTGTTGTCCTTAGTTTTTTCTACTTGAGGACGATGCAAAACATTGAGATCTCTTTTGGTCTCTCTCATGTTGACTCAAAACACACATGTGTTCCCTTCTTCTAGGTGACCTTCCTTGATTGGGGAATGAAGAACAATTATGCATACATACCTATGATATACATGAATTATCATACAGCATACTGACCCCAAGGAAAGCGAAGTCACCTCGTGCTTTGTGTTTTGTGTCTATTATCCTTGGGCTTATCTCACACTTGGGGGCTAAATACTTGTGATAACGTGCTCCTTTCTCATTTCTTATATGTATCACTACCTTAAAGAAATCACCCCCGGTGAGGCATGTGCGATCACTTTAACATAGGGGGGCATACATCCCATTCATATCTTTTCAAGATACTTGAAAATTTCTTGACAAATTTAGCTTTGCCTTGAAAATTTTTGATATCTTTCTTGCATGACTCATAGTGAGGGAACATTACTACTGATAGTCATGGTTCTCCCTTGTGATCTTCCCTTTTACTTTGTCAATCAAAGTTGTAAGATCCTTAGTCCACTGGGGGCTTGGTGTATCTTGCCTCCTTGACGTGGTGAAAGTTTTTCAATGTTGTTTCCTTGTACTTTACCGGAAGTATGAGTGTACGCTTATACTCCCACTAAAATGGGGGCTAAATGTAGCGTCCTAAAATTGTGACACTTGCGATTTCGACTGCATTTGGGTCTTCACGATGGCGATGCAACGTTAAACCTGAATGGAGACCCCGAAACCTGCTTGTGACAACAAAAACTGCATTTTTCTGTACCTTGGCATGATCCCTCCTTGCACCTTATTGTCCCGGGAGGTGGGACCATGGCGCCCAGTGCCCTGGTCCTTCAGGACTAGGACGCCCAGCACCCTGGTCCCCCAGGACCATGGCTCCCAGCGCCCTAGTCCCTGGCCCTATTTTGGGCCCGGTCTCCTTTTGGGCATCGGGTCTTGAAGTTTGCAAATTGGAAAATAATGTTTCTAGGTCAGCCTAAGGTCGGAAAAAATAGTCTCTCAACCCTAATTGACAAGTATATAAACTACTTTTCCTCTTCTAGAAAGGGAGAGAAAAAGAGGAAGGAAATAAGCCAGAGCAAGACATGGAAGCGATATTCAAACATTCAAACATTCAAGCATTCAAGTATTCCTTCAAGGAATTGAGCATTCTAAGTCTCCATTCAAGGCTAGGTGTTGCATTCAAGACAAGGATTCAACCATTGAAGAGGAGATCACTTACAACATACAAAATACAACATTCATTACACCTTCGCATGTAAGAATACAAACATTCTTACAACAAGGTATCAGTACTTGTTTACATCACAAACATTTACATTTACAGCATTTTCATTTCTTGGTTAATTCCAAAACCGGGGTTTGACCTAAAGGCAAACCCCTAATCCCTAACCCCCCAATCATCCTCTCTTTTCTGTGTGTAGGTTGCAAGTACGCAACTGTAATTGAAGATCTGGAATCCTTGTGCAAAGACGAACAGATCCACCTTCGTTTCGCGGATTTTTTGGAGGACCGTGTGCACTCCGAGCGCCATCGTCCTGTCAACTTTAGCTCAAATTTGCAGAACAGCACCGTCTCGACATTTTACTGCTAATTCCAGGTCCGCAGCTTCATCCCGTATCCCTATCTCTATTTATAAGAGAATCCTTCTTGCTTCTACATACATTCCTAGTTCAATCATTCTATCTATATTCTTTACAAAAGAGGGTATCCTTGATGTCTTAACCCTTGAAACTCATTTAGAATCCAATCCTGCATTGTGTGGGATTGGATCTTGTGGGTTTCAGCCCCTCTTTTCAATGTAAAGTCTCTCCTAAGTGAAAACCATCAACCCTAGTGACCTCCCTTCTCTCTCCTTGGAGTTGGGGAGGGGAGAACAACTAGGGTTTGATTTTTCCGCTTTACACAAAGATACCTGTAAAACAAACTTTTTGACTATAGATATAGACAAGAAAATGAGCAAGGTACAGGATGAGATCAATAAACTTGCAGATAGTTTTGTCAACTCACCTGATACACTATCAGTTTTTGAGGAGAAGATAACAAATTTTGAGGAAGAATTACTTAAATTGGAAAGAGAGAAAGAAAGAATAGTGAATAAGGAAAAACATTTGAGATCAAAACTAAGTCCAAGATTGGACTATCTAGCATCTCTACGGAAGGAAATATCTAAGGCACTAATACAAGGAATGAAAACACCAGCAAAGCATTTGCAACATCTCACCGGTACAGTGAAGAGAACAGAGACATCAATAAAGGATAGCAAAAAGTTTATGGATAGTATAAACTTGATTTTGGGAGATCTTTTTCAAATTGTAACCACCCAGTTACAAGGTTGAAACTGCAAACTCTACTGACATCTTGACAACCTTTGTCATTGATGCCAAAGGGGGAGTAGTGGGATGAGAAAATTCAAATCATAGGAATCATATGCTCAGGGGGAGCACACACATCTTTGGTAACATTTTTTTTGGACTTCACATTTTTGGATTATTTTTGAAATTTCTCATGAGTGTTGCCATCAATGACAAAGGGGGAAATTGTTGGCATATGCACACTCCAATGAGACATTGTATGTGATTGAAGGTTTTGTCATTAATGGCAACCTTGCAATCTTATGGCACTGGCAAAGGCATTATACCGGCATCAGCAGATCACACTCTACACCGGCACTCAGGACACCGACACTGGCACAGAAGAAAGGAAGTATATCGACACAGAGGCCGATAGGATTTTGTTATATTATATTTTGTTTATTATTGTAAAAATGTGTAAGCCGACTTGGCAAATTGTAAAATGACTCTTATATATAAAAGAGATTATTGTACACATTTGATATAGGAGATGTAAGCATAAAGGAAAATATTAGGCAGACCTATTGTGCGAAATATCGGTTAAAGGGTATATGTAAAGAACAGAGCAGGAACCGGTACTGAATCTGACATTGAAGATGCTATTGTAAAGCAGTACAAGATATTGGATTTTTATAATCCTCATTGTAAGTCAGTGAGACTTCCCATTGAGCAGTGAGCTCTAGGCAGTTGGCCTTCCTGCATGTGCAGGCCCCTATTGTAAGTGATATTCTCTTATTGGCCAGTGAGTGAATATTGTGTGTCACAAATCCCATCGAGGTTTTTCCCACACTGGGTTTCCTCATTAAAATCTTGTGTTATGGTGTGCTTTTCATGTGGATGTTCTTGATTTTGTTTATTGCATTATTTCTTGCATACCGGTACACTGTTATATTATGTTCTGCATGTTTTAAGTTAAGAAATTCCATATACCGGTCAGATACTGATTCACCCCACCCTCTCAGTATCTGTGGGATCCCTAACACATACAATATCATTATGTCCTCATACCAGTTCATATAATGCCAACAATCTCCCCCTTTGGCATTGATGGCAATATACAAAGATATCTTTCTGCAAACTCATCTTCTCCCCAATTTCTGCAGATATCTTCTCCGCTACACTTCTTCTCCCCCTTTGACAACAATACCAAAGTGGAGGCACAAACATCCCTGTTCCATTATGTTGCTCCCTTGAGGAGTAGCATCCTTCAACACATCAATCAAAAAAAGTTTGACTATGCAATACCTCACTGATGTGGAACAAATACTTTTAATTTACCTCCTGAAGGGGCAGTACCCCCAATTCACCTCTTAAATACACAAATGTAGTCTTTGGGAGAGGCTTGGTGAATATGTCTGTTAACTGCTCCTTATTGGAAACATGTTCCAATGCAATCTCTTTATTCTGAACCTTTTCCCTCAAGAAATGATACTTAAGCTCAAAATGCTTGGTTCTAGAATGTAAAACCGGATTCTTTGAAATATTGATAGCACTTGTGTTATCATAGAATATACTTACTGGTTCAGATATAGGGATTTTGAAGCCATCTAATACATGCTTCATCTAGATTGTCTAAGTGTATTTAATGAAAGCTGCAACATACTCCGCTTCCACTGTAGACTGGGAAATACAACTCTACTTCTTACTCATCCATGAGACCAGTCTACCACCAAGAAAGAATGCACCACTAGTTGTGCTTTTCCGATCATCCACATTACCTACCCAATCAGCATCTATGAATACTTTTAGGTTGAAATCATTGTTGTATGGGTACCACAATCCATAGTCAACTATTCCCTTTAGATACCTAAGAATCTGCTTGACTCCAACCAAGTGGGATTCTATTGGACTTTTTTGGAACCTTGCAGTAATGCCAACTGCATATGCAATATCTAGTCTGCTATGCACTACATAATGCAACTTACCAATCATTGATCAGTATTCCTTCTCATCAACCAATGCGAAATCATCCACTTTTGATAATTTGCAATTGATCACCATCCGTGTACTAACCGGTTTGCTATCTTCCATGCCAAAGGTCTTCAACACCTCTTTGACATATTTGGACTGAGTGATAAAGATTCCATCTTTCATATACTGGATTTGTAGTCCAATGAAGAACTTAATCTCCCCTATGCATGACATCACAAACTCTTCCTTCATCTCATCAGCAAACTCATGACTCATCTTGTCATCTCCACCAAAGATAATGTCATCAACAAAAACTTCACAGATCAGGATCTGATCTCCTTCAGATTTCAAGTAGATATTGCTATCTTCACTTGTTCTCTCAAATCCAATCTTCACAATATGGGAATGTAGATGTCCATACCATGCTCTAGGTACCTGATTTAGACCATATAAGGCTTTATGTAGCCTGCACACCATATCACTGTCTTCAGATAGGGAAAACCCATCTGGTTGCTCTATATACACCTCCTCTTCAAGTACACCATTTAGGAATGTAGATTTTACATCCATTTGATATACCTTGAATCCTTTAAAAGCTACATATGCAATAAGCATACGAATTCCTTCCAATCTGGCTACAGGAGCAAAGGTTTCTCCATAGTCTTCTCCTTCTTCTTTAGCATATCCTTTGCACACCAATCTGGCTTTGTTCCTGATCACTGTGCCATCCTCATTCAGCTTGTTTCTGAACACCCATTTGGTGCCAATGACATTTTTATGTTCCGGTCTGGGTACCAAGACCATGTACCATTTTTCTCTATCTGGTCAAGTTCCTCTTCCTTTGCCTTGATCCAGTCTTCATCTTTATGAGCCTCTTTGAATGACTTAGGCTCAAATTCAGAGATCAAACATGAGTTTTCTCTAATCTTTCTTCTTGTAAGGATTCCTGCATCCTTATCTCCTATGATCTGCTTAGGATCATGATTTAGCTTGACATACCAAGGAATAGTCTTGACTGGTTCTTCTTGCTTTTCCTCTTCATCCTCATCTTCATCAGTATCAACACTCACCGGTTCAGGAACACTATTATTGGTACTTGGTTGATTGACAACCGGTTCATTTATAGCTTGCTCACTGCATGTTTCCTCCAATTTCTCAGAGGTTTCATCAACTCTCAAATTGATACTTTCCATAATTCTCTGAGTCCTATTGTTGAAACACTTGAGAGCTTTACTCTTGGTGGAATATCCTAGGAATATTCCCTCATCACATTTAGCTTCAAATTTTCCCTGATGTCCACTCCTCTTGATGTAACATTTGCTACCAAATACCCTAAAGTAGCTAACCATAGGTGTCTTACTGGTCCAATACTCATAAGGAGTTTTACCCTTACCTTTCTTGATGAGTACTTGGTTCATTGTGTAGATTACAGTGCTTACTGCTTCTCTCCGAAAGGTGTGAGCTACTTTTCCTTGAATCAACATGGTTCTAGCTGCTTCAACCACAATCCGATTATTTCTCTCTGCTAGGCCATTCTTTTGTGGAGTTCGAGGGGCAGACAGTTGCCTCTTGATGCCAAATTCTTCACAATACTTGTTGAATTCACCGGAAGTGATTTCCCCTCCTTGATCAGTTCTGAGACACTTGATCCTTTTACCGCTTTCCTTCTCCACTAATGCTCTGAAAGCTTTGAACTTCACAAAGGCTTTATACTTGTCTTTCAAGAATGTGACCCACATCATTCTTGAGTAGTCATCAGTGAGAATCATGAAGTACCTATCACACTTCTAGTTTTCATAGGACCACATAGATCAGTATGCACAAGATCAAGCAAGTTGTCAGCAGTGAAAGATTTACCTTAGAAGGTTGAGGAAGACATTTTCCCCAATTGGTACTCTCTACACAAGGTATTATCCAGTTTGCTTAGCACCGGCAACCCTGTAATTGCCTTGATCTTACTAGCCTTCACAATGTTATCAAAGTTTACATGGTAGAGTCTCCTATGCCATATCCAGCTATCATCAAACTTAGCCATTTGACATGTACTTATATTTGCATTCAGATGAAATAGGTTACCTTTGGTCTGCATGCCGGTGGCCACCAATTCACCATCTTTTCCTTTGATTCTATAGATTCCATTCTTGAATTCCAGAGTGAGGCCACTATCATTCAGCTGGGCAACACTCAGAAAGTTGTGTCTGAGACCACCAACCCAATACACATTGTCAGCACTACTCTTTCCATTCAGAGAGATGGACCCTTTTCCTTTAACCATACATGGTACATCATTGCCAAAATGAACCACACCACCATCATACTCTTCCAAGGATAGAAACTTGCTCTGCTCACCAGTCATATGGTGTGAGAAACCACTATCAATAATACACTCATTGGAATTATCAAAGTGGGAGACAAGAGCCTTCTTGTTTGACACATCTTCCTTTACAGCAACAAACACAATGTCTTCATTCTCTTCATCTTTTGATTCCTGATCTATGACACCTTCATCAACTACAGCAAAATAGTTTCTCCGGTTTCCTCCTTTGAATTTCCCGAATCTTTCCAGTTTATCCTTGTTGTCACTATTAGGACAGTTCATAGAAATATGTCCTATCCAGTTACACAAAAAAAAATTCAAAGGGAGCTTACCTCTGTGTTTACTGGTTCCTTTTGGAAATTTCCTAGCAAGAAGAGATTCAAATTCCATCAGAAACTCCTCATCATCCATTACTCTGCTCTGTCTTGGTTCACCACTAGTGCTTGCTTCTTTTCCTTTCCTGGATGGTACAGTAGAAGCTCTAAAAGTTGATTCTATCTTTTGAACACTACCATCAAAACTATTTAGCTCATAGGCTGTCCAATTTGCTATGATGGACTCCAAGGATACCTTAGTCTTGTCTATTGATCTCAGCTCCTGAATAGTAGCAACCCTTATTGCATAAACTGGCAATAGGGATCTCAGGACTTTTCTTACCATAGTGGAATCTTCCATTTTACCACCTGCACTCTTGATATCTCCAACAATAGTTTTGATTCTAATACCATACTCTTGAATGGTTTCACCTTCAACCATTCGCATGTCTTCAAACTTTCCTCTAAGGCTTTCTTCCTTAGCTTGTTTTACATCCTCATCACCTCCATAGATATTTTCAAGAACATCCCATACCTCTTTGGGATTTACCTTATCTTTGACATCAATGAACTCAATATCAGATAAGCTACTGATTAGGGCTTCCATGACTTGCCCATTCTCTTGTATCTCTCTCTTTTGATCATCGGTGAGAGTACCGGTAGGGGCAACATAGGGATTCTCAACATAGCTCTAGTGTTGAGCACCCATGCTTTTGATGTATATCTTCATTCTATCTTTCCATATACTAAAATTTTCTTTGTTAAACTTTGGACCTTCCCTCTTCATCATTACAACAGGATCTTTCCCTCAAGTGGTTAAGCTTACAACATCTAGGACCTAGAGGATGCTCTGATACCAATTGATAACTTAATGATGAATGAATAGTACCAAACCGGTACTGAGAGGGGGGGTGAATCAGTATAGGCAAAAACTCAACCTTAAACCAGTTTGTCAACTAATACTTATGCACTGACAGACAAATAGAATCACCGGTCCTTCACCAGAGTTCAACCGGCAAAACCCAGTGTAACTAAGACATGAAAAGACTAGTTGACACTTATCTTCCCATATAATCTAACTCTTCATTCCCATTTCACTCTAATGCATGAACAGGCAATCTACCATCAAAGATGTACATATTACAGCAAGATCAACATCCATCACCACATAATCAGAAAATAATCATAACATCACATGAAGAAAACATCACACATGACACACATTTTTTTCATGTGGAAACCCAACTAGGAAAAACCACAGTAGGGATGAATACCCACAAGCTTGTTTTTGAACTCTTTGGAAGTTCGCTCTGTTAGGAGCCTTATCCAGTTAAAGCTAGATACAATAGGTTCTGTTAGGAACCAATCCTATTAGGGATCACCCAGTTAAGGGATGGCTACAATACCCGGTTAAGGGTACCTTGTTAGAGGATTTCAAGAACTCAATAGCTAAAGGATATCAATGACTCAGTAGCTTCGAGTTACCCTATTAGAGGATTTTCAACAAGTCGGTTAAGGCTACCCTGTTAGGGGATTTCACAACTATTGAAGTAGTTAAAGATCAACAGGTATATCAATGACCTGATAATAGCACTCAATGCCAATGCAAATCCGCTTAAGCTCCTCTTCACCTTCTGCACTTACACTCTTCAGATATGACTTCTCTCCTCTAGTCTAGCAAGAATCATGTATCTCTTCTCTTAGATACACAAACACAAATTTTGCCAACAACCTTTGAAAGAATCACAACGTCGACCTTATAGGACAACAGACAGGTCGGTAGCATAAACCCTAAACCCTAGACCTATTAGGTTAAGCAATTCAAATAGTTCAATCCTGACCGTTGATCATACTGTATTGAATGCAACAGTCTTGATGCAATCTCAAGACATTCTCCATTGTTCATTTTTGACTGATTTCATGGTGGCTAATAACCCATCACATGTTATCACTGTTTACAAACTTCACACATTCCCAAGGTAGATAGGAACACTCTTCTTTATGCAAGATCCTTCATGTTCACAAGGCTTACGTGGCAACACTATCTGTTCTTTGTTATCATACTAACTTCATCACATAAAGATCATTGATTGAGTCACATAGGATTGAGATACTCCAATTGGAAATCCTGAAGTGGAAATGGCCTACCAACTGGTAGTCATACAATGCTTCCATGTGTCAGTTCCGATGACTACATGTTGGTTCACCTTGACATGCCGGTTCACCTTGAACAAATATACTGCTTTACTTTGGCATATATACCGGTTCTCACATATGTCAGTTCTCTCTTCATATCACATATTGACATCAATGACAATATACAATATCATTATGTCCTCATACCGGTTCACATAATGCCAACATCATCTTCAAGTTCAAAATAAAATCTGAATTACACCAACTCAAGTCATAACAATTTCATTAATTTCTTTCGTGTGTCAGATGACTATGTGTCAACTATAAAGGTCAAACACCAAGATTCTTCCTATGCAGTAACTATGTGTTGATCCAAAATAATCTTTAAAGGAGCACCTTCTAATCCTCCTAAACCAGCCTCAATGAGCTAGTACATTCTCCTTGATCACTTTGGAAAAACACCTGCACAAATATCTATTCTTGATTTGTTGAGTCTGCCTCCCATGCATCGTGTTGTCCTAGACAAATCCCTGACCAAGTCAACTATACCTAGTAATATTGACGTTGACCAATTTAAAGCTTGAATAGGACACCTTGTTGTTTCCCAACATGTGGCCTTTTCTGATAATGACATTCTTTCTGATAAACATCATCATAATGATCTTCTGCATCTTGAAGTTTTCATCCATAATTGTAAAATCAGACGAGTCCTGATAGATGATGGAGAAGGCTTGAATATTTGTACTTTGAGAGTGATCATTGCTATTGATTATACTTAAAGTGACATAGACCCTGCCAGAAAGATAACAATAAAATCCTATGATGATGAATAACACCTGTCTAAGGGAGTAAACCTTTTACCTATTAGAGTGGGTTCGATGACAGAGACAACTTTTCTACAGGTTTTAGACCTTGACCTCCCTTATAACATGATTCTTGGCCGACCATGGATCCATACTATGAAAGAAGTTCCTTCTACCTATCATCAGTATCTAAAATATCCATATAGTGGAATTGAGATAACTATCCTAGTAAATCCTAATCCATTTTAGTTTTGTGCCAATCTAAAAGACACTCCACAACAACAAGTGTGAGTAAACAGAGAGACATATTTGCCTAGTTATTTAGATCCCAATTCCTTGTTAGAGTCATTCAAAGAAAAGATGAAAAAACAAGATCAAGGCTATGGATAATATTCCATGCCCCAAATATTCCTTATTGGCAAGCTACCTATCTCACCTAAATCACATGGAAAGCCACATTTGTTGAAAAAGGAACCCAAAACCATCATTCAATATCAACACCCCACCATATTCACAAAGCCAGATGAGTTAAATAAAGAAACCTTAGATGATTATGTATCAACTTGGCTTTATAAGGATGAAGCAGACATGACAAATTCCACCTATCAAATTACTAGTAGAACAGTATGGAAAGGGTTTCACCATCATGTAGAAAAAATGGTATGATGGATGCAATGGTTTGGGACTGGACATGAAAGAAAGATTGGAGCATATCATCCCCAAGATGCAACATAGAACCTTGGGGTTAGATTTCATACCATTATGAAATGGAACCTCATCTACCAAAGTGCCTTTGTGTGAAAAAGGGAGTAATTTTAATGATGAAATGATACTTGAGGACACCCATCTGGAAATTGACTCTAATGATTGGGAGTGGGATTCTTATTCCTCTAGCTCCTGTTTTCTAGATAATGTCTTCATTGACCTTGATGATTTACCTATGGAAGACAAACATGAAATTCCTCCTCTTGTCAAAACCTATCCAAAAGTCACGATAGAGTCATTTTGGGATCCAAGTGTTGAATCTGACATGAGCAATTCAGATAGTGACACTACTAATATCCATGTCTTCACTATCTCGACCCAAACACTCCTTCAAACTAATGATGACATGCCCCTTGTATACCCACAACTTATTCAATGGGACCAACAAGGACCACTTAAACTAGATTGTTTTCATAACGATGAGGCAATTATAGAATTTCTTGAACTCAAAGAAGGGATACCACAAGGTGATCATAAGCCCTGATTTACTATTGATTTAGATTTCACAGCATACTTTGGGAAGTAAACTCCATCTTCCAGTCACAAAAATTAAAAAGAAAATGAAAAAGAAAAAACTCAAAAGAGTGGGTCTTTGGGTGAAAACCATAAGGCATCCTCTGATGATGAAAAAGTAAAAACAAATGACGTACCTTTCGGTGAAAACTGTTGGCAATTGACACTCAATTGGTTGGTTTTAAAATGTTGTCATTGATGAAAACATGGTAATTTGTTCCGACTTCATATTTTGGGTTAGTTGTGTATCGACAGACACTTCACAGACACTACATTGGTACCGGCAATGCAAGCCAACATGCTCTAGAATCAAGTTATCGGTATTGAAGGATGACATATTTTGGATTCGGAATCGGTAATTGTTTTTGATATTCATGTATTTATGTTATCTAGCTGACATGTATAATCATATTGTAATTATTTTTGTAAGCCGACATAAGGCATGATAAATTGTAAAGGGTATATAGGTCAGTTGATTAGATCATTTTGAAATAAAATATGGACGAGAATATGTATAAGGAAGGAAATAAAGAAGGAGATGCGAAATATATGAGAGAGATTATGTATGTGGGGATATTTTTGTAAAGGGTTATTCTGGTATAAGGTTAAGGATTTTAGACCGGAATAGATAAAGCTTAACTGGAACTGTATTCAGGCATAGAAGATGTTATCTTTGTAGTTCAATTATTTCTCCAGATTGTAGTCTGGATTTGTATGTAGTCAGTGAGGCTCTTTTTGTGATTGAGCAGTGTGCTTTAGGCTATAAGCCTTCTTGCAAGTGCAGGCCCCTATATTTTGTAATTTCCCTTCTTATGGAAAGTGGATTGAAATTGTGGGTCACAAATCCCACCATGGTTTTTCGTCTTTGATATTTTCCACATATAATTTTGTGTGTTATGGTATTCATTTATGTGTTTGGCTTATTGGTTGGTTTACTTCTTTCAGTTCTATATGTATTGATATACTGATTGTTGTATGCATGTTTTAATAAGGTTTAAATTGATCATTGAGGTAGAACACTAATTCACCCCCCCCCCCCCCCCACCCCTCTTAGTGTTCTTGAATTTCAACTATCAATATCAGAGCGTTATGCCTGGGAGGAAGTTTAACAGCTTGAGGAAGATCCTAAATCCGAAATCCATGGATATGAGTTTGGAGAAGTAAATTGAGGTGGCACTTGAAGATTATGATGTTGAAAGGATGAAGAACTTGAAGCTACAAGATGAAATGAATTCTACTCAGGAATTCATTCTTGTCCTACAAGAGAGACTCTCATCTATTCAGGCTAGGAGGAAGGAACTTTTGTAGAATAAGGATAATGATGAGAAAGATACACTTAATGAGAGATGTTTGAAGTTGAGTTGGGAGAACATGGTTATGAGGAATTAAATGAAAGCTATAACTATGAGGATGTCTAAAGAGATTGAGGACCAGAAGAAAAAGGAAGAAAATCTTGTATCTCTGAAGAACAAATTTGAAGAATGTGGAAGGTTGGTTCATGAGAATGATATGTTAAGAGCTGATTTAGTACAATCCTAGAGTAATGACCAAGATCTTGAAAGAAAAATGATAATTCTAAGAGATGATCTGACTATTGCAAGTGAGTATAAAGAAAAATTCAAGACTAGTTCAGCACAGCTAGATGAGTTGTTGAAGAGACAAAGGCAGAATGGAGATTCAATGGACTTGGATTTGAACAAGGACATAATTCTGGTACTGCAAATGAAGATCAAAACCTTAAGGCACCGGCAAGGTAGTTTAATTCTTATAAATTTAATGGTAGATTCTTTGTTTGTAATAAATTTGGTCACATGGCTAGGCAATGTAGAAACGGAGCAAATCAGAACCCCGATTCTACTCCTAGTCAATGTTCTAAATGTAATAAGTATGGTCATAGGACAGAAGATTGAAGAGTGAATGTTAAGTGTTATGCATGTGGTAAATTTGGACATATGGCTAATCAGTGTAGGTCAAGCAATTACACTGGTTTTCACAAAGCAATTCAAAAGAACAAGGTAACATGATATGCATGTAATGAGGTTGGACATATTGCTAAGTTTTGTAGGAGAAGAAATCCATCAGTTGGTAATGGAGGATCAAATAGGAAAGGAAGAGAGAAGGTTAATGAAATCTAACAAGATCATACCTAGAGATGGGTTAGGAAGACTTAAGAACAATTAGCAGATGGTAATATACTGGTTACTCAACTGACAGAGGAGGTTACTCCTGCACTGGCAAGAAGCTTATCTAGTAACTTAGGTAGATGCCTTCAGGGTAGGAAAAAATCATGAAGATGCTCCATATGCCCCATGAAGAGGTTCTGGAAGATGTTCTAGACATTGGAGATGCTTATCCAACATGGAGATGTTTGATTGAGATCCGGTATCTTCCACCAGAATTCACAAATGTCAATGAAAGATTAGGGTTTCTTAGAGGATAAAAGGTCAAATTCACCTCATTTCTGATCACTTTGCATTCAGAGTGATTCATAGGAAGTCTAAGGTGAATCAGAGTGATTGATAACATCTTGAGCAATTTCACCAACGATTGGAAGAGGTCTTTAGGATTTGTCACCAACAGCGATTCCTAGGTATTTACATTCAATCATGGAAGCGGGATTATCATCTATACCTATCTTTGTTGCAAATCCGACTATTGTTGAGGTCAAGGACCATCTCAGACCGATTTTCACGTGATATCTACATGTTGCTACACTCCATGATTCGATTGGAGCTTTTCCCCATGTCCTGGAAGGAGTCGTGTATCTCAAAGATGTAATAGCTTACATTCACTGTCATATTGAGGATTTAGGAATGACTGATATTCAGAGCATGTACATGAATGACCTAATGGGAGATTCTAAAAAGATTAAGATTGAATACCAACATATTGTGGATTTAGGGTTTAGTGGCATTCCAGATATTCTAGAATTCGAAGATGAAATTGTTAGGTATGTTTTGAGCAGGGTGCATGGAGAGTTTATCTGGCTAGATAGACTATATAAGATTATGAAGGAGGCCATCAGGGAAATCACCAATTTATTGCAAGTTGGACAATGTCTAGAGAAGAAATTTTTAAATGATCAGGTCAACAAGATTACTGATGCAACATCAGACAAGCGGTCAATGAGGATCAATACTATCATCGACATAGATATCAGATTTGGAAGCATGGTCATCAGTTATAAGGTAACACATTCAAACTGACTGAATTATGTTTCTAGATACTGCATTTATGCAGCTCATAAAATGATGAGGAAAAATGAGAAGTTGGATCTATGTGGTTGGATGTTGGATGAACTGTTGATAAACCTAGGAAAGATTAAAGGAGAAAAGAAAGGAACATTCTAGAATGGTAACCTAATTGTTTGTTTAATGCTATTTTTCATCAATGAGACTCCCAGTTTTGGGAAGAGAAAATGGGCATTCGATATCCCAGTAGGGAGGTAACTAAAATAGTCGATTGCTATATTGTGTAGTCAGAGAGATGACAAAATGTGGGTTTATTTTAAATCATTTCAAAAGGCTATGAATTCTAGGATGAGGATTCCCAAGCACATTTTTGAGAAGTATTCAACTTGCATATGCTTCATGGTCAAGAAAGATGAAACTTTTATGGAAGTTGTTAGGCCCCGAAAGATTTGGATTGAGGAAATGGATTTTGAAGTTGATGCACGGATTCTTGATACTTATGCACAAATGCTAATTGATGCACCGATAGATGAAAATATAAAAATCTTTGGCACTGCTAAGTAGAAGACGTAAGAGGTTGAAATTGAGTTCTACCGGAAGAAGAGAGAAAAGCAAGAAGGAAAGGAAAGTAAGTTTGTTGAAAATGTTTCATAGGACATCAAAGAATTGATTGATGTTGTCCTGGAGAAAGGTAGGAAGAGAAAAGAACAAAAAATATTCATTGAACCTATTGCTGTTGAATCTGCATCTGAAGACGACATACCCTTGGCATTTAAAAGGGTATTGAGGAAGAAAAATAAAGAAACTAAGGTAGAGGATAAGAAGCAACCAGTTAGGAAAGATACTATCAAGGTACCGGCACAAAGAAGAGCACCAAAAGAAACACCTTCAACCCCATCCGGTATTGGAAGGAGAAAGAAGAATGATGACATTGACCTTGCACTTGAATCTGGTAATGTAACTATCATTCCACCAAAGACTTGTGAAGATTTAGTTGATGGGATTACCAAAGATGGTATGTTAAAAATGTACATTTTTATTATGAACATTTAGATAATGATGAACAAAGAGAGGTAGAGGAATCAGTTTTGTTGTATTTGGATATCTATAAGAAAGCCTTAATAGAAATTGAAAACCAAATATCAGCAAAGTTGTATGATATTTTAGATGCTAGAAGACTATCAGCAATGCAAGAAGATGGGCATATAAAGATACAATAGTTGTTATCTGTTTGTGTTTTTATTGCTCCAGAGGAGATGGATAAGACACTTGAGGTTGCAGATAGGAAAATATTTAACAACAAGCATAGAATAATCAGTTCTATGTTAGGTAGAGTAAATGCGATAATCAAGGAGACCCATAAGGCATGGGTTAAGTTCTTTGAAGAAAACAATGGGTTTTTATACATCACTGGAACCAAAGACAGATACTGCAGACATCCCGATTGAAGGAAAAGGAAAAGGTATTATGGGTACTTCACCCTCAATTTTTAAAAACATTAAGATAGTGGATATTGAGCCCCTGATAGATACAAATGTACATGCAACTATTGAGATACCAGTAGATACAAAGAGTGTAAACGTTGATAATGTACAGGTTTCTAATTTTGAGGACAATAGTCCTGGGGAAACAAATGTACAGGATGAGGTTACAGTTCCTAGGGAGGAACTGACAGTTACTAAGACTGCACCAAGTGGCGAAGCCAACGGTGCAAGTGACGAAGCTATAAAGGTTAAAACATCAAAGGAGAAGAAAGGGGAAAATGATAGGGAACCGATAGTGAGACCATCATTGTTGTCAATTGACACCTTGCATGTTGAAAAGAAAAGAATAACCAAGATGAGTTCTACTGAACTCATGATAATGGCTGGACATAAAATGTTGAAGGAAGGATCTATGGATAAAGGGTTTATTGATCAGTATATCATTGTTTTGCATAGACTAGTCTTGAAGTGCAAGTTTGATAGAGAAGCAAGCCCATTCGGAAAGCTTAAGATAATCACTGAGCACATTTCAAAGGATTTTCAATATTTGCAGTAGATATCAAACCATCAAGCACTCGAGAGGTTCACACAGGCAAAAAGAGCTACATTTTATCAAGTGAATGAGTCTAAGAGGAATAAGATTAATAATAAGTTAAAATTGACAAATATTGCATTAAGGCAGTGTGCTATTATCTACCAAGTATGTTGTAATATAGGTTTTCTCACAGCTGAGATAGATAAAAAGATTAAGGATATTTAGGAGGAGATTGCAGGTATAGCCAATTCTTGTAATGGATTCAATTCATTAACTACATCTATAGATGGTCAAATTTTGGTTTTGGAAGCCCAAGTTTTTTCTCTTGAGAAGGAAAAAGATAAAATCATAAGGAGAGCCAGAATTCTTAAAGGATTGGTGAGTCCCTAGTTGGATTCACTTAGTGTACATAAGAAAGAATGTATAGATCTGGTTGGTAAGCCCACACCGACAGAGCTTAATGAGAAAGAATCATTTTCCCATATGATAAATGGACTTGTATCTATATTTGACACTTTCAAATTAGGTTGGGATACCTATCAAGAGCTATTGGAGAAGGCCTATCCAGATATTTTCAAATGGATACAGCTTCGGTAAAGTATTCTGGGACATATTCATTGTATAGTCTTTCATTCTTCATCCCAGTTTTTGGCTTTTTGTTACTTTTTGGTATTTTTTGATGGCATTGATGTCAAAGGGGGAGTGATATAGACGTGAAAAAGAAAAGGGAGTTGTATACATTAAGGGGAGTATAGGTGAAAAATTATGGAAGTATGAAGTATTTAGTACTAATGGATATTCAACTCAGGGGGAGCATGTTCAGGATGAAACCGATAATTGGAAACCATGACCATTTTTCACATGAGTGTTGCCATCAATGCCAAAGGGGGAGATTGTTGGCAATTGACACTTAATTGGTTAGTTTCAATATTTTGTTATTGATGGCAACATGGTAATTTATTTAGGCTTCATATTTTGGGTTAGTTGTGTACCAGCAGGCATTTCACAAACACTTCACCGACACTGACACTAGCACCGACAGGTTGGAATGAATTTGTTGGTTATCGGCAATGCAGGTCTACATGGTTTAGAATCAGGTTATCAGTATTGAAGG
Source organism: Cryptomeria japonica (assembly GCF_030272615.1). Lineage (NCBI taxonomy): Eukaryota > Viridiplantae > Streptophyta > Pinopsida > Cupressales > Cupressaceae > Cryptomeria > Cryptomeria japonica. The sequence goes on from NC_081405.1 coordinate 149,612,965, forward strand.
CTGACATCTTTTGGATCCAGCATCTGCAATTGTTTTTGATATTCATATATTTATGTTATCTAGCCAACATGTATATTCATATTGTAATTATCTTTGTAAGCCGACATAAAGCACGATAACTTATAAAGGGTATATAGGTCAGTTGGTTAGATCATTTTGAAATATAATATAGAAAAGAATATGTATAAGGAAGGAAATAATGAAGGAGATACGAAATATATGAGAGAGGTTATGTATGTGATGATATTTTTGTAAAGGGTTATTCTGGTATAGGGTTAAGAGTTTCAAACTGGAACAGACAGAGCTTAAATGGAACTGTATTCAGGCATAGAAGATGCTATCTTTGAAGTTCAATCATTTCTCTAGATTGTAGTCTCAATTTGTATGTAGTCAGTGAGGCTCCTTCTGTGATTGAGCAATGTGCTCTAGGCTGTAAGCCTTTCTGCAAGTGCAAGCCCCTATATTTTGTAATATCTCTTTATATGGCTAGTGGATTGATATTTTGGGTCACAAATCCCACCGTGGTTTTTCCTCTTTGAGGTTTTCCACGTATAATTTTGCATGTTATGGTATTCATTTATGTGATTGGCTTATTGGTTTCGTTATCTTTCAATTCTATGTACCGGTATACCAGTTGGTGTATGCATATTTTAATAAGGTTAAAATTGATCATTCTGGTAGAACATTGATTCACCCCCCGCCTCTCAATATTCTTGGATTCCAACAATCCTCTCTAAGGCATGCAAAGGTTCAAGATTAGATGTATCCCCATCAAGTCAAAATAAATCAACATTGCTGGTGGAAATGACTGCATAAATTAATTTGGGTACACCCGACAACCCTAAGGTTATTCATTTCGCTACTTCCTTATCAGAAACATAAAGAATAGATTTTGTTAACTTTTTGATCAAATTTGCATGGTCATATGCAGACGTACCCAACCTTGATCCCAAATTAGTCCTTCATCACTTGTCATTTAACTAGGTTCCAAGCTCGTCAAACAAAAACTCAGAAAAATGCATACTCATGTGGCCCTATTAGTCAAAGAAGAACTCAAGAAATTGTTGGATGTGGGATTTATTATACCAATTTATTACACATAGTAGATCTCAAATTTGGTACCAGTCATCAAAGCAATTAGGTGCATAAGAATCGACACTGACTTTAGGAATTTGAACAAAGCATGACCTAAAGATGATTTTGCTTTGCCTAACATTGACATCATTGTGGACATGACTACTGGCTATGAGATGTTGTCTTTGATGGATGCCATTTCTAGATATAATCAAATCCATATTGCTCCCAAAGATCAGCATAAGACTGCATTCACATGTGCTTGAGGTAACTATTGCTATAATTTGATGTTGTTGGGCCTTAAAAATGCCAGAGTAACATATCAGAGAGCCATGACAATAATCTTCCATGATTTTAAGAATACTTCGATGGACGAATATGTTGATTATCTATTATGCAAATCCTTTACAAGAGATAGTCATATTACCATTCTTGGCCCAATTTTTGACTGCATGGAAGAATACAAGCTCAGACTTTATCCAAAGAAATGTGTCTTTGGGGTAAAAGCTAGAAAACTATTAGGATATATTGTTTCTTGTAGAGGCATCAACATATATCCTACAAAAGTCAAAGCTATAATGGATATAACTCCACCTACAAATCCCCATCAGCTGAGATGCCTTCAAGGGGAACTGCAATCAATCCAAAGATTCATAGCACAAGTAGCGGTCAAGTGTCACCCCTTTCAATATTTGTTAAACAAAGGGGTAGCCTTTAAATGGACTGAACACTATCAACAAGCATTCCAAGCTCTGAAGGACTATCTCCTGTCATCGCCTATATTAATGCCTCCCATAGAAGAAAATCCATTCATTTTATATATCTCTAAAACTAACATAGCACTTGGATCTCTATTGGCCCAACATGATGAACAAGGAAAAGAGAGAGCTATTTAATATATCAATCAAGCATTAGTGAGATATGACCTAAATTATTCCATCATTGAGAGAGAATGTTGAGCAGTAGTATTTGTAATTCAAAAGCTACGATATTATATGCTAAATCACAAGACACTGCTAGTAGCAAAGATTGATCCATTAAAATATTTATGAAGCTAAACAACTCTTACAGGATGACTAGCAAAATGGGTCATGATTCTGAGTGAGTTTGATATTTAATATATTGAAAGAAAAGCAATAAAAGGATAGGTTATATCCAATCAGCTTGCAAATGCACCTATTCAAGATGACCATCCAATGTTGATGGATTTTCCAGATGAACCAGTCTTTGTTGTCACTCCCTCTAATGAATGGCATTTATACTTTGGTGGATCCCATACAAGATTTGGCTCAGGTGCATGTATACTCTTTGTCACCCCTCAAGGTGATGCCATTCCAAAGTCTTACAGGATAACTTTTGATTGCACCAATAATATTGCAGAGTGTGAGGCTTTAGTTACAGGGCTCTGAATATAAATTCAATGGCATATTACATATCTACAGGTCTATGGTGATTCTCAACTTGTCATCTGACAAGCAAATGATGACTATGATACAAAATATGAGAAACTTGTCTCTTATAAGCAAATGGTGGAATTCTTCAAGACAAATTTCACGGTCATCCAATTTAATCAAGTTCCCCAAGAACATAACAAATCAACAAATGCTATGACCACTATCACTTCCATTCTAGATATGCCTCACAACATGGACATATGCGAATTTATGGTGGAACAACTATTGATGCCTTCTTTTGAGATCCCACCATCGGATATAGTGTGTGTCCTTGTTGGTCCTAATTCCTTGTGGTATCATGATATTTATGACTATTTGAAATCCCAAACCATACCCCCAAACCTTTCCTCCAACCAACATCGAGCCTTTATATGATAAGATGCCAAATACTTTATCATTAATGATACCCTTTACCACCGCTCTTTTGACCATACCCTCCTCAGGTGTTTGGATTCTAATGAAGCACAAATAGATTTACATGAATTTCATGATGGTATATGCAAGGACCATTTCAATGGTCTTAGCCTATATAAAAAGTTGGTCCAAGTTGGATACTATTGGCCAACAATGAAAAAGGAAGCCCATGATTTTGTTAAGAAGTGATACAAATACTAGATGCATGGAGCTTACTTTTATGCACTTGCACGAGAGCTTCAACCTGTCATATCTCCTTGGCCCTTTTCTCAATGGGAGTGGGACCTCGTTAGAAAGATCCACCCGACATCAACAAATGAACATAAATTCATTATAACTACAACAAAATACTTCACCAAGTGGATAGAGGCTATACCAATGACCTATATCACTGGCACACAGATTTCCAAGTTCATCTTGAATTATATCATATGTTGATATGGAGTCCCTCTTGGTATAGTCAGTGAAAATGGCAATCCATTCAAGAACAAGGATGCCATAAAACTCAGTGAGAAGTTTCATATTTAGCATCGCTTCTTAACTCCATATTATCCACAAAGTAATGGCCCAGTAGAGACTTCCAATAAAACCATTATCAAGATACTCAAAAAGGTTGTCAATGATGTTGGCTGAGATTGGCATGTACAGTTAAATCCATCTCTATGGGCCTATCACACTTCTATTCGTACCCCTACTAGCACAACACCTTATTCCTTGGTGTATGGTGCAGAAGATATTTTACCTTTGGAGGTCAAGATTCCATCAATGTGAGTCTCTTTGTAGCACCAGATAGATGATGAAGCATACACAGTTTATAGGTTGAATCTTCTTGAGATGTTAGATGAAAGATGTTAGACAACTCTGACACATTTGTGAGCATATTAAAACCATCTCCAACGCACCTATAACAAGAAATTTAGAGGGCGACACTTCGAAGTGGGAGATTTTGTCTTGAAAGCTAACCCTAGGAATTGAGCTAATATAATCAAAGGAAAATTTGAACCTAATTTGGTTCGGCCTTTCATTGTCACTACAACATATAGCTCAGGTGCATATCAGCTTGCCATCCCAGAGGGTGAACCATTACCAGATCTTGTGAATAGAATGCACCTCTGGAAGTATTATACATTATTTTCTTTCAACAGTTCTCCAATATGATCCTGAAAAAATGACAAGCAAAAAAAATGGAAAAAAATTAAAAATTAAAAATTAAAAAAAAAAAAATTGAAAAATGAAAAAATATCACCTTGGTGAAAACCTGGTAAACAGGTGCCTTGTGTAAAATTAAAAAAAAGAAGTGAAAGAAAATGAAAAAGAAAAGGAAAAAGAACAAAAAGAAAAATCATTCGCCCTCTAGTGAAAACCTAGCAAATAGGCGCCACATGTAGCAAGGTCGTCGCTCCATTGTCTATCTTGATTCTACTTGTATATAGTAATAGTTCTATCACACCTATCCATTCTGATTTGATCTGGTGTCCCTGTCGAGGCCTCTAATTGGTCAACATCCATGTTTGTTTCCTGTCAATTACTAATCCATGTACTTTTTTTTTTGTCCTGATCATTGTACATATTTTGGACCTTAATTGGGAGCAAATCCTTTGTCATGATCAATTGACAGAGTTATTATTGGGAACATCTTGGGAGCTATAGCATGTACATAACCTTTAAAGTCCTGAAAAAATCACTAAAAAGAAAATAAGTCCTGGAAAAAAATCCCTAAAAAGAAAATAAAATCCTGAAATAATCAAAAAACATCGTAAAATATCCTAAAATAATTTAAAAATAAAATAAAAATGGCTTGAAATAATCCCAAAAAAAATGAAAAATGACCTGGAATAATCTTTAAAAATTTGTTAAATGTCCTGAAAAAAGCACAAAAAAAAATAAAAAATTCAAAAACCCTAAAAATTGAAAAAACATTAAAATCCAAAAATAATCATTTCATTCCATCAATAAAATGTCACCCTTTGCACATAGACAAACATTTTGAGCAAATGCAAAACAAAAAATATATTAAACACTACAGTTAAACAAATCATGCATCAACAAATGAACTGTTTAATCAAGAGAGAACTCAACCTAATTCAATTGTCATATCGATCAATCAACAACATCAATATCATCAGTCCTTTGTCAACCATTATCATGAGTCTTATATAGGGTGTGGTATACTCGAAACTAGATCGTGCCATGTCTTAGACGGGGTATTGCATTCCCTGAAACCAGACTGCATGGTCGTCCTGTTGTCACAACATTATCACTTTGGCAACGAAGATCAAAATGTTTGTTTGACTTGTTTGAATTTGTGTCTTATCTTTCATTAATTTATCTTCGACCACGTTCCTATGTTTCTCGATTATGTCACCAAGTGATTTAGAGTGTCAAGGATGGCTCATGGTCCTTTTTTGTTGTTGTCTTCTATTTGTGGAGTGTTTCTAGCATTATGGGGAAAGTATGTCTTGGGTGTCTGTGATAAGTACGTTCTCTTTGTGAATGTCGCACATACCTCGACCCTTGACACACTTCATTTCTTAGGGTGTTTTGACTCATTCCTTGTCTGTGATGTGTTTGTTTTATGAAAAGGGATTGCATTATCACTCTAACCTTCCATGTTAGTTGTAGTGCATCCATTTTGCTATGTCAAAATAAGGCACTTATTCTGTAATGTGCACTTCAAGAAGCAAGGTTTCATCATTTACTAACTTCTTTTCATTTGATTTTTTCTTCATCTAGTATTTCTTCAGTTTGTCTACATATCTATAAATTGGTCTCTTATTTGGATTATTCACCCAATTTCTTAAGGGGGCACCCATATACCTTGTTATCGCTAGGGCAACAGTATTATTCTTTGAAAAAATGCTCAAAATTGCATTCTCTCAAAGAGGGGCAAAATGTAGACGCTAAAAATTAGTTTATGCATGCGTCGGTAAACCTTAACTTTTAACATGTCTTCTATGCCACATTTGATTTTCATCATGTGTGGAAATTAAGTCATTCTTCCTATTCTATATGATTTCATTCCAACCCTAACAAACCTATTCAATCATATTTGGCCCTAAATCATCATGATTGGTAGTTTTATCATTTGATCATTTGGTCCTAAATCAACCTTTATTGATAATTAGTAAGTCATTAATTATCAATCTCTTCAAACTTTTTATCAAATCTTTTTCGATTATCTTTAATCAATTTCTATCAATCTTCTGTCAATCAACATTATCAATTGTAAAATGTCCTGAAAAAAAAAGAAAAATGACCTTGAATAATCTTTAAAAAATTATAAAATGTCCCGAAAAAAAGCACAAAAAATTAAAAATTCAAAAACCCTAAAAATCAAAAAAATATTAAAATCCAAAAATAATCATTTCATTCCATCAATAAAATGTCGCCCTTTGCACATAGACAGACATTTTGAGCAGACGTCAAACAAAAAATATATTAAACACTACACTTAAACAAATCATGCATCAACAAATTAACTATTTAATCAAGCGAGCATTCAACCTGATTCAATTGTCATATAGATCAATCAACAACATCAATATCATCATTCCTTTGTCAACCATTAGCATGGGTCTTATATAGGGTGTGGTATACTCAAAACTAGATCGTGTCCTATCTTAGATGGGGTAGTACATTCCCTGCAACCAAACTGCATGATCGTCCTTCTGTCACAACACTATCACTTTGGCAACAAAGATCAGAATGTTTGTTTGACTTGTTTGAATTTGTGAGTCTTATCTTTCATTAATTTATCTTCGACCATATTCCTATGTTGCTTGATTATGTCACCAAGTGGTTTAGAGTGGCAAGGATGGCTCATGGTCCTTCTTTGTTTTTGTCTTCTCTTTGTGGAGTGTTTCTAGCATTATGGGGCAAGTATGTCTTAGGTGTTTGTGATAAGTACATTCTCTTTGTGAATGTCACACATACCTCGACCCTTGACACACTTCATTTCTTAGGATATTTTGACTCATTCCTTATTTGTGATGTGTTTGTTTATGCAAAGGGATTTGATCATCGCTCTAACCTTCCATGTTAGTTGCACTGCATCCCTTTTGCTACATCAAAATAAGGCTCTTATTATGTAATGTGCACTTCAAGAATCAAGGTTTCATCATTTACTAACTTTTTTTAATTTGATTTTTTTCTTCGTCTAGTATTTCTTCAGTTTGTCTACATGTCTATAAATTGGTCTCTTATTTGGATTATTCACCCAATTTCTCGAGGGGGCAACCATATGCCTCATTATCACTGGGGCAACATTATTATTCTTTGAAACAACGCTCAGAATTGCATTGTCTCAAAGAAGGGTAAAATGTAGACGCTAAAAATTGGTTTATGCATGCATCACTAAACCTTAATTTTTAACATGTCTTCTATTTAACATTTGATTTTTATCATGCGTAGACATTGGTCATTCTTTCTATTCTATCTAATTTCGTTCCAACGCTAAAAAACCTATTCAATCATATTTGGCCCAAAAATCATCATGATTGGCAATTTTATCATTTGATCATTTTGTCCTAAATCATCCTTTATTGATAGCTAGTCAGTCATTAATTATCAATCTCTTTAATCTTTTTATCAAATCCTTTATGATTATCTTTAATCAATTTTCATCAGTCTTCTGTCAATCAACATTATCAATTTAAATAAATTGCAATTTCTAAATTAATCATTTTGACATCTCATTTGTCTTTATTGCATTCAATCATCTTGTCATTATCATCATTGTCATTTTCTTTGTTTTATCAAAACACCTTTGGATTATGGTCTTCTTGATCATTTTTCCTTGTGAATTGTCATCAATTTTGTCAATATTGCCAACCAGTCATTTTATTTCAGTCATATATTTGGGCCTAATTTGTTATTGGGGTTGGAATATTGTAATTATTTAATCAATTTATTCATTTCAGTCAAGTCATCTTTATTAACATTTCTTCCTAGGTAAATGAATCTATTTATTTACTCCTCTTATCCTAAGTTCGCAATTAAATAATTTATTTATTTAATTGGCTAATTTGGAAATGAGGAAATATTAATAATTTATAATTATTAATTTCCACCTCATTTCATTCCTTCACTTAACTCTTCCACCTTCCAAAAAACACCGCACTTCGCTTTTAATTTATGAAAGCTTCTCTTTTTTTTCTTTTTGTTCGAAAATAAAAGCTTCTCTTTTTGCTTTTTGTTTGAAAATGAAGGTTTCCCATTTACCTTCACTTAACTCTTCTTCTTGACTAACATGAGTTGTTGATTATTTTTTAATCACAACCGCAAATTTTGATCTTCTTCCTCTATAAATTAGAGTCATTTTCCTCTTATTAAACAACTTTTTGAATACTTGACATATGCGATTATTCTTGTACTTTTTCTTTCATTTTCATATCTTCAAGTATTCTTGCCTATCACGCTTTTTCCCTTTCTTCGTTTGAATGCATAATGGATTGAGCCAATATACTAGCATAATTAGAGAAGAAAGAAGGAGCAACAAGGCCTTCATTGAATGGAGTAAAATTAGTGTGATTTCCTTTAGTTTGTTTTACTTTCTTTGATGACCTTGTTGTATGTGTTCAATTGGTTTTTGGTGATGATTGTAACCAATTTTATTGCTCCCAGTGGCTAATGTATGTATTTTGTATAATGTCACATAGAAAAATGTAGCATTGAGGCTGCTTGTAGCCTCTTTTAAGGGAAAAGTGCAGGATTGGTATAGATCTCTCATGCGCCGAATTCAATAAGCATCTGGGACCAGTTGGGAGATCTTCCTTAGCCACTAAATTAAGTGATATGAAGTATCTTCTTAGGACCTTTTCAAATGAAATAATTAACCTCAAAAGGCAACAAGCATCACCCGCTATACCCCCTTTCCAGAATTACTAGGGAGGAAGGCTCTCGTATTAGGAAAATCAGTACCAAGGAGGTGCTCAAGCTACTTAGTATCAGCCAAGCAACCAAATTGTACCTATGCCAACCCCTTTGCAAGCCATACCTCAAAATAAAAATAAGGAGCTAGTACCTAGTAAGAACAACTTAGCAGATGATACCAATTCTTGGTGTTTCCCCTACAATGATGCTCACATGCCACAAAATTTCCCAAGGGGAAACTTACAATAGAAGGTGGCAGACCAAAGAAGTCAAGGAATGAATCCTGATTCTAGGGTATATGCTTCCCTGTGGATGGACAATGTTGCGCTTATAGCTCAAATGTAGAGTATGTCCAAAGAGCAAGAAGTAGAGATCGCTCTAGATCATTCCCTTTTTTCATGGATGGAAGGGAGAGAAGTAGTGTTTACAAATTCTGCTTTTTCATCATTCTCAAAGATGCCTCAAGTGCATTTTGATTACAATCTCTGTGCAGAACTTCATTTTATGGGAGAACCTGGAGTACAACAGTCAAAGGCGAGTTTGAATAAGCCTCAAGAGAAGCCTGTGGTAGTTTGTACATCTTACAAGCCTGAGGAATTAAAATCTCCCATTACTATGGTCCTTGACGTGGAGGAATAATTAAATAAATATCTTGCAAATGTGTCCCTATGGGATATTCTCACTATTCTAGAGTAGAAAACCCATTTACGGGAAGTGCTTGGTGAAGCAAAAAAGCCTATAGTAAGACCCACATCAAATTCATCAGGTGCAAAAGAAAAAGAACCAAAGTCTGAAGATCAGTCACGACCATCAACAATACTCACTAATGAAGGAGAAATTCTTGCTAATATCAAGGGAGGTAAACCAAAATCTAATCCTTTCTTTTTTACTCTCATTGTAGGGGATAAATTAGTCCATAACTCTATGATTGATTTTGGGGCCATCACTACAGTAATGCCTAGATAAATTGTTGAAGTCTTAATCTTGAATATGAGCCCCTAAATAGAGGAATAATGCAACTTTATGGGAACAAGGTTCGGGCCATAGCTGTAATTAGTAACCTTTTGCTTACCTTATTTGCTTGTCTGAGCATCACAGCCACCCAAGAAGTAGTGATTATTGATGTTCCCCCTATTTTTGGTCTTTGTTTGTCTAGAGATTTGACAAAAAAACTAGGAGGATATCTCTCTCTAAAGAGTTCTCACCTTATCATCAGAACCAAGCATGGAGCTAATTTAAAAATATTATCTGAACCCCTACATTCAAAGCACATAGTTGATGAGGCTATGATCAATTTTAAAGCAACGTATATCTCCATTTTTAGAAATGAGATGAGGTGTGTTGAATTACTTGGAGGTGAGGAAGTAACTGGTGACCGGACTCAAGACCAAGAGGTTTTTCTTAATGAATTCATAGATATGGACCATTATGGGAATTACCATGCCACAGGAATTAGAACCTATGTGATTTTTGATGAGGCTCAGATAATTCCCAAAGTGTCAAAAGACCCCAAGACAGAGAAAAGGAAGAAGAATACCTAACCTCAAAGCTCTGGACCTTACACTTTGATGGTGCAAGATGAAAAACAGTATCTGAAGTAGGTATTTGCCTCACTTCTCCATCTAGAGAATGGACTCTTAGGTCCTTTCATTTCCATTTTTCCTACTCAAATAATGAAGCAAAATATGAAGACTTAGTCCATAGTTTGAGCCTTATTGAACACTTAGATGTTAAAAGTTGACAATCTTGGGAGATTCTGAATTAGTGGTCCAACAAGTCTGAAGTATATCTATTACAAAACATATTCGCATGCACTCATACTATCACAGGCTCTAGGATTTGATCAAAAAATTTTAAGCTTTCAATATCCAAAGAATTCCTTAGAGGCAAAATGAGGTTGCAGACTGTATGGCTACAATGGGATCCCACATTTATCTTGTTTCAAGCTTGTTAGAAAACAAATACTTAGTTTGGGTGATTATTAGGCCAACTATACATGATAACGATTTGAATTGGCAAGTTTTTTAAATTGATGAACATATAGCGATGTTCATACAGTAATCATGTGATTTTGTTGAATAGATACAACCTAAGCTAGTAGAAGCATATGGGGATCGAGTTATTCAGCTTAAATCAAACAAACTCTCAAAGGGTTTGATTACACTATAGAACCTATTTGATTGTGATGATGTGAGGAATGACAAAAGTTTGTAGCTGAAAAGGGAGAATACACTGATCTTCAGGTTGGAAATGGACAAAAGCTTAAAGTTGGTAAGAATGTTCCCTACTGAGACAAAGACAAACTAATTCATTTCTTTGACAAATAGAAGGGAGTGATTCCATGGATATATGATGAGCTTAAGGGCTACAATCCTACAATAATCCAACACACTATTGAGCTCACTAAAGGAGCAAAGCCAATCTGACAAAAGCATTAACACCTTGTTAATCTAAAAATTGAGTCCCTGATGTCTCAAGAACTCCAAAAATTGATCGGCTCTCATATTATTTATCCAATCAAGCCTAGTACATGGGTTTCTAACTTGGTGTCGGTCCACAAAAAGAATGGAGATATCTGTCTTTGCATGGATTTTAGGGATTTAAATAGAGAATATCTAAAGGATCACTATCCTCTTCCACCCATGGAGTAGATCCTACACATTGTAGCTAGGTCCAAGATGTTTTCCATGATTGATGGCTTTTTCAGATCCAACCAAGTTTTGGTCAAATAGGAAGATCAACATGGGAAAACATTCACCACAAAGTGGGGAACGCTCGCATATGTCAAAATGCCTTTTGGCCTTTCTAATGCCAAAGCCACCTTCCAAAGAGAAATGGCTAATGCTTTCAAGGAACTTGTCAATAAAATCATCCTTATCTATCTAGAAAATTTGACTATTTTCTCTAAGAACAAGAAAGATCACTTTGATCATTTGGAGCTTATTTTTCAAAAGTGCTTAGAGTTTTGGGTTTCCCTCAATCCAAAGAAATGTATTTTGGGTGTCCCTCAGGGAAAGCTACTTGGAAATTTGGTGTCCAAAGAAGGGGTATAAATTAATATGAATCATGTAAAGGCTATCAACGATCTTCCCCTACCCATGAATAAGAAGGGTGTTCAATTTTTCTTTGGAAAAATCATTTTTGTCAGCCATTTCATATCCAACTTTTCGAGGATGGTTAGACCCATCACCCTGATGCTGAAAAAGGATTTGCATTTCAAGTGGAATTAGGAGGATAAAGAGGCATTTGAAAAAATCAAAGAGGCCATCTCATCTGCTCCAATTTTGGTTAATCTTGACTTACTGACAGATTTCTTAATGTAGGTTTATGCTAGCAATTTTAGAATTGCTATTGTGTTGAGACAAAAAAGATGACAAAGGCACAAGAGAGCATCTGATCACTTTTCATTCAAAAACTTTGATATACTATAAGGTCATGTATAACTTTGTGGAAAAATAGGATTTTTTTATAATTAAGGCGCTGAAGAAACTTAAGAATTTCATTGCATGTAATAAGACAACTATTGATGTAGCTCACTCGAGTGTCCAAGAGTACATAATGGAAGGAGAGATTATACAAAAGAGAGAAAACTATATTACTAAGGTCTTAGAATATGACATTGATGTTAGACCCACTAAAGTAATCTAAGGAAAGGGTCTCTATGAGTACATGGCTCAGGAAGCTGAGGCACCAGGTGAGGCACAAGACAAAGTGGTGTTGATACATGAGGCCAAAGTTGCAAGATGTTGGATTACTAACAAGAAGGAGTTAATGCAAACTGAAAGGTTCCCTTTTGATCTTCTCCATGAATAAAGAATATTTTATAAGTTGCAAAATATTAGTTACTGGCTAGTTGAACGAATTTTTTTACAAATAAACTTTGATGGAATGCTCCTACGTTGTGTGGATAAACATCAAGCTAAAATAATCTTGAACGAGTTTCACAATGGCCCTACAGGAGGTCACTTTTCAGCCCAGACAATAGCTATCAAGATCACCTGTATAGGGTATTACCGACCCTTATTATTCAGTGATGTGCATGCTCTAGTCCATGAATGTAAATCGTGCTAGTTCTATGTTGGTAAACATAGGAATATAATCATGCCACTAATGCCTATAGTGGTAGATGTACCCTTTTCTTAGTGGGGATTAGACTTTATAGGAATTATTAACGCAGTGTCTACTGTCAGTCACAAGTGGATCCTCATTACAACAGATTATTTTACCAGGTGGACAGAGGTGGTCCCTCTAAGAAATGCCACCGAGACATAAATCTTAAGTTTCTTATAAGAGTTGGTGTCAATATTTGGCCTACCAAAAACCATCATTTCAGATAATGATAAAGCATTGATAGGCTCTTGGGTCACATAGTTTTCCCTCAATTATGGAGTTTGTCTGGAAACATCTTTCACCTACTACCCACAAAGAAATGGTTTAGTTGAGTCAACAAATAAAAATCTAATCTAACTCATCAAAAGGATTGCAGTTGAACATAAAAAGGAATGGCACAAACATTTGAGGAGTGTTCTCTAGGAAGACTGCATAACTCCTAAGAAGATATTAAAGACTTCTCCATATGAGCTTGTGTATGGAAAAGAAGTACAATTCCTGATTTGAGATTCCAGCTCTACAGCTATTAAAATCTTTGGAGTTGGAAGAGAATGAGCCCATGTAAATAAGGTTAGCAGAGCTTCTAGAATTATAGGAGGAGAGAGAGAATGCCTTCAGTTTCATCAATAATAGGCAACAAATTGTTAAGAAATGGCTCGATAAGAAGATCTTGGATCCTAGTTTTAAACATGAAGACCTTCTTTTAATATATAATGAGCAAGTTGATAAATCATGTCACCATGATAAGTTTGATAGCCTTTGGGAAGGACCTTTTCGCATTTATGAATGCAAAGAATTTAATGCTTTTGAGCTAGAAAATATACAAGGTGAGGCACTTGAGATCCAGGTTAATGGGATCCATCTCGAGCCTTTCAATTAAGTTCTTTTTGTGATAAGTGTGTAAATATTGTAAATAGTGTGTTTTTCATTTTTTCTAAGGCCATTTTTTTTCCTAGTCTAGAATCTGTTTGAATTCTTAAGGATTTTCAACTGTGTGATTGAAAATTTGGAGTTAAAAGAAAAAATAAATAGACATACATTCCAAGCAAAGAACCATTGTAACACAAAACAAAAAAGTCATATTCTATTATGTATTGATTTTTTCTTTACATATAAATTTACAAAATGGCTCTTAGGCCTTTTTAAGTATAGAAGTAGGTAACAAAAGGTGGGGTAGTTGATGAGGGACTTCATTCATCTTCTTCTTCATGTTTTTCTTTAGTATCTTCCTCCTCTACATATTTAGAGTCAAACAAGAGAATACCCACCTAGAGAATTGGAGGTTCATCTAGGGTCAGGATCCTTGGGAAAATGTAGTCCCAAAAGTCAGAGTACCAGGTAACACCCTCTGAATGAACCAGGCAATGCACACATAGGAGAAAGTCATAAGCACACCATACCTGGTCTCGATGTTGTGCTAGGGTCATGGTCTTATAACTAATAATAAAAGGAAGCCATGGAACCACCTCAATGTGGTCAACAAAGCACCTCAGGTTTGAGGCTATGGGTATTCCCACATAAGGTACAATGACCTCAACCACTTTGTCCAGTCCGCCTAGGTACATTTGCAGAAAAATAACTTTAGTCAAATGGATGATGAAGTTTTCTTGCAATTTGATTCTGCACAATGAAGCCACTAACCACGAGAAGATATACGTGTTCACATGGTATCTATCTTCAGAGCTAACAAATTCCTCACCCAACACCCACTTAATTGCCACAATGAGTACCTAGTTTTTTTGACCAGTCATTCGCTGTAAACAATGGTCTAAAATGCTACCCAAGAAAGCTACTTGATTCCTAGTGCTTGTTATCCTAATAGGGGTATCCATAGTTCCTACTACTTAGCAGCTAAACCAAATGTCTAAGTGAGCATGGTCATTTGTTCTAGGGGTATTTATCGAAGTGAAATGACATTGAGTTAAAAGAAAGTTTTAATAGCTCATAAATAAGTGCAAGTTGGTTTGTAATGTCAATTGATTTCGCAACAAATGAATATAATTAAAGATATTATAATTTGGTTGTACAAAGCTTTGAAAAGTATGAAAAGTGTTAGCTTAAGCCACGCATCCATCCGTAGAATTTCCTTATTATGGCAAATCTTGAGTATCTCCTCGCTTATATAAGTTTGGTAGGTTGTCTTAAATGTCTAGTAAGTGAGGGAATGTATTGTTAGTAAGAAAAGGTGGCCGGACCTTTTAGATGATGAGTGCAAAACTATAATAGCTTTTCAACTCTATTGAGGTGGAAGCTACGCAAGAAAAGTGTGAATTAAACTCGCACAAGTATCTTAGGTGGTGAATGCATCAAGAAAAAATGCATAATTAACTCGTTGTTCAACCTAAAAAACAAGGGCCACAACTTCTTAAAGAAGATTAATATCTTTGAAAGGTGAGCATGAAAAAATAGTTTCCTGTGAGGGAAATTTTTATTTGCACTGAAGTAAATCTTTGAAATAGAGCACAAAGGATGGCTTTAGAGGAAATCATTTCAGGTGATATCACAGTCTCTTCTACAGCTAATCCCTATGTGAACAAGTTTGAAACTATATCCCATGATTCTCGTGTCATGCCCCAAAAACCTATTCATACAAAAACAAGGCCAAAGGTGAAAGGTATTACCAAAAATCCCTCTGTAGTCATAGATATGTATGAAGAGGTTTATGACCCAAATTTGCATGAAGAGCCAAGGAATCTCAAAGAAGGTTCTTGTCATAGGATGGTGAAAAATAAGAATGATCCAAAGTCACCAACAATCTAACTATTGAAATTTGGTCTCCCACAGTACATTGTGCCCATGGTCCCTCATTGCCTTGAGTTCATTGATTCATGTGCCATGAATTTCAAGTTGAACCAACAATCATCCAGGGCAACTCCGTGAGAGTAGTAACAAACTTAAATGCCATCAGAGATATGTTGTGCATTCCCCTGCTCAACGAAGACACAAAACTTTTCCACAGAGAAATGTTAGAAGGATATTGGTGAGGAAGGAGAGACATTATAATTTTCTGTAATAGTGCACATTTGTTTAGAGACCCAACTATCGCTAACCTTTGAAAGTTTCCCTTATCATACAGTGACTTTAAGTAAAATGATATACAAGACACTTCCTCAATGTTGGTGTACATTTTTGGTTTTCATGATGACTTTAGTATCTATCCTTTTCAAATGGGTTTTCTGTTTAAATTTCATAAACAACGAGAGCCTTTTTAGTATGACTTTGGGGATATCCGTTCCCATGAGATTATGGAGTAGTTGGTGAATTATCCAAAGTAATATAGGTTTAGGTACACCTCATTTTTGGTCCACATATTTCTACATCAAAATATAGAGTTCTTCAGTCACTATATTTGATGATCAAAAGAAGAATAAACATGTAACCATATGGACCCATCTTTTGTCTGCTACGCACAATTCATATATATTTTTAATTTTTTCTTGACTCCCACCCTCCAAGATTTGGGTAACCAAGACCTAGATTTAGTTACCTACTTCTCCAAAGACCAAACTGGTTGGATGATGTCATTCCAACCTCGTTGTGACTAGTTCTTGGGCCAAGATTTTTCTTTTGTCAGAGTTCATGGCTTTATAGAAGAGCCTTTCCACCTCCCAACCTACGTCACTAATCATACCCTAGCCTTGCAAATTTTTAGGTAGCTTGTGGTAATTGAGCTGCGCATAGAATCAAGAAGGCATGAAACTGCTGTCAATCAAGATCATAAGATTTTGGGCCCCATTGTTCTCAAAAAAAGGCTTCAAGTAGAAGGAGTACTTACCTCAAAGCTAGTTGAGTTGGGCTTTGTAATTATTGATGATAAATGGATTTATGATCTAGATTGCTTCTTGTTGAATAGGAAGATACCCTTAGTTCACATGTCACACAAATCCTTGGGGACCTAGATAAACTCACCTTGAGAAGATCCTAAATTATATGTGAAGCTGGATCACATTCCCAAAGGGGAGTGTCTGCCATGTTTACAATTCTATAAACTAGGTAAAGTAGACCCTACAAAAAAATTACCTCTCATTCTCACCAAGAAAATGAATGAGGATAATTGGTTGGAGGAAAAACAATTAGCCTTTTGGACACACAAGAAGGAAAATCAGCAAACCAAAATAGGACTTGATAGCATTCTCACAGACGAGGTGTTTGAGTAGGAATGTCAAAAATGCAATAATAATATTAAGGAGGATTATGCTCCTCCCCAAAGTGGCACTAATGAGCTAGTTATTTTACAAAAAGTGGTATCAAAAAGAGAAAAGAGGAAACAGGTTGAATTAAGGACATCTTCATAGGTTTCGGGACCTCTGATTACATACAAATCTATTAAGAAGCGCATCAGTAGACCTCGCTCGTAAGTAGTAAGTAAGCGGCCCAACGAGACACTCAAGTCTCAGAGTCTTTCAGGAAATAGCAAAACTCCCTAGAAGAAGAGATAAACTACAACCGATGTTCTAGGAAGCATTCAAATGCAAGTGTCTACTACAACCCAAGCTTTGGTTGCATCAACATCCCCTCAGCTCAGGTACACTTTTCTCCCTCTTTCCTCTCTTCTCAATCTTTGGTTACACCCTCAACCTAACCCTTCCTAGTTCCACTATTTATTTTTCTTCCCCTAAGTGTCACATCATTCAACACAACAAGGAGTGTTTCCTATCTACAATGACCCTAAATCAATCAATAGATGCAGCTTAAATAGTATGAGCTTTATGTTTTGAAAGTTGAACATCTCTAATGTCATCAGGTGTTGGTCACTTCTCTCCCCTCCTATTGGTATTCTGCAAGGAATTCCTCTATTCTCTCCTACCACCCTCACCCTTATTGGCTAGAGGAATTACATAAGTCAGCCAATGCTATCATTCATGGTAATACAAGTCAGTGCACCCATCAACATTGTCATATGTGATCCTACTTGAAGTCGAATTCAAGATTGATTGAAGTTTGGTAAACTAAAATAGAGCATCTGACATTATTGTGCATTTTGGTTGATACATCATTTTCGGTTATCATTTTGTGTTGTAGATCTGGTTGTAGGCTGGTAGATATCTACACAGCCTTATTCCATATTTTCAGCCTCCGGTAATGTTTTCTATTCGAGTTGGAAGCTCTAGTATATAGATTTTTAGTTTATCAGTGCAGGGCATCCAACTTCTGTGGATAATCCTTATGCAAATTATGTGGATCGATTTTGGTGATTAATTTTACGGTTCAAGTGTTTAGTCTAATGGTTGTTGCAATGTGTGGATAATTTTTTGGTCCATATTGGTATTTTGATTTTGGATTTAGCTGACGGTATGTACATGTTTCATAATATACTAAGTATTCTTGAAGCTGGCATGTGCTAGATCTAATATCTTGTTACAGATATATATAAGTGATGTATTTGATCATTTTAGTGAGTTTGGTGGATGTGAAAGGTGTTGGTGATCGATTGTGTGTAGTTGCACGTACGCAGATTAGAGATTTACACTCCAAATTAGAGCACAATAGTGGAACAGAGTAGTATAAGGCAGAGTATGAAAAGTTTGTGTAATGTGCTTAACCAAAACTATAATCAAGCATTTACAAATGATATTATTTAGTTCATATACTTCAGTAATTTTATGTAACTCATTTGTAGGAAGTGAGCCTCTCCTTTTGAGAAGTGAGCTCTAGGTAGTGTGCCTGAATGCATGTGCATTCCATTGTAAAACTTATATTTGAGTATACTCATTTTGTGGGTCTCATCCCCATCGTGGTTTTCCCCTTGACACGGTTTTCCATGTATAAAATATTTGTGTTATGGTGTTGTGGTTGATTGTTCTATGCTCTTGCATCCTTCTTTTGGTTCAATCTATTAAATGGTTGAAAGAGAAATTTAATAAAGTTAAAATTTGTAGAAAATTGATTTAGCCCCACCTTTCAGTGTTCCTTGATTCCAACAATTGGTATTAGAGCCTATTTCCTAAGAAGAGGTCTAACAACTTGAGGAGGATACAGGAAGGTTGTTCAATGAATTTGTGTGGTCTTCAACATCAACTTCTTGTTGTACTTGATGATCTTGATTAGTCCAAAGCTGAAGTTCAAGAATTGAAAGTGAATCTTAAGGATGTTGAGAATTTATTTTAGTCATTGAAGGAGAAACTAAATAAGTCCAGGGAAAAGAGAAAGGAACTTGTTGATCAACTAAAGTAGAAAGAAAGCGAAAGAATAGATGATGTTCACAAAAGAATGTGAAAATCTTGCTAGAGATAATGCAGTCTAGAAAAATGAGGTGGAATCTATGGTAATGAGGTTGACAAAGGAGATTGAGGGAAGAAAGTGTTGGCAATTGACACTCATCCAGTTTAGTTGTGTTGTGATTGATGGCAACACACATCATTTTGGGTTGGACACTTAATTTTTACTCACTGGTATTCAAGATTCAGCAACCGGTATTCAAGTCATCCGACAGTCAAGGGAAATTGGCAAACTAAGAACCGATATATGAGGCCAACATAAGATATTGATCTGATAGGTTTACACAGCAACAAGCAGTGGCATCAGTCACAAAGTTTAATATTTTTTATTTTTGTCTAGGCCGACATGTAAATAAATTGTAATGTCAATTTAAGCCAACATAAGGAATTCATGTTTATGTTTGGGAAGGGTATTTAAGTCAGTCTGGTTATGTTATTTTGGATATAGATATAGAAAGAAGGACTATATAGTGGTGTGATATTGTGTGAGAAATATTGATTGGTCGGTCTTGGTTATTGGTTTAGAGGTTTGGGATGCGAAGTAAGTTACCAGTAAAGGAGAACATAGTGAAAACTAGTGTAGACAGTGCTTGAACTAGAACTCATCCAGCATAGCAGATGCATTCTCTAAGTTCAAAATTTCAGTTGTAAACTAGTATTTGGTGTTTCTAGTCATTAAGGCTCCTTTTGTGATGAGTAGTGCACTCTAGGTTGTTGGCCTTCTTGCATGTGCAAGCCCATATTATAATATTTATTCATTTGGCCAGTGGATAGATATTGTGGGTCACCAATCCCACCATGGTTTTTCCTCTTTGAGGTTTTCCATGTATAAATCTTTGTGTTATGGTGTATGTTCTTGTGGTGGCATCATTTCTACTTACTGTTATATTATTTTATAGTTATCGATTACTGAATTACCTTTTTAATAAGGTTAAAATTGATTTCACCAGTAGAACAATGATTCACCCCCCCCCCCCCCAACTCAGTGTTCTTGGATTCCAACAATCGGTATCAGAGCCTGGTACTTTGGAGTAAGTCTAACACCTTAAGGAAGATCTTGAATCTGAAATCCATGGAGATGAGTTTGGAGAAACAACTTAGAGTAGCACTTGAAGAACTTGAAGTTACAAGATGAGTTGAACTCTGCAAAAAAAATCATTCTTATCCTACAGGAGAGGTTGTCATCTGCTAAAGCTAGAAGAAAGGAACTTTTATAAAATCAGGATGATGAAGAAAAGAATGCCCTTAAAGAACAATGTCAAAAGATGAGTTAGGAGAATATTGTCATGAAGAATGAAATGCAAGCCCTAACCATGAAGATGTCCAAGGATATTGAAGACCAAAAGACAAATGCATAAAATCTTGGCAAATCTTTGAAAGACGGATCTTAGGAATGCATTAGGATGGCACATGAGAATGATATGTTTAGAACTGAGCTAGTGCAAACCCAGAATAATGAGAAAGAGATGGAAAGATTGATAATAGTCCTATGAGGAGATATGGATACTACAAATGAATATAAAGACAAGTTTAAGGATAGTTTTGCAAAGCTTGATGAGCTATTGAAGGGTCAAAGGCACAAACGATACACTAGAGGTCTTAAATTTAAGCATGGAGAAACCTCAAGTACTGTAAATGATGTTGAAGCAACTGATTAGAAGGAGAACCCGCCTATCAACCGGAACCAAAAATCACCAATAAGGCAACCCAATGCACATAAATTCAATGGTAGATGTTTTGTTTATAATAAATTTAGTCATATGGCAAGACATTGTAGAAATAGAGCGAATCAGGACAATAATGTTGTTGTCGTTCAATGTTCAAATTGTAAGAAATATGGTCATAGGATAAAAGATTATAGAATGAATGTGAAATGTCATGAAAGTGGACAGTTTAGACATATGGCTAATCAGTCTGGGTCAAGGAATGATCAAGGGTACAATAAAACAATTCAGAAAAATAATCACTTGCTATGCATGCAACAAAATAGGTCATTTTGCTAAATTTTGCAGAAGCAAGAACAACCCGGTAGGAAATGATGAGAAAGAAAAATAGAAGGTTAATGATATCCAAAAGAAGCATGAGAGGAAATGGGTTAGGAAATCTTAAGATCAATCGACAAAGAAAAACAACCTGGTTACTCAACCGACAGAGAAAAATATTCCTCCACTGGTAGGAAACTCATCCTATAACTAAGGTATTAGCCTTAGGGGGAGGAAAATTAATGATAGATCTTGCATTAACCCTGGTAGCAGTCTGAAAGCTTGTTTCAGATCTTGGATAAGTCATTCTAAAGGTTATCTGGTACTGAGCTTATAGATTTTGAATCTGGTATGATAAGTCGGCACACTTTTATGTCAATGTGAAATTAGGTTTTTTTGCAAAATAAGAGGGAAATGTTGGTTCATTTCTGATCACACAACATTCAAAGAGAGTTAAAGGCAATTAAAGGAAATCAAGAGAATTCTTAAGCTAATTTCAGTGCATTTAGAATAGATTTTCAAGAGCTTTCATTGACGAAGATTGTGAGGCATTTTTTCAATTTCTGATCTATCTTTTGTTTCCAATGGCTTCTGGATAAGCTCTCACTCTGGTAGGTTTGGATACCCCTATTGTTGTTGACATCAAGGATCATCCATGCCGGATTTTCAAGGAATGCCCTCAGATTGCAAAGGTCGATGATTCAGTCGATGCATTTTCTAGGGTTCCAGACAAAGTTCTGTATATTGAAGATGTTTGTACATATATCCACTGCACTCTTGAGGATTTAGGTTTTACTGAGATCAATACAATGTACATGACAAATATGTTGAATAGGAAGGGATTGATGAAATCATAATTCCAAATTCTGAAGGATCAGAGTTTTACAAACATTTTGGAGATGCCAGAATTTAAAGATGAAATGATCCAATATGTACTGAGCCATATCCACAAGGAATTTATGTGGGTAGACCGAACTTACAAAATCACCAAGGAGGCTAATTGTGCAATCATCGATTTGCCCCAAACTGGTCAAATTCCTGGAAAGAAGAAAATACCTAACAATGAGGTGGAGAAGTTAACTGGTGCAACTTTTGACAACTGATCATTAAGGATAAGGACTATCAGAGACAAAGTTGTTCAATTTGCAAGCATTATCATCGATCATGCATTTACTGTGCTCATCAGATGGTCAAAGAAAATGATAGGTATGATCTTTGTCAATGGATGTGTGAATAACTTATTTCAAACCTAGAGAAGATTAAGGGTAAGAAGAAAGGTGTTTTCTGGTATGGCAACCTTGTTGCTTACTTGTTGCTTTTCTTTCTTAATGGGTTACCGGGATCTAATAAAACACAATGGGAATTTTATATGTCATTAGGGAAAAAAATAAAAGATTCCATAAGAGGCTTGGGACAGGACAAGGAGAGAGACTCCATTTCATGGGGCTATTTCATATCTTTTCAAAAGACAATGAAGAAGAGAGAGAGAGTGCCTAAGCATATTGTTGATAAGTACTCTATTGAAATCTGCTGTATGGTTAAGAAGGATGAAATATTGATGGAGGCATTGCAACCATAAAAGATATCAATCATTGAGATGGGTTATGAGGTTGATGTTGAGATCTTGGACTTATATGCCAGGACTCTTATTGATGCGTCGATTGATGAAGCTAAGAAAACCTTTGGGACAACAAAGAAAAAGAAATCTGAAGTGCGGATAGGTTTTAGCAAGAAGAAGAGGGAAGGAAAAAGCAAGAAGGTTGGTGAAGTTGTGGAGAATATGTCCTCTAAAATCAAATAGATCATTGGACTAGAAAAGGATCATCTTCGACAACAATTTAGACTCCACCAGCAGCAACAACTGGCAAGGATGTATCGAAGAGGAATAAACTAGAAACTTATATTTCCCCTGTTGAATCTAGTTCTGATACTGATGTTGTGCTCTCAGATATTCCCAAGACATACATAAGGATACCAAGGAAGAAGCCCGAGGAAGGAAAGAAACAGAAAGTGAAGGTCCATCCTCTAGCAGCCCCAAAGAAAATTTTGAATGAGAGGAAACCTACAAAGAAGAAGAAACTGGTTAAAGAGTCTACTTCTACCCTTGGCAAGAAGAAATTATATATAGATATGGATCTCAAATCTGATAAGAGTATTGAAGTCATTCCTCCTCTCTCAGTTACTAAATTGGTAGATCAAATAACTAAAGATGGAATTTTGAGTAACATCCAACATTACTATGTATATATGGATGATAAGGATCAAATGGAGATTGATGAAGAAGTTTTTTTATACTTAGATATATATAAGAAGGCATTACTTGAAATTGAAATCAAATACTTGGAGATTTGTACAATAAGCTAGATGGTAGGAGATTGTCTACAGTTGAAGAAGATAAAAATATAAAGATGCGGGAGTTATTGACTATTTGTGGTGCAATAACTGATGAGGAGTTCTAGCTGTGTCTGGAATATGCAAATAAAATAATTTTATGCAGCAAACTCTGGCATGTGAGTCTAATGGTAGGTAGAGTAAATGAAATAGTCAAGGAGACCCGTGAGGCATGGGTAAAATTCTTTGTAGATAAACCTAATTTATTTACTCCACTGGTATTCCCTCCTAAGTATAGTATTCAAGACACATCGGTTGATGGTAAAGGGAAAGGTATATTAGGTTTGGATTCACCGGTTTTGGAATAGAAACTAACAAAGGATATTCCTCCGGTAGTATCACTTGTACATAATGTAGAGAAACTGGTACTTAACACTGAAGTTGTGTATGATAAACTGGATGCACTGGAACAGAACATTCTAGATGTAGAGGTTATTGATGTAGATACAGAAAATAAACAGGTTGAGGATATTGAACCTCCAGCAATAAATATACATACAAAAGAGGTTAAGGTTGAGTAGGTTACTATACCAAGTGGCGAAGCCACTGGTGCCAGTCAACAGATTGGAGAGTCTAGTAATTCATTGTTGGCACTTGGCTTATCTTGTCAATTTAGTTTTGGACAAAGGAATATTGAGCAACTAAGTAGTTTTGAATTAATGTATGTTGCATCTCAGAAGTTAAGGACGGAAGGGACAGAAGAAAAGAAAGACATAGAGAAAGCCATTCTAGTTTTGCAACAACTAGTTCCAATAATCACTAGTTTGGTAGCTATCCCCTCTAGTAAGATTAAGAGTTTGACTGAAGACATTGCAAAAGAGTTTCAAACTCTACAATAGATATCAAACCGATGGTTAATAGAGAGATACAATGCATCTAGGGACGTCACCTATGACAATATGATCATATTAGACAAGGTGAAGATAACAAAGCAACTATCAAAGATTCATGAGGCTCTTAATTAGTGCAGTTGTATATGCAAGTCTTGTACTAACATCGACAAACTTACAACTAACTTGGAGGTAAAAATGAAAGCAGCAAAGGCTTGGTTGGAACATTTGGCTAACAATTTTGATGGTACACAGTCATTGACTAGCGCTATTAATGGTCAAATTTTGGTTACAGAATCTGAGATATCAGCCTTGGAGAAAGATATGGACAGGTTAATTTGGTGTGCTAGGGAATTAAGAGGATTGGTAAGTCGCCGATTGAACACTTTGTTACTTCATAAGAGGGAAAGTTTAAAATTGATGAATAAACCCACACCAGTAGACCTAACTGAAGAAGAACTTCATGCATACATTCTTAATGGGTTTGCATCTATTTTGGGAACATTGAAAACCAATTGGGATACTTACTTAGGATTTTTGAAGGGTGCTTACCCAGATATATTCAAGTACATCTAGATCCGGTAAACACATTCTTTTGCCCCGCCTTTGTCATTGATGTCAAAGGGGGAATTGTTGTTGTGAAAATGATAAGAGACATAAGAAGTAATGTATAGCTCAAGGGGAGCAGGGTTAGTTTTGGTCATCATTTTTTGGGAAGAACCAAGATAGCACTTCAGCAATCCATTTTTCACATGAGTGTTACCATCAATGCCAAAGGGGGAGATTGTTAACAATTGACACTCATCCGATTTAGTTGTGTTATCATTGATGGAAACACACATCATTTTGGGTTGGACGCTTAACCAGTACCCACCGATATTCATTATTTGGCAAATGGCATTCAAGTCATCTGACAGTCAAGGGAAACTGACAAACTAGGAATTGATATATGAGGCCAATATAGGAGATTGATCTGATAGGTCTACACGACAACAATCAGCGTCGTCAGTTGCAAAGTTTAATGTATTTATTTTTGTCTAGGCCGACATGTAAATAAATTGTAATATCAAGCCAACATAAGAAATTCATGTTTATGTTTGGGAAGGGTATTTAAGTCAGTCCAGGTAGGTTATTTTCGATATAAATATAGAGAGAGGGATTATATAGTGGTGTGATATTGTGTGAGTAATATTGATCGACTCAATATGAATATGATATTCTATAGTCCATCTTGCTTATCAGTTTAGAGGTTTGGGATGCGAAGTAAGTTACTAGTAAAGGAGGACACAGTGAAAACCGGTACAGACAATGATTGAACCAGAACTCATCCTGCATAGCAGATGCATTCTCTGAGTTCAAAATTTTATTTGTAAACCAGTATTTGGTGTTTGTAGTCAGTGAGGCTCCTTTTGTGATGAGCAGTGTGCTCTAGGTTGTTGGCCTTCCTTCATGTGCAGGCCCTTATTGTAATATTTATTCAATTGGCCAGTGGATAGATATTGTGTTTCACTAGTCCCACCGTGGTTTTTCCTCTTCATGTTTTTCCATTTATAATCTTTTTGTTATGGTGTATGTTCCTGTGGTGGCATCATTTCTACTTACTATTATGCTCTTTTATGGCTACTGATTACTGAATTACTTTGTTAATAAGGTTAAAATTGATTTCATCAGTAGAACACTGATTCACCCCCCCCCCCTCTTAGTGTTCTTGGATTCCAATAGAAAGAAGAATGAAGAGAACCTTAATCAGTCCTTGAAAGAAAGATCTAATGAATGTTGTAGAATCAGTTGTGGAAATGATCAGTTGAAGCTTGAATTACAACAATCCAAAAACAATGAATAAGAGGTTGAAAGGAAGATTTTCATTCTTAGGGATGAACTTGCTACTACAAATGATTACAAGGAGAAGTTCAAGATTAGCTTAGCGAAACTTGATGTGTTGCTACAAAGTCAAAAGAATGAAGATGACAAGAGAGGTGTTGGGTATGAGAAAGGAGAAAGCTCTGGATCTGGTCAAAGCAATCCTAAGTTAGAACATCAAAAGAACAAAGATAAAAGGTCTCTGGTAAGACAACCTAATGCTCAAAAGTTCAATGGTAACTATTTTGTTTGCAATAAATTTGATCATAATGCTAGTCAATGTAGAAATAGGATGAATGAAAATATTCCATCTTTATGTGGTTAGTGTTTCAACCATAACAAATATGGTCATAAATCAAGTGAATGCAGAAGTATGATAGATAACTATTTCAATAGAAGGAATGTTAGATGCTATTCTTGTGGTAGGTTTTCTCACATTGCTAATCAGTGCAAATTAAGAGGAAATCAAGGGAATTATAGGCTTGGATAGAGAAATGGTGTGTAATATAATTGCAACAAATCCAGTCACATTGCAAAATTCTGTAGAAGCAAGAATGTTGATAGGAAGGGTCTGATAGACAAGAAAAAAAGTGTGCAGAAAGATGATAAGGGGAAAGGAAAATTAATTGTGGATAAGATCATCAATTAATTGAAGAAGACATGGGTGAAAAAGAGTGATGACAATGGATGAAATGGATCTGCACCTGAATCCTATATTGAGAATTCCTTTGGGAATTATTTTAAGGCCTCTGGCTTAGGAGGAGTTTTCAAGAAAATATTTTCCTCCCCTACCAGCAGTTGGTGCCAAAATGTGGTAGATTGTCAGTAGTTGCATTGATCTATTGCAGATTATCTTGAAGGATTTCTGGAAGTATTTGAGCAAAATTGGAGATCCGTAGGAGCTTTTGTGAGTAGTTTGTGGTAGCAGGTTGTCTAAAAGGGTTAGGGAAAGTTCATTTATTACATCAAAAAGTTAAAAGTGTGAATGATAAAAGGAAATCTTTACGTTTCATTTATCACTTTCCATTCTATAAGAGAGAGAAGAAGCGAGCTCTGCAAGAAGATTTTTGAGTAATCAAAGTGTGAAGGAGATTCAGTGTGAAAACCCTAGTCCAATGAAGTAAGGTATTTCTCTTTGAAGTTTCTAAATTCAATATCTCTTAAATCGATACGCCTTTGTTAGCTGATATAACTGAGAGATCTTGACCCAAATTCAAAAAGAACCATTTCAAATTAGTAGAAGATGATCCTCTAGGCACATTTTCATTGGTTCCATACAGTGTTCTTCATGTAGAGGACATTAGGGAATACATACATGCAAATATTAAAGAATTAGGAGGTTCCCAATTGTTGAATCTATACATCAATCATATATTAGGAGAGGATTTTGTTGGCATAGCGACTATATCGATGATGAGATCCCTCTCCACCACTAGTACATGTTTTTGGTGTGACAACAAAATCTACATGGTATTAGAGCACAGATCATCGGTTTGAGCCCCTCAAGCCTTAAACCCTTCATCCATGTAAGCTAGGCTTATTGACATGGTACATAGTGGGTACGAATCCTACATGGTATGTGGTTGTATCTGGCTATATCGTGTGGGGGGATGTTGGTGTAGAAACTATATCCACGATGAGATCCCTCTCCACCACAAGTATGTGCTTTTGGTGTGACGACAAATTTTTTTGTTGTTGGCAAATGCACACTCCAATGAGATATTGTAGGTGATTGAAGGTTTTGTCATTGATGTCAACCTTACAATCCTATGACACTGGGGTGAACTCACAATAATGGTTCCCACTTTTTTGCCACTTTTGACAATGAGATGTACATTTTTAAAATAATCTTCAACTTCCGAGAACTATAACTTTTAAACTATTAAAAATTTGAAGATGATGTAAATTAGTGATTTCTAGAATTTTGTTTGTAGATTCTATATACATTTTTTTCAAAATTTTTTGAAATATTTTTTTAAAAATTTTCCATCTCCCTCGAAAAGTAGTTTTTTACAACAAACTACATTTTTTAAGAGTGATGTGCCTCCCGAAATGCATAACTTTTTTTCTATAAATGATAAAAACTCAATTCTTTCAAATTTTGGTTTGTAACATCAATATCTAGGGCTTGCATTTGGTTTTATAGCGATATGTTCAATATTTTTCATTTTATAAAGTTTTGAAGTCCGACTAGTCATAATTCAAACATAGGTTTACGTTTGAACACATAACTTGTTCTATATAAATCAAAATTCAATTTTATTTTTTTTGTTAGAAAGAAGACATCAATACCAAGGGCATAGATATTTTTCAGAATTTTTTTGAATTAGTTTCTTATTTTTCCCAATGCGTTGAACAGAGAAGTTCATGTTCGGTGAAAAACCAATTTTTAATAAAATTAAAAAATCAAGAACATAATAAATTCAAAATATAACAAAATTATATTCGTTGGAAAGCTTGCTTCGAGTACTACCATCCAATACTTTTGGGTTATCAAGATTATTTCATTCGTGCATTGAACCAGAGCTCCGAAGTCATTAATTCTTCAGAACTCTGAAATTTTTTGGGAGAAACTTCTAATTTTGGGGGTTCAAACGAACACGAGTTCGATCGGATTGAGTTCGCTCGAACCCAAAGGGGTTCGAGTGAACCCCCATTCGCTCGAACAAGTGAGCTCATTTTGGCACGCTTGATGTTCAAGCGAACCCACTCGATGTTCGAGCGAACCCAACTGAACAGTTTGGTTCGCTCGGACTCCCAGGGGTAGTCTGAGCGAACATTTGTAGTTCGCTCGAACACTGGAAAATCCGAAATTCCCACTTTCGCCAAATTCCTTCGTTGGCAAAAGTGGGAACCAGCTTTGTGAATTCACCCACTGGCAATATAGTTTATTGGCACCAAGAAAGACAGACTCTACACCGACACAAAGACCACCAGCAATAAAAGGAAGCATACCGACACAGAAGCCAACAGGAATTTTGTTTGTAATACATTTTGTTAATTATTGTAAAATCATTGTAAGATGGCTTGGCAAGTTGTAAAATGACTCATATATATAAGAGATCATTGTAGAACATTTTGTAATAGATGGAAGGAAATAAATAGGTGAAATAAGGCAGATCTATTATGTGAATTATAGATTAAGGGTTTATGTATGAAGCAAAGCTATAAACCGGTACTGGATCTGGCATAGTAGATGCTATTTTGAAGCAGTACAAGAAATTGGATTTATATAATCTATTTTGTAAGTCAGTGAGACTTCCCAGTTGTAATTGAGCAGTGAGCTCTAGGCACTTGGCCTTCGTGCATGTGCAGGCCCCTCTTGTAGCAGTAATATTCTCTTATTGGCCAATAAGTGAATATTGTGGGTCAGAAATCCCACCAAAGTTTTTCCCACACTAGGTTTCCTTGTTAAACTATTGTGTTATGGTGTGTTTTTATGTGGTTATTGTTATCTCTGTTTATTGCATTATTTCTTGTTTACCGATATACAGTATTGATATGCTTTATATGTTTTAAGTTAAGAAAATCTTATAACCAATTAGATACTGATTCACCCCCCCCCCCCTCTCAATATTTGTGGGAATCCTAACAATTGGTATCAGAGCTTGGTCCTCTATTTTCAAAATCCTAATAGCTTGAGGAAGATCTTGACACTAGTAGAGATGGAAAACCCGATGAAGCAATTAGAAGCAACTCTCTCAGACTATGATGTAGAAAAATTGAAAAATATCAAACTTGAAGATGATCTAAAGGCTACACAGGATATTATTCAAGCACTTCAAGAAAGTCTTACCATTGCAAGGAGCAAGAGAAGAGAACTTTGTGAAAAGATGCAAAATGAGAATGATGAAAAAGAAACTCTTAGTTATCTGGTGAATAAGATGAAACAAAAAAACATGACAACAAAGAATGAGATGCAGGATATTACTACGAGATTTTGTAAAGAAATTGAAGATAGAAGGAAGAATGAAGAAGACCTGACTAGAAGATTGAATGATGTTGCAAATGAAAACACAAGACTTAGCTATGAAAATGATATGTTGAAGATAGATCTGATGCATGCACAAAATAACTCAAATGAACTCATGAGACAGAAAGGTATCTTGGAAAGAGAACTGGATAGTGCAAATCAGCACAAAGAAAAATTCAAGAAAAGCTTAGAAGAACTTGGTGACTTGTTGAAGAATCAGAAACCTAATGGTGACACTAATGGTCTTGGCTTTGAAGCTAGTGAAAGCTCCAGTACTGCAAACACATAGGATGAAGGCAAAACAGTAAGACAACCTACTGCTTATAAATGTCATGGTAAATGTTTTAACTGTAACAAGTATGGTCATAGAGCAAATCATTGTAGATCTAGAAATTATCAGAATACCAATACACCCATCGGTCAATGTTCAAAATGCAACAAAGTTGGTAACAATTCAGAGAATTGTAGAATGAATGTAAGATGTTATGTTTGTTGAATATTTGGGCACTTATCTAATCAATGCATAACACAAACGGGCATAGGTTATGGAAAAGCTATTTAGAAAAATAATATGACTTATTATGCCTGTAATAAGATTGGACATATTGCAAAATTTTGTAGAAGCAAGTCCTCACCGGTAAATAACAAAGGTCCTAGTTTGAAAGGTAAAGAAAAGGTTGAAGAAGTAAAGCGGGAATTCTCAAAACAATGGATCAGGAAATCAAATCTAAATGGTGATAGGAACACCCCTCCACTAGCAGAACAGAGTAACACTCCACCGGCATGAGACTCTTCATATAACTGAAGAAAATTCCCTTGAGGGTTTGGCAATCAAATGTGAAACATGCTATTATTCCCTCGGTTGATGGTGAGAAGTAGAAATTACTTCTATACCAGTAGATAAGTTAAGTCATTACTTAACTGGCAAGCATTAAATGTGGTGGTTGGCAAAATTAACATTATAAAACAATATTTTCACTTCAATTTTATTTCACCCAACATTCAAACCTTTGAGAGCATGAAAATTCCAGAGCAAAGGCATTTTGAGCAAAGAAGTGAAGCAATTCAGCAAGTAATCATTCCTAAGGTAGATAAAGGTATTTATAATCATGGCTTCTTCATCTGTTCTTGAATTCATAGAAAACCCTACTATTGTTGAAGTGATTAAATGCCCTAGACCCATATTTTAGTTAGTTCCTGAAATTGCCAAGAAAGATGATAATTTTGGTGCTTTTTCTCAAATCCCTAAAGGAGTAGTTTTTGCTGAAGACCCTAGAATGTATATTCATTGTCACATAGAAGAATTAGGTGATGAGGAAATCAAGAACATGTATAAATCAGTAATCTGTGACGATTCCGATAATGTTAAACTTGAACACAAGATGGTAGAAACCCTAGGTTTCACTGAAATTCTCAGTATTCCGGATTTTCCTAAGGATGTTATAAGGATAGTATTAAGTAGGGTACATGGTGCATTCTTCTGGTTAGACTAGGTTCACAAAATCACTAGAGAGGCAGTAAAAGCTGTGACAGGGTTACCTTCCACCAATAACAGACCTGATAAGACAAAGAAGGTCTCAAATGACCTAGTGATTAACCTAATAGGTGCAACATCTAATAAGAGATCTTTAAGGGTAAATGATGTAACAGATATCAATGTGAGATTCATCACTATGATCTTAGGCTACAAAACCACACATGCAAATAGGTTAAACTCAGTCTCTAGCCTATGCATAAAGAGTGCCTATGACATGATTAATGATAATGCAAAAATAAATGTGTGTGAATGGTTGAAAGATGAACTTATTGACAATCTTGGAAAGATAAAGAAAGGCAAAAAGGGGACATTTAGATTTGGAAACCTACTTGTCTGTTTAATGTTGCACATAACAAAACAAGTGCCCGGTATCGGTAATAAAAATCTTAGTTTTGATATACCAATAGGCATACAATTGTCAGTTACTAAACAACATGGGAGAGAACAGAGAAAAGAACATAGATGAGTACTTTCAGGAATTAAAGGCCTGGATGAATACAAGAGTCAAATTATCACAAGCAATAGTAAATAAGTATAAGGATGAAATATGCTTTTTTATTAAGAAGGATGAGATTTGGATGGAGGCAGTTATCCCAAGAACCATTTGGGTTACTGAAATGGGCTATGAAACTGATGACCACATAATTGAAACATATGCAAAAGCCCTCTTGGAAGCACCTAAGGAACCTAAAGAAGAGGTATTTGGCAGTGCTGAGACTATTGAAAATCAAATCCAATCAAAGAAAAGGGTAAAGAAGGTTGAAGAAATAGTTAGAAGAGGATCTAGACAAGCTAAAGCTATCAAAGAAGATGTACTCAAACAAACTAGTATTACTGAAGATGAGTTAGAAACACTTTAACTAGAATCTCACCTTTCACGAGTTTGAAATTCTTCAGAAAGTGATATACCAGCTGAATTTAAAAGAGTTGTGAGAAAAAGGAAACCTTCACCGGTATCTACACCTTCTCCTAGAAGAACCAAATAGAAACAACAGGCAGTAAGGCCCACAGCTAGGAAGTTAACTCCAAAGAAGAAGTTAACCCCCAAGAAGAAGACTCAAAAAACCACTACTCCAATTGACAAACTTCTCAATGAAATAACAGAGGATGGAAAGATGAAAAATATCAATAAATTGTATGATTCATTATCAACTGATGACAAGGAAAAAGTTGAAAATAGTGTAATCCTACACTTGGACATTTACAAGAAATTTCTAATGCAAGTTGTGGATGAATTACTGGCAGAACTGTTCAAAAGACTTGAAGCTAGAAGGCAAGCTATTGTAGAGCTTGATATGAAAATAAAAATTAAAAAATTACTTGCTGTATATCCAGTTAACTCACCAAAAGAGATAGATAAACTGATCTCAGAGGCTAACCGGTTAGTATTTTCAACTGCACACTGGCATGTAGCACTTATGGTTGGTAGAGTGAATGAGGTTGCAGAGGAAAAAACTAATGCATGGGACATATTCCTTGTAGAAAAAGAAAAGCAAGAAGAATATAGAAATCCTAAATGCATCAAAGTATACCAAAATGATAAGGATAAAGGAAAAGGTAAGGTTGATGGACCACCTAGCATAAAAATAATAGATAACCTATCCCCATCACCTCTGGATACTCCACCAGCAGTTACCACTGAAAATCAACCGGCTAGTGAGAGTATGGACATACCACAAGAGGACACAAATCCCAATTCTGAGGTGTTATATACAGTTGACATTGACACACAAAAGGTCAATATTATGGTAGATAAGGATACAACTAGGAAAACAGATATGGCTAGTGAGCCACCGGTAACAGATGGTACAGAAGGTAAACCGATAGATGATAACACTGAACAACAGGCCGAACAATAGGCTCCATTATAGCAACAGGTTTATACAGAGATAGTGCCACCGACATCAGTTGAGCAATCCAAACCTCTGCTTAAAGAAATGGAAACACAAACTGACCTACTAGAGGTCACCACAAGCAAGGAAATTGTTCCCACCGACAGAATATAGATTGTTGGTTCATCAAATGCAAAATTCAAACCAACTAATGTAATAAAAGTTCTTCTGGATTCCATCAAGAAGATAACAGAGTGTAGCTCACAAGTATACAAGGCAATTGATGACACAATTCCAATTTTGAAAATGATAGCACCTAAGTGCAATATAGATAATAAAGATTCTTTAGGTCAACTTGACACTTTGTCTAAGTATATTACTAACAACACTGTGACAGTTGATTAAATAAAAGAGGAAGCATTCAAGGAGAGACTAGAGAAAGGAAAACACAAATTATTTGAGGAGGAAATAAAGAAGTGTACAAGACAACTTGACACTCTTTTACCGGAACTGTGTAGTACTAAAGGAATTTAAAACTTTGTACAGGGATACATGTAAAACTAACTTTTTGACAGTAGATATAGACAAGAAAATCAGAAAGGTACAGGAGGAAATAAATCAACTAGCTGATAACTTCATTAATTCATCTAATTCCTTATCAGTTTTTGAGCAAAAAATAATAGGTTTTGAGGAAGAACTACTAAAGTTGGAAAGAGAGAAGGAAAGAATAAAAGAAAAGTCTAAAGATCTAAAATGGAGACTTAGTCCATAATTGAACTAACTCACCTCCTTAAGAAAAGAAATATCTGATGCTTTGATTCAAGTACAGAAAACACCGGCAGAGCAAATGCAAAACCTCACCAATATAGTTTAGAGGACTGAGGCTGCAATAAAAGATAGCAAAAAGTTCATTGAGAGCCTAAATCTAGTTTTGGTAGATCTTTTTCAGATTGTAACCAACCAGTTACAAGGATGAAATAGGAAACCACACTCATTGACACTTTGACAACCTTTGCCATTGATGCCAAAGGGGGAGTAGTGGAATGAGAAAAATAACCAGCAAATAACCAACAAATGACTCATCAGCTTAGGGGGAGCACATATTCTTTTGGTACACAAATTTTTGGTAAGACAATTCTGGCAGACTCTTTTGGATAATAATTTTTGGATTTTTCTCATGAGTGTTGCCATCAATGCCAAAGGGGGAGATTGTTGGCAAATGCACACTCCAATGAGATATTGTAGGTGATTGAAGGCTTTGTCATTGATGGCAACCTTACAATCCTATGACACTGGCAAGACAATTTATCGGCACCAGCAAAGATAGACTCTACACCGGCACAGATCACCGACAGTAAAAGGAAGCATATCGGCACAGAAGCTAACAGGAATTTTGTTTGTAATATATTTTGTTAATTATTGTAAAGTCATTGTAAGCCAACTTGGCAAGTTGTAAAATGACTCATATATATACGAGATCACTATAGAACATTTTGTAATAGATGGAAGGAAATAAAGAGGTGAAATAAGGCAGACCTATTATGCAAATTATAGGTTAAGGGTTTATGTATGAATCAGAGCTATAAACCAGTACTGGATCTGGCATAGTAGATGATATTTTGAAGTAGTACAAGACATTGGATTTATATAATCCATTTTGTAAGTCAGTGAGACTTCCCATTTTGTAATTGAGTAGTGAGCTCTAGGCACTTGGCCTTCCTGCATGTGTAGGCCCCTCTTGTAGCAGTAATATTCTCTTATTGGCCAGTAAGTGAATATTGTGGGTCACAAATCCCACCAAGGTTTTTCCCACACCGAGTTTCCTCATTAAACTACTATGTTATGGTGTGTTTTTCATGTGGTTGTTGTTATCTTTGTTTATTGCATTTTTTCTTGTTTCCCTCGATATACAGTATTGATATGCTTTACATGTTTTAAGTTAAGAAAATATTATAATCGGTTAAATACTGATTCACCCCCCCCCCCCCTCCTCTCAGTATCTATGGGAATCCTAACATTTGTTGTCCTCCCTTACCTACATGGTACATGGTTGTATCCATCTCTATCATACGGGGGGGTGTTGGCATAATGACTAAATCCATTTATGAGATCCCTCTCCACCACAAGTACATATTTTTGGTGTGACAATAAAATCTACATATTTCAAAATCAAGCCCAAATTCAATTCTTTGAAGGAAAATAACTATATGTACGTCGTTAAAATTCTAGTGTTTGAGAAAAATGAGTGGGTTTGGTATGTTCTGAGCTGAATTCCTGATGAATTCAAGTGATTGAGCTAGTCATTCGAAATCATGAAGGATTTAATCTAAATTGTAACTGGTTTAAGCTCATCTTGTGGTTTGCCTACACTCTCACCTGTGAAGTTTCAGATGTTCATAGATGCAACCAGTTCCAAGGTTGATAAAAGGGCTATGACAATCAATGATATTGTTGAGCCAGATGTGAAGTTTTCTTCTATGATTATCAGATACAAGTTTTATCACTCTAGTTGGGATAATTCAGTGTCTGGTACTTCTATATATGTTTCATATCAGATGGTGAAGGAAAAGAAGGAGTATGTTCTAAGTGAGCTACTTTAGTGCCAACTTATAGAGAATCTGACCAGCATAAAAAAGGATAATAAAATTACATTCAAGTATGGCACTCTAGTGTTATGCTTATTTTTCTATTTCATGAATGAGATTCTAGGTATTGATAATATATAATGGACTAGTAACAAACTGGTGGGAGTCTAAATTAAAGATCTTTTATATAGCATTGGAGATAGCAAAACCCAAAGAATTGCACTTTGGGGATGCTTCAAGAACTTTCAGAGCATGATACAAACTAGGGAAATAATCCCTAAATCTATAGTAGAGAAGTACAAGGATCCTATATACTTCATGGTATACATTGATCAATTCTTAATGGAAGTGATAGAACCTAGGAGAGTATGGATCATGTCCATGGTGTATGAGGTAGACGAGAAGATATTGTAGCTGTATGCTCAACATTTGTTGAGTAATCCTATCAATTCTTCAGAGGAGATGTTTGGTACATTTTCTAAGAATGATTTGCAATTGTATAGGTAGTTCAAGAAGCTTGAGATCATGCAAAAAGTGAGAAAGGAGGTGAAGCACTATGTAGAGAGCATTGGCATTACTGCCAAAGTGGTTAAGGAAGATAGAAAGAGGAGAGAGAAATATGAAGAAGGAAGAATAGTAAGGTTGAGTTAGTTAGTCCAGTAGCTTTCTCCACCAGATCTAGACTGACTAGGAGCTCTACACCTTCCTTTGGTTCCCAAAAGCTAGCCAACACAGCAAAACCCCAAGTCATGACATCCAGTAGAGAAGGGAAGAGGAAGAAGGATAAAGACACAAGAGTATAAGTTGCTATGGATGATGATGAAGAGACTGAATCTGATGAAGCAAAAAAGGAAATAAAGAAAAAGGGTAATAATGTTGGCCATTTGGTGGAATTGATTATGTGTTCCATTGATGTTTTGTCATTGATGTCAACACTAGTTGTTTGGATGCTTTACCGGCACCCTTTTGGTCCGGGTAGGATGAGTGGTTTTCTGGTTGTTTTGGATCTAGCATGATCCGGTAGGCTCCAGTATAGTTTGGTTATGGAATTGGCTTGTTCATGATACTCATGCTCATATTCAGTCAAATGGTTTTGGTCTAGTGATCGGATGTTATCCTTTTTGTTTATAAGCTTGGTTTCTTGTTCCGACGAGGGTTTCACTGGTAAAACTTTTGATGAAGATCTTTGATGAATTGCATAAGTGGTGTTGGTGCAACTTCTAGTGGAGTTTCAGGATGTTGATGGTGATCATGTTAGAGACTTGGCGGGTGGAGATCATTTCTATAGCGTGTGGACCTATACTAGGTCCCGGTTGATCTAGGTTATGGATCGGCTTTAATGTAACGTGTGGATTGGACCTCTCGATATGTTTTCGAGATGTCTTATGTGTTGGATATTATTTGTTTGGTCTAAGGCCGACATGGTTTGTAATTATGTAATTGGTTTATTATCTGGTGGCCAACCTAATTGTTTATGGTCGAGGGTTTGTATATATAGATGTAAGATCTCATTGTAGATCATCATGGTTATGGTAGAGGTCATGGTCGAGGGATGTAATGTGCAAATAATATAATATCATTCTGGTAGAGGATTTTCTCAATCATTGGAGATTGAATTGGGTTTATGTAAGAGGATTTAGTCCTCTGATATTGATCTTAACTAAAACTATACTCAAGCATAGGAGATGCTATCTTTTGCAGTTCAACACTTCTCTGGATTGTAATTTGGATTTCTATGTAGTCAGTGAGGCTCCTTTTGTGATGAGCAGTGCGCTCTAGGTTGTTGGCCTTCCTATAAGTGTAGGCCCCTCAATTGTAATTCACATACTTATTGCAGAAATATTATCTGACTGTGGGTAGGCTTCTCACTGTGGTTTTTCCCTTTACTGGGTTTTCCACGCACAAATCTTGGTGTCATGTGGATGGTATTTAATTTGTGATTGTTGTTTATGCTTAATTGGTTTAACTACTATTCCAGTATTTGTTTTAAGCATTCTGGTATAATGTTTTGGGTTCTGGTATTAAAGTTTTAATTTCTAATGGTTCCTATAATTTGTTACAACTGATTCACCCCCCCCCCCCCCATCTCAGTGGTATTCTGGTTATTTGAACTATCTAACAAATAAAGCTTCAAAAGTATCTAAGGAAAATCCCTCTAGTGAGGAGAAAGCCAGAAAGAAGATGAAGTTATATCCACCCGATATGCCTATTGAAGATGTTGAAAAAGCTCTCACTATTCAAGGTAATCTCAAGCCACTCTTTGAATGTTATGACAAATTTGATGAATATGGTCAAAGAACTCTAGAAGAAGACACTATTAAGTACTTGAATATATTCAATAGGGCTCTTGCTGAGATTATGTCTTAGATTCCTAAAAGCCTATATGATGTATTGGAAATGAGAAGATTGAGTGTTAAGGAAGAAGATAACAAACTTAGAGAGCATACCTTGGTAAATATTTAACCTATAATTTTGGTAGAAGAGGTGAATAGAATTATCAAAGAAACCAAGAGTGAGTTTAGAAGCAAGACCAGAGTAAATAAGTTAATGATTGGGGAGACTGAGAAAGTAATTAGAGAAATAGAGAAGATTTTGAAATCAGTCCTGCTAAGGAACCAATTTGGTGTTGTTGGTGGTGAGTCATCTATTCAGAAAGATCATGGAATGTGGATGGGTGGAGGTGAATCTTTCTTTTTCCTAGGATGAAGGAGAGTTGTACAAATTTGGTGAGGAATTAATAAAAGTAGATATAATTGAGGATACCTAGAATCTTTTAACTCTTGCTAAGACATATGTGAAGAATGAAGTCCCATCTAGGGAAGAAGCAGTGAAAGTGGTGGAAGCTACGAATGAGCTAGTTATGGAAGCAAGAGACAGTGTAGAGGTAGTGAAAGTATTTTTGGAGAAGGACAAGAAAGAACTAGATGATCTTGAGTTGATCAAAGGGCCTATCAATCTGGCCACTCTTTCTCCCATCTAGAAATTGCAACAGGCATCATTCACTCAGGCCAAAGCAAGGGAGGGGATACTGAAGTCTAATATTGAGAATAGTGAGCTACTTACTCTTCCATCCAATGTCTTGGAGAAGATCATGCCTTCATATGTTAACAACACATCAGATACTCCCTCTAGTCAGCTAAAAATCCCAATAAATTTGGTAAATACTTACTTTGAATCATTTGAGAAGTCAATTGAGGTTAACATGTGAATTTGATGCCAAGAGGTTTAGTTCATTGAAGAATATGATTGCAAATGAGAGAGTCTTGTTAGACACCTGGATGAAGAGTATTCAAGAGCTATATCAAAAGCAGACAGTGTCTACAAGTCTTGTCTATTACTTTCTAAGTTTACTGAGGATATTAAGAAGCAAATAAAAGAGAATGAGAAGTTATTGGAAGGTATATCCCAATCCTTTGATCCCTTGACTATTTCGATGGCCAGTCAAGATGGTAAAATCATTTTCTTTCTTGAAAAGATCAAGAATCTGATGTATGAAAAGGATAGGATTGTTGGTAGACTCGATAAACTTTGGAGCCTAATTGGAAATTTTATTCAGTGCTTTAAAGGAAGCCCAAGATGTCATGGTAACCAATGAGCCCTTAGACCTTCAAACAACATAAATGTGGGCATTTCTTTTTAGTGGCCAGATTTCAATTTTGAAGAGTCTCAAGAAAGGTTGGGACAATGAACTAGTCTTATTGTATAACATTTTTGCAGATGTATTTAAATATATATATGTTAGCAGAGTGTGTTTGTATATATGTAGTTTGTTCATAGGAATTTTGTATGAATTTTTGCATGCGGATCCCTATGTTTTCCATTGATGTCAAAGGGGGAGTGTAGGGTAGTGAAAAATGATATATTAATCTCAGGGGGAGTTTTAGAAAATTGAAGTTTGTTTTCCAGGGTGTGTTCTTATTTGGTCCGACACTTAGTCACATTTCACTAACTTTTTCCATGAATGCCAAAGGGGGAGATTGTTGACAGCAGACATTGGACATCTCATCCAATGTTGTCATTGATGGAAACACAAGTTAGTGCACCCATCTACATTGTTGAATGTGATCCTACCAAAAGCTAGATTTAAGATTGATTCAA
The DNA here is from genome assembly GCF_030272615.1 of Cryptomeria japonica. Classification (NCBI taxonomy): domain Eukaryota; kingdom Viridiplantae; phylum Streptophyta; class Pinopsida; order Cupressales; family Cupressaceae; genus Cryptomeria; species Cryptomeria japonica. Next base: position 149,653,194 of record NC_081405.1, read on the forward strand.
GTCCAGCAAGCTAGAACAAAGCATTTGACAATGTTGTGCATTTTGGTTGATATATCCTTTCTAGTTATCATCTTGTGTTGTGGATCTAGTTGTAGGTTGGTGGATGTTTGGATAGCCTCATTACAAAATTTTTAGTCTTCTATGATGATTTTTATTTGAGTTAGAAGATCTAGTGTATCAATTTTCAATTTATCAGTATAGGGTAGCTGACTTGTGTGGAGAATCCTTATGTGGATTATGTGGATCGATTTTGGTGATTATTTTTGTGGTCCGTGTGTTTAGTCCGATGGCTATGGAAATGTGTGGATAATTGTTTTGGTCTGCATTAGTATTTTTATTTACGATTTAGCTTATAGTATGTACATGTTTCATAATATGCTAAGTGTTTTTGAAGCCGACATGTGGTTGATCTAATATCTTGTTGCGAATATATATAAGTTATGTATTTAATCATTGTAGTGAGTGTGATGGATGTGAAAGGTGTTGGTGATAAATTGCGTATAGTTCAAAATGCATAGATTGGATATTTATGCTTCATATCACAATGGAATAGAGGGCAAGAGTAGTATAAGGAAGAGTATGAAAATTTTATGTAATATGCTTAATCAGAACTATAATCAGGCATTTGTAGATGCTATTATATATTTCATGTACTTCAGTAATCCTATATAACTCATTTGTAGGTAGTGAGCCTCTCCTTTTGAGCAGTGAGCTCTAAGCAGTGTGCCTGAATGCATGTGCATTCCATTGTAAAACTTATATTTGAGTTACTCATTTTGTCGATCTCATCCCCACCATGGTTTTTCCCTTGACCAAGTTTTTCATACATAAAATCTTTGTGTTATGGTGTTATGGTTGATTTTTTTGTGTTCTTGCATCCTTCTTCTGGTTCAATGTATTAAATGGTTGAAAGAGAAATGTAAAAAAGTTAAAATTTGCAGAACACATATTCACCCCCCTCTCAATGTTTCTTGATTCCAACAACCTTTCCCATACATACTTAGTCGCTATCCCCTATAGCCTCAACTCCTTTTGTTCTCCCACCTAGGGTGCCCTTTCCAAGGAAAATGATCCCTTCTCCATCAAAGTGCATTCAACATACAACTTCCACTAAGCTCTCTCAAGCTCAAAGGCCATAGAAAAGAAAAGTGAAAGATTCTCAAAAGCCTGTTGAGCCTAGTATAAAGACACGCTACAATGAAGACCATGAGAATTTATTGTTCATAGCCATGAAACTTAATATCATCAGACTAGTAGGAGAAATGCAACCAAAAGAATTTGCAGTGCATGTCATTGGCATCAACTGAAAATAGGAGCGACCATAAGACAAAGTGGAACTAATGGAGGAAACTTAAAGAGTGGTGTCATCTGATTACTTGAAACATACTCGATGCTTAGATAAAGTTATAACTGAATTGGATGTGGTTAAACCCATAGTCAAGCATTTGCAAAAAGAAGAAAGGGCTAGAGAGGCAAAGATCTCTTGACTTTAGTCTACTATGTTGCAAGAGAAAGTGGAGAAAGAAAAGCTCTAGAGGGCCCCAAACAACTTGGAAGCCCAGTTGCAGGTAGAGAGACCTACAAAGAATAAGTTAATCATAGAGTTCCATGATAAGGAATAAGAGTTTCTATAGATTCGGGCGAGTTTCCTAGATTTGACTCTGATCCAAGCCCAACTAGAGACTGCCATTAAAGAAAAGGATCAATATTATTAGGTGCTCAATAGTACATAGGTTCTCCTTGTAGAGGAGAGAAGGGTAAAATAGAAAACATTGCAGGAGCTACAAGACAAGTAGGTCCAATTTGATAAGGAGCTTTAGGATGCAAGGGTAACCTGGGAGAGTGAATGTAGGAATCTCAGACAGATGCAAGAAAAAGTGCAGGATAGAACCACAAAGATCATAATTTTGCAACATCAAGAATCTGCTGCAACCCAAAAGATGAAAGAGTTGTATAATAAGATAGAGTCAAGAGAAGTAGAGATCAACCTCCTCTCTATGAGATTTTGCCAGGATCAAGAGCTCAATGAAATGTACAAAATAGAGACACAATATAGGACAAGAATAAACTGTATTCTCATCAATAGAAAATGATCAATAATCAATTACATAGTTACATACAATGAAGATGAGCCTGCTTATATAGGCAAGGCTAGGGATATGTGAGCACACAAACATGACATGTGGCTCAATAAGAAACAAGGGTAGGTAGGAAATAGGTGTGGGTAGGTAGGAGAAATAATATAATAGTCCACATGAGGTGGATCACCCACTGAATGTGGAGTGTAACAACAAAATCAACACCATAAAAGGTGGAATTTCTCCTACACACATTATCCCAATGTGGCAGAAACACCCAAGTGTCTCATACCCAAACTATTATGAAATGCATTTCCTAAGTAAACTTAAGTAAAGTGTAATAATCTCCATGATGAATAATTATTTACACCAACACCCCCCCTTAAGTGCAACTTAGGGGAATGCACTTAAGTCTACAATGCAACTAAGCAATGCAAGATGGGTCACGGCTACTAGGCCATGTTACGTACCCATTTACAAATGCAAATGCATGCAAACCAATGCAATGAAATCTCTCACAAACTGGGGAAAGAGAGAAAAACCCAATGGGAAAAAACCCTCCCCCAAAAGAGAGATGAAAAACATACAAGAGAACTCTCATAGAAGTATGTGAAGGACAAAACCCCATGTGAGGAAAATGTCCCCCCCATATGAGAGAAGAAGAGAAGCTAGGAAGCCCCCCCTCAATGTGGAATCTACACCAATGATAGAAGCTCGATGTATGAAGAAACTGCTCCATGAATGTTGAACAACATTCCTCCCCTTAGGAAGAAACAAAACCAAAGGTGTATCCATGAAGTCTCCCTGATCATGAAGGGAAGATGTATGAAGAAATCTCATGATGAGAGGAATCTCTGAAAACTGCTCAAGTGTCCCCATGGCGATGCTAAAAGATACCCCCTCCAAAGGTGGTAAACTGTGCCACACTACTGAAAAAGGCACTCCAAGATCTAGTGGAGATGGATGTAGAACATGTCCCAAAGACTCACATGTCTCCTCAAAAGATAAAGAGACCTCCTCCAACTGTTGTACATAAGTATCCACAATCATGTCAACCTCGAAAGAATGATCATGTAGAGAATGAACAAGAGGGTCAGAGTGTGCCCTCGCAACAATTGAAGAAGGATCACCTTCATCAAAGAGAAGATGAATGTCATCAATGATGTCTCCCAAATCTGCAATGTAGGATTCAATAAATAAACCTGCAATGTCTATCAAGTAATCATCCCATGAATCTGAAGCTGGAAGACAATGAATATCCTGCTGCACTGAATCACATGAAGGCAAAACTATTGCACTATCTGCATCATCAGGTGTAATAGGTGATGTGATATCAATATAAGGAGATGAAATACAAGACTCAAGAATGGGGTCACATGTGAGAATCCCCATGTTCAAGTGCCCAAAGTTCTCCTCAAAGTCTAAACCATCACAAGAAGTGTGATCATAATGTGTAGAATCATCAAATGTGAAATCATCATCATCAACAAAATCTGAAAAGGAGTATAACCAAGATGCATGATCAACCACCCCAGACACAATGATAGCTCTAGTCTCCAAGTCTCTAATGAAAACTGAGTCAAGTGTGAACTCCACAACTCTCTTAGTTGCGCCATGTGTGATTTGATAGATAGAAAGGAGATTGTTTGTCAAGTGGGGTACACACAAGACATCATTGAAGGAGTTATCCCCAATGTCAATAGATCCTTTCCCAATCACATCCATGTATGTATGATTGCCCATAAAAATTTGTGGCATGGTGCAAGGCTCAAATGTAGAGAACATAGACTGTGAAGATGCCATATGATGAGAAGCCCTTGAATCTAGAAGCCATCTCTTTGAATCATGACTGATAGTAGCACATAGAGCTTTTCCTTTTCTTGTTCCGAAAGAGTGAGTCTTTCCACTTGTAGAAGCCATGAATGCTTGCCCTTTTCCTTTTGAATGTGAGGAAGTGGAAGTTGATGAATCATCCTTCTTGTAGACTTCAGGCAAATCAATGTTATGCTTTTTGATGATATGTGTGAGCTCATCAATCTTCTTAGAATGGCAACGATGCTCCTCATGACCAATCTTTTTACAATAAGCACAAGTAGGTCTCTCCCTCTTTGGTGAATTATCTCTCTTGGAAGAGGATGAATCTCCTTGTTGTGGAGAAGATGATGCTTTGTCCTTAGGCTTTGATTGCCATTTCTTCTTGTTTGACTTGTCCTTTCCTTGATTTCCTTTGTTCCCTTGATTTGCCACTAATGTTTGAGACCTAGAAGCCTTAAGAATGCCCATGCTTATCAACTTAGTTTGTTCCATCATCAACATTTCATTGAAAGCATCAAATGTAGGCATTTTGTAGCTTGAACCCATTGTCATCCTATGGGTTTGGAAACTAGAAACAAATGCTGCATATTCTTGTGGAAGCTTGCCTATCAAGTTGAATATCAATTGAGTATCCTTCTTATCAATGCCAAAATCTTTGAATTGTGCCCTCAACTCATTTGCCTTAGTGACATAATCTTGTATAGTATCAAAGTTCTTAGGATCTAACATGGTGAGATCACTATCAATTTGATATCCCCTAATCTCATCAACTTGACCATACAAGTCTTGAAACTTTTGCCAAGCATCCTTGATTAGAGTACATTTCTCAATATGAAAAATGAGATCCTTTCATACATACTTTCTTAAGGTACCAATTGCCATGATATTTTTAGTGAGCCAATCCAAGTGACCAAGTGGATCAGCCTTAGGATCAGCTAGAGCAACAATAGTTCCATCAATGTAATGAGTGAGTCCTTTTTCCATAAGTTTACTCCATGTGTCAATTTTCCAAGTAGCATAATTATGAGGAGTTAAGAGAGGAAACTTAGAAGAACCAATAGCAGCAAAAGAAAGAACACAAGTGCACAAAAGCACAAGAGACACCCCCCCAAATTCAATCAATCAAAGTACCCCCCCCCAAAGTGATGATTTTGGCACTTTATACTTAGTGCGATTACAATGAGCCACTTGCAAAACAGGGCAAAGTGGACTTATGATGAAAATTTTACAACTTCTCAAATGAGATACAAGAGAATTCAATCAATAGTGAAATGAATCTAACTGATATTCAAGCAAATATACAAGTACCAAGAGAGCCAAAAATGGCCAAAATCTGAAAGTACAATTTCTACTTACAATGGCATCAATCTGATAGCATCATGTGAAAGTAGACAAAAAAATACGCACTTTCAAAAAAAACGACACCTGAAAAGGAGGTCGTATGACCCCAAACGAAGCCTCTGAAGTTGCAAAAACTGGGATTACTCAAGTACAGTCACCAAAAACTGCATTTTTTGAAAAATCAGTGCATCAAAATCAAAAAATTTCTTCACCACTATGGAGAGCACGAAATTCTAACCCATTTCAAAAAAAATTGCACCCAAAAAAGAGTAAAAATGAGTAAGTTATGGCCATTTAAAGTTGAACTGCAAAATCAAAAAGCTCAATGAGAGGGGCTTGCAAATTTTTGAAAAATGATGACATGGCGCTGACGTCAGAAATTCACTGTGTTGAATTTGACGGCCGTATGATCGTTGCAAAAACTTCACCTATCTGTTGACTGGGCATCTGTACTGTATGGACAGCTGACGTGGCAGATGACTATGCAGGTCGTACCGTATGGATTTGCTGACTAGGCACTATGTAATGGCGTATGGAAAGCTAACTGTGTGAGCCATGTGGCATCTGCGTGGCAGCCATACAGATCTGATGTGGATGGTTTGTACCCACAGGCCAGTGGCCGCTTGCCACGTGGCGGGCGCGGGTCCTCCTGTCTGGTTGACCGCCGGTGAAGGAAGCGGCTGGAGCCGAGGGAAGCCAACGGCGGCGGGGGAGCTAAGGCGCTCGGGCGGCGGTGGCGTGTGGCAACGGCCGCTAGAGAGGAGGAGCAGGCGTTAGAGAGACGGAGGACGGGGGCCGATGTTGGGAGGAGCCGGTGCAACGGCGGGCGAGCGTAGGTGAGTTCTGCGGCAGTGGCGGCAACAAAGCTGTAGCGCGCGGGAGGTTGCGGGTAGAGCAAGGCGTCCGGTGGTGGTCTAGACAACTGGCGGGCGGCGTGTGGAACGAGGCACGGGCGATGGCGGTTTGGTAGGTACGCGGGCTGACAGCGCTGCAGACCTGCAAACGCGGTACGGGCATCACGAGGGGGTTTGCGGACCCCCCAAAAATTGTTTTTTTTTTTTTTTTTGATATTTTTTTTTTATTTTTCATTTTTTTTTTTTTTTTTTTTTCGAAAAAAAATTTCAGAACATAAATTTTTTTTTTTTTTTTTGAAAAATTATAATAAAAAAATTCCGAAATCTGTACAATACTAGCAAAATTGGCGAAAAAAAATTTTCTCACCAAAATAGGCCGACTTTATAACCAAAATTCATGGAAACGGCCTTTTGGATGCAATGGCGGGGTCGGATCTGGTCTAGGACGCCTCCAAAAGATGCTGCTCCTCAGATCTACCTCTTGACGTCGCAATAATGCCTCTTCAAGACGAATCAATGAAGCCCCAATGGCTCTGATACCATGTGATATTTTGCCAAGATCAAGAGCTCAATGAAATGTACAAAATAGAGACACAATATAGGACAAGAATAAACTGTATTCTCATCAATAGAAAATGATCAATAATCAATTACATAGTTACATACAATGAAGATGAGCCTGCTTATATAGGCAAGGCTAGGGATATGTGAGCACACAAACATGACATGTGGCTCAATAAGAAACAAGGGTAGGTAGGAAATAGGTGTGGGTAGGTAGGAGAAATAATATAATAGTCCACATGAGGTGGATCACCCACTGAATGTGGAGTGTAACAACAAAATCAACACCATAAAAGGTGGAATTTCTCCTACACACACTATCCCAATGTGGCAAAAACACCCAAGTGTCTCATACCCAAACTATTATGAAATGCATTTCCTAAGTAAACTTAAGTAAAGTGTAATAATATCCATGATGAATAATTATTTACACCAACACTCTCAAAGCCCTCTGCACTCCCTTCTGCTCCCCTTGTAGATTTTACCCCTATAATATGGGATATTTACATCTCTTATTAGGAGAAGGTGAAGAAGTTCTTTCCAATTTTGAAATCGACCCTTAAGTTCTTAGCAGATGCCCAATCCCTATGCAAAGAAGAAAATAGCACTACTAATTGAGTCATACAATCCATTGCACCTAAAGTTCCTGATTCTCATAAGCTAGTGAATTGGTTGTATATTGCCTCTAATAAAAAACTGGCTTAGCTGCAAGAATTGGAGATCATAAATAAATGGTTGGGAAAGATAATGAATTCTTAAATTGCAATAGAGTGATAGTACATGCCATATCTAGTTGGACAATGCTAAAATCCTTAGTCGCACATATAAGGAAATGTTTTGAACGTTTCATAAGTCTTGGCCTACCCTTGCCTTTTCTTCTTGATGATTTAGTCATGAAAGCCAAGCAACTCATGGACCTGATAGAACAACAGCAATGAGATCAATCATATCTCCAAAAACCATCTTGATACAAACAAGGTTGAAGAATTGATCCACCCCTATCTCGACTCTACACTCTCTTTGAGTTAACACATAATGAGCTAAGCAATTTTCCTTTCAACGAAATCATCGAGTTGGATCAGAATTATCAAAGTTTGAAATCCCAAGTTCTGCCTTCAAAGGATGATTAGATTCTGTTGCAGCAGACCCTCAACCAACTCTCCAAAGAAGATGCATAAGCCTGGATTGCAAGATCAGAAATTTTGGGGATCGACATCCCACAGGTAGGATTATCCTAGAATTCGCTAAGAATTATGGATTTATTATCCACACTACTTCATAAAAAGGCTCCCCCTTTCCCTTTTTGCCTAAGTCCACGGTTTTTCCTTTGCTCGCATAATGTTTTGATTGTTGCTTGCTCATGCCTACCACATGTTGGTGTAGTGCGTATTTTCAATGGTCTTTTCTTCCTCAATGTCACAAAGCCATGTTTGAGTTCCATGTGGTGTTTTCATTTCCTCTCCACAAAGGTCTTGCTCACAGTTTTAAAGAGACATATATGTCATGATGTGTGACAGTCTCATGGGAGATTATGAGGTTGCAATTTTTTGAAAGTTGAGATTCCTTGTCTTACCACCACATGTCTTTCCAAAGCATTTGATGGAATCTCCATGCATTCGGATAACAAAAAGCTAGGTGCTTCTCATAAGATTCAAGTGGTGTAATGAGTAGTCACGAAATTTTTTGGGGGTGATGTTCCAAATGTATCCAATAGTTTGTTGCAGAGGAATTCTTGGGATTCCCCTTTTTGATCCGATTAATAAAAAGATGGATGCAGTTATGTCGCGGATAAAAAGAAGTCACCACCTTCATAGTTATTGATTTTCACATAATGATGAATTGGTGCCAAATAGTGGTTTATGAAGATTCTTCCTTGTTTTCCTGGTTGTGGGCCATTAGGTTGGCTGTATTTAATTTGAAATGTTTGTATGAAGAAGGGCTTTAGATATTTTATTCTAAAAAAATAGGTAGGAGTTCTAGACAAGATTTCTAGCCTCAAAATGATTATTGTCTTGTTGAATTTAAGTAATCAAATTGTGATTCAGGACTTTAGGACTATGTTGTTCACAACACATTAATAGTTTTTGTTGCATTTTCATATTCGGTCTTAACTCTAGTAATGTATGAATAAACTCTGCTAAATTGAATCATGTTATACATTCTTTCATTCTGGTAGATGTTTTATGAATTCTTTGCTTCATGTTTTTGAGGATTTCTCAAAGCATCTCGAGAGATGTTTTTGAAGCATGGAGATTGTTGAATGGGCCTTAGAATTGTACATATTGGAAATTCTCTATGTTTTTTGTTCATCACCATATCAAGCTGGGCTCATCACCTTAGAGTAGATTTTTTTAATTTTCTTCTCTCCTTTTTCCTTCTTGATGAATGAAGAGCCGACTTCTCGAATCCCAGAGGTTACTCAATGAAAATGCATAGGTTCCCCAACATTGAGTTTCCCATAAGGTTGCTTTTCTAAGAAGCAATTTTAGAGATCAATAGTTATTAATATAGACAAATCATTTTCCCACCTAAGATAGTTTTAATGATCATTGGGTTGACCCACTTTTACATTACCCTTCTAAATTTTAATTTATTTTTTTGCTAATTGGGTACCTATATTTTATAACACAAGGCTACCTAACTATTGATTTTATAAAATTTGGTGCTATGTGCTAGTATCTTTAATGGTATTTATTATTTTTCGCCCTCTCTCATCATAGGTCATTAAATCACTATCAAAAAGTCAATCAATTAAAATCTACATTGTAAGGACCAACAAATCTACAAACACTTTTGGGCCCTTTACTATTATATCTGATCTTTTACATAAATTACAATGGTGAGGATGCAATTAACTATGAAAAAAAAATTCCTCATAACACAATGGTGACCAATCAACCTATTTCTAAATACATGCAACCATCACATATCAAAAGAGATTAATGTATAAAAAACTCAACAAAGATAACATTAGAATAGAACTGCCCATTATGTTTAGTTGATCCTAGACAAAGAGGAGGAATCTCTAATTATGAAATTGACCTAGATAAATTGATTCAATCACAAGCATAACAAAGATTTAATATACAATCTATGGAAATTGTCTAATAAAAGAATCATATTACCTATGGAAGATACTAGATTATACTATCTTCACCAACAATAGACATATTTTAGTCAATAAGTAGAAACATTTATTTTATATTTATTTTTTATACATTTTACTTAATTTCATAATGTACCAGCCCAAAATTATTATGATGAAATCTAAGATAACATGTAATTTTGCATATGCATTCTATTATATCGCTTTAAATCTCTTTTTAAAAACTTATATTAAAAAAAAAAGGATCTCTTCACAATAGTCATTAGATTTATAATCCATTGTATTATGGATAGTAACATATGTACATTTAAATGAGTTCTTGCATCCTTGAAAAGACAATTAGAATGTGCACATTTTTCATATTAAAGAAATTTATAGATAATCAATCTTTTAAATCCTATCTAAATCATGGTATGATATTTGTATGACATAAAATATTATCCTTCTCATGGTGGTAAATGGAGATCAATAGAAAATTAGAAACATTATCTATCACACAAAAATATAAACACATAGTTGTTAAGTTCTACGACATCTTCTATTTATTGATCATTTGATTACTAATCCACACAATTTGAGTACTACAACATTCACATCCTCTTAATCTTGAAACATTTGATCATATAGCCACATTGATCTATATAACACCTAATGCCAAACAATTGCATGATGCCTCAATTTATAGAGGTCTTTGATACATACAATATCATTCTAGAACTTCGGCCAACTTTGTTACATTACAAAACTCATTAGAAAATATTTAAAATATTATATCTATCAAGTTTCCACAGACCATAATGTTGAATATAATTAAATTTTGGATTCAACTGTGTAAGAATTCTTGCATCAATGTTTCAGGTCACACTCCTTGAACCTTCATCAGGTTGAAAGAGAATAGCTAAAGAAAAATATTTCCACTTCATCTTTATCTCTTCTTTATTCTTGAATAGTATATTTGTAATTAGTGATTGTAGGAGAAATTACATATCCCACTCAAGCTTAATTTTTAACATTTACAATAATTAAATTCCTTTAACTAAGTAGTCATCTATGAAGGACTCAAATCTTCAATTGTCATCTTCGTCGTTCCTTGGCAACTATGATCTCCTTTCTGGCAACCATTTTTCCATTTCTTAAGAAAAATAATTATTTCCTTTGGAAAGAATAGATGCATAATAAAATGATGTTCAATTGACATCTCTCTTTGTTACGAATTCTTTTCTCTTACCCTATCTTTGATACTGCTTTGATGATGGTTGATGGAGAACAACACAAACTCAAAAACAAAAAAAATCTCACAAAAATACAAACACATAATCCTTAAGTGCTGCAACATTTGCATCATCTTACACATAATCATTTGATCATACAAACATATTGATTAGTTAAACACCTAATGCCAAACCATTACATGATGCCTCATTTTCTAATGATCTTCGATACATACAAGATCATTCTAGAACATAGGCCCACTTTATCACATTACAAAATTCATTAAAAATTATTTAATATATTTCCACTTTATCCTTATATGTTCTTTATTCAAGAATAGTTTGTTTAATTAGGGTAAGAGGCCCAATTACCAGCCATGTTCCAATTACTCTTCTTTTGATTTGCCAATTAAAAGCCCACTAAAAACTTGTCTAGTGGGCCAATAGCCACACACTGCTAATCTAATGGGTAGGAAAAATATTTAGTATCTAGAGCAATCATGCAACTTTATTGGTACCAATAGTGAATGATTATTGAGAGATTTGTGCATAAATACTGGATCAATTGTAAAAAATTTATGATAGTCAAAGTGAAGATCACCTTTAAACAGCACACACTAAGCATTGACGGCTTAATTTTTTTTTTTGGTGTGGGCCATTCCCTTTGCCACCATCTGTTTCGTTAGCATTCAAATTGTAAAAGTTCTCCCACATAGTAAAAAGCAATGAAATTTTATAGTCAAAATGAAGATCACCTTTAAACAGCACACACTAAGCATTGACCCCTAATATTTTTGGTGTGGGCCATTCCCTTTGCCACCATCCGTTTCCGTTAGCATTCAAATTGTAAAAGTTCTCCGGCATAGTAAAAAGCAATGAAATTTTATTTCTGTTTTGGATGGATTCGATATTTTCAACTCTTCACCGTATGTACTTTTCATTGGCGGTGGAATGACTAGATTTTCAACAGATTAATATTTAAATTGGGAATTTGAATTTGATTACTGTGTCGGGCGATTTATTGCACATTTTTATCCAGAATGACCAGAGTAGGAATGTTTGGAACAGAGTTAAAACTAGAAACTATTATAATTGCATGGATATTTTGCATATATCAAGTGATAGTGTCCCCTAGGACTAATACTTGCAGAAAATTGAATGGATAACTGTCTTTCAAGCGAATTTGTCTATTGGATTGACTGGTAGAGGTGTATGATTGCATTCTCGTTTTAAATATGGATAGTGACACGTGGCATCTTCAATTTTGCCCCTCTTGTCCAAAGTCCATTATCGTTTTAGATATTGATAAGAGTTATCCAAAGTCGCTTGCGATTTCAGTCCCCAATTCAAATCAAACATGTGAATCTCGAGAAACTTAACCAATCGTTTACACCACTCTTTCTGTTCACACAATTTTATTCGGTACTATAAAGACAAATATTATCGGGCATGGTTTAGGTTTTATTAGGTCAGATGACAACCAAGTTCATGGTTATCATTCGCTTCAGAGGAAGACATTTAATTATACAGCATATGTACAGGCATTCATCAGCGTACGGAGAACATTCGTATTTACTGCAGCTAAACAAATGCCGTAATGGATATTCCTGACATATTTTCTGAATAGTTGTATACAGCTAAGGAGTCTAAACTATCTTTAATTTTCCTTTTTGGTGTCATGCGAACATGCCTCAAAGAGAAGTCTGTAGAATTCTGCAGTCTTTAAAAATTTTACAGTCACATACTTCTTTTGTTAACATTCATTTTTTTACTACATGCCTTGCTTGACTCGTACGTTTAACGTTTGCACAAGGATTGAGTCAAAAAGAGCAAACTCAATAGGCAAAATTCATTTTTATATTATACATGAGGTGGTTTAACATCGGGAAAAGCTAACTATGGAATCTTTTAAACCACCCATCTAGAGTGAAGAATTTCATCAGCAAAAGGACAACATCCTTCCAAATACTGGGCAGTTCTTTTCTGTTATACCCACTTTGTGACTTAGAAACCCCTTCTTTGGGCTTGAAAAATATCTTAAATTCCTCCTTATAAGGCCCTTTCAACTTCTTTGAGGAAGGTTATTCCCTCCTGCAGTAAACCAGTGATAGTGGCAATCATGTTTGGAGTGATTCTAAAAGCAACTACTCGAATGTTCACCTAATCCTTTTGCTAGGACTGAGTAAAATTCTTGGAGAGCTCTGGGTCAAAACCCTGCATGCCTTCAACATAACTAGCTAAGTTACCCTTAACCACTTTCTTCCATAACTTAGCATTACTTCTAAATTCATCACATGAATCAAGTTTAGTTTCTATAAAGTCGCCTCCCATTGCAATCATAGAGAGATTTGATAAAAAAAATAGGTAGGGAGAATTAAAACAAGCAGTTTGAACATGACGACACTTATGAGGGAAAGGGAAAGTGACATTGTTGTTTGAAAGAGACATCTACCACCTAAACAGAAAAGGACTAGCCAACAGGGAAACGATAATAATTAAAATGGTGATCCTTGGATTATACTTCATCATTAATCGTTATGTCCTTAGAGATAGAAACACAAACCAAATTTGGGATATCATTGATATCTGTCCATATTTTCAAATTATTGGAAAATGGTCTTAATGAAGCAAATCTATCCAGATTTTAGAAAATCCATACATAAAGCTTAATATATTGATCAATCAGAAGGAACATATCAAGAAGGTTTTTTATTGGTGATATTATAGATATGCACCTCACTTTTTTATTGGTGATATTATAGATATGCACCTCACTAGTATGATGAAGACTCTTAAAGACTCTCAGAAGCTAAGTGAGATAGTAAAAGTTTTAACAAGTTGTGAAGAGGTGGAGAATATTCTTTTGAAGATGGAGAGTCAGCATAATCTTTTAGTCTCTATAGGAGTTGACTGGAATATTGCTAGGGATCAACTAAAGTTCATCCATCTGAATAACATACTCCCCGCTCATCAAAGTAGTTGTTTTTATAGTATGAAAATTTTGATTTTGTATATATGAGGACATGTTGGTGACATAGTTTTGGTACTAACTTTGAGGAGGTGTTGTAGATAGGGGGAGTTGCATATAGGTTATTGAATTTTAATGTAAGAAGGCACCTTTTTTTTTGATGTCAAAGGGGGAGTGATTTTTTCGTGTTGGCACAAGTGTTTCCATCAATGACAAAAAGAGAGATTGTTGCAATTATGAGTTCTTGTTGTCATTTTATCTCAAACTTGTTGATCCAAATGTACAATTTGGTAACCTTTTTTGGTCTAGATGTCGTTTGGTATAGTATAGTAATAATGGGTTAGCTTTGTGATCATAGGGATTTGTAGAATCTAATTTGTGGATGTTTCAAAAGGTTTACATAGATGTATCATGAAATTTATGGAGATTTGGTTTTAATTTTTGGCATATGTAGATGGTATTCAGTTAAGGGTGATTGTTTCAGTGCTAGTGTATAGGAATGCATTGCATTCATATATTCTACTAATATTTTGGTGAAGTGACTCTATTATTTTGTGTTGTGGATATTTATTGATGGTATCTTGAGCATTGACAAGTACTCTTGGTGATCTACATTGTTGTTGAAGCAAGTTGTGTCAGTGCAGATTAACAATGCTATCTTTTACACCTAACAAGGCTTATATAGAAGTCTATGTAATAGTAAACCTAATAAAAGAAAAACTATATATTTAAAATATACATGTGAAAAAATTATGAAATAGTGCACTATTTAAACATATGTACATTGGTTTTAGGTTGGAACATTCAATTTTAAGTGGTAGCTAAATAAGGATAGTTCATGTGGTCAAGGTTATAAGGGTTGAATGATTAGAACCTCACAAATAATTAAACTATAAATTCAATTACGCCATTGTATGAGACAATATTGTGACGAAGTGGTCCCTCAAAAGATGTCAACATATATTTTTGTGGTGGGGTTGATTTTATGAGAAGGCTTTGGAAATCTATTTTTATGAAGGAGAATATGATTAATAAAGTGAGATTGATCTTTTCTATATCCACATAAGACAACATAAAATTGATGGTTTTTTGTATGTTTTATTATAGGAGCCCTCCCCCTACTTATTAATAAAAAACATAATATCCTAAAACAAATAAAAATTTCTATATAGCAAGTACCATCTTAAAAAATGTAACAATATAAATGAAACGGTGAGTTCAATTAAGACATTGTATGAGACAATATTATGATGAAGTGGTCCTTCAAAAGATGCCAACATATATTTTTGTAGTGGGGTTGATTTTATGAGAAGACTTTTGAAACTATTTTGATGAAGGAGAAGGAGATTTTTAAAGTGAGATAGATAATTTCTTATCCACTTAAGGCCAACATAAAATTGATGGTTTTTTGTATGTTTGTTCTACTTTCCAAACTTGTGGCTTTGATGGTGTTTTATTATGATTCGTAAGTATTGGGAGTCCTCCCCTTATATTAATCAAAAACATAATATACTAGAAAAAATAAACAAATCTATAAGCCAACCACCATTTTAAAAAATATAACATTATCTATTTCTATAAAATTTAGAAAATCAAATTAATCATCAAAAGATCTACAAAAATCTCAACTAGATCATTTGAAAAAAAATCAGATATACCCTCCATAAAATACAAACTAAATCTTAAAAATTTAAACTCAACACTTATAACATAATTAATATTAACACTTTATTTATTCAAAATAATAACACATCAAATATTACATTTTTTACCTTACATTTAATATGCACATCTACTACTATATAACAACCAAATTTATGATTATAAGATTTTTCATCCTTTCAATGCAATTAACATTATATGAACATTGTAAAAATGGTACAATTAAATTTCTTGAAATGACTAATAAATTATCTAATTTTATTTCTATGAATAAATAATAACCTCCCACCGATGTAATTTGTCATGCAGAAAAAACACTTTTCAGTCTCTTTTAGCGAATTGCCTGAAATTTGGGTACGTTACTACAGTAGACATAGAAAGATTAGCTTTTATGGTTTCACGAAAATACAGATCATAGAGTCCATAGCCTACCTCAACTTCTATTTTCCATCTTTGATAAGATTTCGCTTAACAGAGTTGTAACACATTTGAAATTATTTCGTATGAGAAAATGACTGATAAACTACTATTAAACAGATCAAGAGACAGCCAGATCAATTATTTGATTTGGTTTGGACAGCTTTCGGATACATTGAACTCAAATTTTCAAAAGAGCAAAAAATAGATTACACCAGGTGTGCTCAGAACATTAAATGTTATATGAGAGTGACATAAATAATTGATTGATGCATATAATCACTTTCCAGACCTCTAAAAAGCGCTACAAGATTGATGGTGGGCCGTGACTACTTTTATCTTCTGTGTCGTTTTGTTAATTATCTATTTGTCTATTGGACTTCACATTAAACACGTGAACTGTGTCTTACAGAGAACTCTGGAAGGCTATTAATAGAGTATCAGAGATTAGGGAAAACACACGATCTGCATTGTGTATCAGAGCCAAAACAATAGAGTTGCACGAGGGTGTGATTGAGGAAACGCAAGTAAAATGGATTCAATTAGGGTATTTGGTAGCAAAAATTTGATATTGGAGAGTAATGTTCAAGTAGGTAGCCATAGATGTATTTCCGCCAATTTAGGTATGTCAGTCTTAGGGATTGACAAAACAAACCAGACTGGTTTTTCTTCCCTCCCTTCGTTGCGCAGTAATTCTTCTTTTATCGCATTGGGGAGAGGGGTTTCGAGATCTAGGAAAGTCGCTAGAAATCTTACTTCCAAGACAAGAATTGGGGAACCTGAAACTACCACAAAAGATAAGGAATATGAAATTGAGGGCGAAGTAGTACTGCAGAAGGTGGCTTTTCTCGAATTTACGGACTACTCTGCAACACTGGCTGACGAAGTTTCTGAATTGACGGGGAATAAAGTATCTCTTGAGCTTGTGAGCAGCGACCAAATTGATCCAGGTATTCTGTATATCGAAGAACTGCTTTTAAAATAAATGATAAAAATTTCTGTAGAATTGGTTTTTGCAACTTAGTTTGCTCCTCTGCATCTAATACTAATTTCACGTTTACCTTTTATATGTTTTGCTAATGAATCAACATAGATATTCACAACTTGTATCAGTTCTAAAATTTAGGATATGTGTTCTTTTCAAGGCATGAACACCCAATGTTTAAGTTATATATATTGATGTGTGATTTTTTATATGTAGAAACGGGATTAGGAAAAACTGCTGGGCAGCCTTCTTATTTAGAGTGGAATCTGTTTGATGGACTCATTTCAGATGTGACACGCTACCCAATCAACTTTAAATGGAACTCTGCGCTTGGTTTTCCGGGTGGATTTGTCATAAAAAGTATGCACAGTCGAGAGTTCTTTCTGATATCACTCGCCATATCCATCCCAGATCAGGGAACAGTTCGTTTTCAATGTGATTCATGGATATATCCCGCTCGGCTCATCCCTAATGACCGTGTTTTCTTCTCCAATAAGGTGTGCCATAGATTTCATATCATAAGCAAATCATGTTTACTATTTAACCTGGGTAATTCATGGGCATAGGACTGACTGAATGTGTTTTATCAGACCTTTCTTCCAGATGAAACGCCAGTGGGTCTGAGGAAATTCAGGGAGTTAGAATTGATATCCCTCCGAGGAAACGGAACCGGAGAGAGGAAGGTGTATGATCTCATATATGATTATGATGTCTACAATGATATTCAGGGGTCAGAGACAGACCCAGATGTGCGAAGGGAAGTGCTGGGTGGATCGCAGGACTTCCCATATCCCAGAAGATGTAGAACTGGTCGCCCACGGGTTAAAAACGGTATAAATGTTCAGTACTTTATTGGTACAATTTGCTTATAAATCTGTTTAGAATGGAATTTTAATAGAATTTTTCATTCAATAATCTTTGGCAGCCCCGCAATTCGAAACCCGAGCAAGCTCGAACTTTCTTCCGCCGGACGAAAGGTTTCCTTACAGAGACTTTGCTGACTTTGGGACTCACATACTCACGGCAGTTGCTAACGCCATTATTCCCACTCTCGAGGATATCCGCGAGCTCGCCTTCGAATCCTTCGGCCAAGTCAGTGAGCTTTACAAACGGGGATTGAGAAGCGCCTATAATTCTCAGCGGCAACTCCGTGAGTTTAAAAAGCTCGGCCAAATTATCAAGGAAGAAGTCATCGCCCTCGAGGAAGATCTTCCGCTCATAAATTTCAATCGCCCACAAGTTGTCGAAGGTAAGATTTTGTTGAAATTTTTATTATTATATAATCAAACCGTATAGAAATGAAATTTGACTAATGTTTTGAGCTACAGTTGATGAGTTTGCATGGAGATGCGACGAGGAATTTGCGCGCCAGACACTTGCAGGCGTGAATCCATTGGTGATTCAGTGCCTACAGGTTATCCAAGTTCTCAAACTACAAAATCGTTCCCTTTTACCGTTCTTACTTATCTGAAATAGCATCGTTTGCTGTTTTCTCGACAGAGTTTTCCTCCTTCCAGTAGCTTAGATGAAAAGTTATACGGCCCACAGAAGAGCGCCATCACAGCCCAACACATAGAAGGAAACCTTGAAGGCCTTTCTGTAGACCAGGTAATTACCCTCCTTAAAATCTTGATCTTCGTTTATCTGTGTTATAAAAATATAATGAAACTTAATGTAAAAATTACAGGCCACTGCATTGAAAAGGTTATTTATTTTGGACTACTATGATGCTTATATGCCCTACATGGAGCGCATCAATAAGCTTTCCAAAGATGTGAAAGCATATGCAACCCGCACAGTTTTTTTCCTCACCAAGGAAGGAACATTAAAACCAGTGGCCATAGAGCTGTGCTTGCCACCAATTGATGAGAAAGCAGCTGTAAGAAAGGTTTTTACACCAGGCGAACATGGGACAGAAGAAGGAGCACTGTGGCAACTGGCCAAAGCCCATGTTAGAGTCAACGATACAGGTTACCATCAGCTCGTCAGTCACTGGTAAGTTTTTACCCATGCGCTTTCATTAAACTTTTCAGCGGTCATCTGTACCCTAGTAGAATCTCTGGAACTTAGGCTCAGTTCTTCAGCCACTATTCATGTATGTTGCTTTCTTTCATTCTGATGATAGATCATAGAATGTTGATAAAAAACATAGACAATTATACCTACATTAGCTCATAATATCATTTGTTTCAGGAACTTAGGCAAACTTTTGTTTTGTTATTGACTGCAGGTTGACAACTCATTGTATCACAGAGCCTTTCATTATAGCTACCCACAGACAACTAAGCAAAATGCACCCAGTCTTCAAATTATTGATACCCCATCTCCTCGATACCATGGACATCAATGCAGCAGCCCGTCAGAGCTTGATAAATGCAGGAGGTATTATTGAATCTGGCTTTGCCCCTGGCAGATATTCTACGGAAATCTCATCTAAAGCCTACAAACAGTGGAAGTTCAATGAGCAAGGATTGGAAGCTGACCTACTTAAGAGGTAAGTGATACGCCAATTTCATTCTTCACTGCAAGTTTTGGCTTTGTCTAATTTAATTTAGTGGCTTAAGTAAAATGAATGTTTAATTTACCATGTACCTTGCAGGGGAATGGCAATCAGAGATTCAAACGCACCAAATGGTTTGAAGCTTGTGATTGAGGACTACCCATATGCTGTAGACGGCATTGAAATATGGTTTGCCATAAAGCAATGGGTTTCAGATTACTTATCTCTTTACTACAAGGATGATGCTACAGTAAAAAAGGATAAAGAATTTCAGGCTTGGTGGGATGAAATTGTAAATGTGGGGCATGCAGATCTAAAGGACGATCCCAGTAGATGGTACAAGATGAATTCATTAAATGAAGCAGTCCAAATACTGACAACTATGATCTGGACTGCATCTGCTCACCATGCTGCCGTAAACTTTGGGCAGTACTCCTATGCAGGATACATGCCCAATATGCCGACCATGAGCAGGCTCTTGGTTCCAGAAAAGGGAACACCTGAATATGATGAACTCCTTAAGGATCCGGATGCATATTTCCTTAAGACTGTGTCTGCTCCAAAGCAGGCTACCATTATCATGGCTGTTTTGGAAATTTTGTCAAAGCATGCAAGTCATGAGGTATATGTGGGCCAGTTGCAGGGATCCACTATGGATAGGCTGGATGATCCACGAGCAGAAGAAGCATTCGCGAGATTTACAGCAAGCCTGACAAAGATTGAGAAGAATATAATCGAGAGGAATAATAAATGTCAAATTTATAAGAACAGGGCTGGACCTGCAAATGTTCCCTATACCTTACTCTACCCTAACACTACTGATTTGTCGAGACTAGGAGGTCTTACAGGCCGGGGAGTGCCCAATAGCATCTCCATCTGATAGAATAAAAACATTTAATATATTATAACCCATCCTTTGATCCATTACTATTCTCCTTAAAGTTGCAAGTAACATTGAGGTGAATAGCGATAGTGTGGGTGTTATATTGTTTTCTGCTATAAAAAAGCATGGATCCTTCAGAGTGAGCATTTTGTTATTTTCGTTTTGAGTTAACTGGTGTGCTTTGCAATGCCTTGAAAGTGAAATTATGTGAAATTCAAATTTATCTAGTTTCACAAAATAGTAATTAATAATTACAAGAGTAAAAAAAAACTGAAAATATGTAGTTGACTGTAAGATCAATCAGCTGAAATGATTTTGAGAAATAATTTATGTATAAAAGAGTAGTTTATACACATTCAATATTAGTGATTTTAAAAAACTAAAAGTTTATGTATTTATAAGAATTAGTGTTATTATGATGATTATTATTGTTTTTAGTTGGCTTAGGTTTGTTTTTCTATAAATTATATAAAATGTGGAATTAACATATAATGTTAGATTTATTTTATCTTGGTTATATATATATATATGAAATTATGCATTGATAATGACTAATTTTTCTTAACGGATTGAGTTTGTTTTTTTTGTTTTTTTTTACAAGTCACAGTCGAAGCGGTAAATTTTAGCTTTTCCCTAAAGCTAAGAACCAGTCAAGTAGACTCAAACCCAAACCTCCCATGTAGGAGGCTTTCAACTAACTACTTCATTGTGGGGTCATCCCAAATTGAGTTTGTTTTCTTAATTCTTATAGTTTTTTTATTTTTCAATAAAAGACCAAAGGCCTAAACTTATATTATATTAAATATGTGGAAAATTACAAATTTAGCTAAAAAAAATCATTTGTCAAATAAATTTCCCATGCAATATGATGATTATTTGACATATCCATTTTCCTTGCCAACTAAAATTTTCCTCACAAGATGAGGATTATTTGACATATTCGTACCCCCTTGCATCTCCTTCAACATAAAATATTTGTTTTTCCTTCTTTAATTGTATTGCAAAATTTACTAACCAGTTTGCAACATGATTGGCTTCCCTATAGCAATGACTCACTTGGAAGCATGAAAACTGAGGGATTAATTTCCAAACTTCTAAAAGAACATACAAGAGTTGCCAATTAACTACTTTCTTGGAGATGAGAGAAAAAGTAATAATTTGAGAGTGTTCCTAAATTTGAATGTTATGAATTTGATGTTGCAAAGCTAATATAACACCAAACAAAAGAGCATTTGCCTCTACTATGTTATTTGTGCCAATAAGAAGCCTATTTGAAAAATCCACTATGATTATACCTTACCATCTCTAATCACACACCTGACACTTGATTTCCCCCGGTTTCCTCTGTATGCACCATCAAAATTAAGCTTAATGGAGTCTTCCACTAGAGGCTCCCACTCAACATTAGAACGAACTAATCTCTTAGAAACATTACAAAAAAGACTCCCTTTAAAAGGAAATGTGATATGGGGCTAAAAAGATAATATTTGAGAATCTGTAGAAGAAAAAATAGAAGAGAGAGATTTGGTCCTAGAAGTATACACAATTACATTTTCAAAAATAGAGGGGAATTAAATTATTTGTATTACTTCTTCTTGAACCATATTGTTTCTTTAATTTAATTGTTTTATGTAAATAATATTTTGACATTTGATATATTCTAATGTTAGGTTTGGTACATAATCCTATATCTAGACCGAACTAGTTTCTATTTGATCCTAATTCTCAATATTTTCTAGATATGTATTTAGCACCTTGAAATAAGAACTTTTCTGCTATTGACTTTTTCTATGGTTATGATATTGTTGCATGTCAGTCTTTAGAAGCATTAAATATGATCCCTAAAATTGAAAGCTTCAAATTCAAATTGCAATATTCTTAACTCATTATTTTTTATGCAACTTGGCAAGATGATATAATATTGTTGAAATTAACCTATAGAGAAAACTTTTGAAACTACACTCTATTCAAGTAAGGGAAAAAGTTTGCATTTCCTCCCTAATCTTGCATGATTAATCTCTAAAGAAATTGTTTTACTACTTTAATCAACATAAACCCAACTTTCTAACCCATTAACCCAACTCTCTAACCTATGATTCCAGACAAGTTTCTACTCTCTTTTACTCCATCGTACATAAAAGATATAGCCAATAGAATGCTCCTCATACAATTTTATTTCTTAGAGAAAAAGACATTGCATACCATCTCTCCCCTCCTAATAAACTAAAATAATAGAAAAATTTCTTTTATTTCTATCAAGATCTAGTTGTATTCTTTGACAATATGATAGTATATAATTTAAAATAAACACTTTAGATCAAAAAATATCATATAAAAGGATAATGGAGCATAATAAATGAAACATAAAACTAAAAGGAAAATATGAAAGATATATTCATACTAGAAAATAAAATACCTACAAATATTCATCTCGTTATCAAATATTAGTTATTACATTGTTATTGTTACATGCAGTTATGGCTTGCAATTATTCTTCAGGTTTATAATCATATATTATTCATTAGTAACCTGTTGTTCAATATTTCATCCTCATTCGGTATAACAATGCTAATTACTCATAAACATGTGTATATCAACTAAATATATGAGTTAGAGTAGATGATGAGAAGTTATTTTTTGTTTGTAGGGTAAGAAGCATAAACAATGACAATTAAGAAGTTATGGAATGACATTTGTTGAAAGGGAAACAATTGTAGAACTTATAGGATTAATGGGCTCCTCTGAGGTGATGATAAAATATTTTTGATTTTTGGCTAGACAATTAATCTTTTATTTAGCTTTAGATTAAGAGATTGCTACTTTGATATCTATTATGATGAAAGGAACTGACTGCTACTAAGATGAATACATGAGGAATATGTCATTATGCTGAAATAATTTAAAGGCATATCATGACAAATACATGGGGAATAATGTGAGTTTTAGGTTTAGTTAAATCTTATCCTAGGCATTCATATCTATTGTTAGGCATTTAAAGATGTTTTGTAAATAGACTTGTATTCTAGTAACGTGTTTGTAGTGTATTCTCATTATGAATGTTCTAGTTGTATGTTTGTAGTGTATGCTCATGATTGATGTAAGGATTGGTGTTTCACTACATAAGATAAACCCACAATGATAGGAAGAAAATAAGGGTGTTGGAGAGATATTGATCTTGGTTTTCCTCCTACAATTTTGTTTCCAATTAATGCTTCACTTATAGTTTTTGATTAATATAAGTTGGGAAGGGACTCAACACTTACATGTCAAAAACAAAACATCAAAAAATCAAAATCATTTATAAAAAGAAAATAGTAGACTCACCCTTGAGAGGTAAACTAAGTTGGGGTCCTGGGAAAAACCTTTACACCTTCCTTCATTTTCAAAAATAGGAACAACCTTAGCCAACTTCACATCTTTCTTCCTTCTTTGTATTACCTTCCAACCAATTTTTTCTTCAACACATAAAGATCCACATTAAGGGGATGTTGAAACATCATTGATAACCGCAAAAAAGGAAACAAAAGGTAGGGAAACACAATGAGAAAGAACAAAATCATTAGTGATAATAAGTTTATCTAAAAAATAATAGAAGTATCCTTGAACTCATTTTTAACCTTAGAAGCAACTTTTTTTTGCCTAAAGCAATTCAGCAAACAATAGTAGGAGAAACAATAGAAGACACCTTAATCCCACCTATTACCATTTTATTGTTAGAAGGAAATTTAGTTTGGAAAACAACTAGAGACATGCCAAAGGAATTTTGAATACCAACAATAACTGAAGTGTCAAGGTGATATTTAGAAGTAGAAATAGTAGATGAGGTTTCAAAGGACTCTAAATTACAAGAATCATATAGGAATATTGTAAAATGTTCAAAATGATATTATATCCACCATGAAGAAGAGGACTTGGGAGGGCCACGTGAGAATAGTTAGAGGCCAAATGTCTTGTAGAAAAGTAACATCTTAATGAGAAAGGAATGCCCTCATAATCAGTCAACTGGGTCCAATGACAATCATTTAACTACAAAACAATATATCCTAGGAGAGCCTCAAATAGATCATGCTTCACTTATATCTATTTTCAAACAAAAAATAATTTCCTTTCTTCAACTTCTCTTGTTGGAATGGGTATTGATAACCTATTTTATATATTTAAATGCTACACTTTCATGTTCTCATGAGACACCAGTCAATCGAAGTCTTGATCATGTAGGTAAACAATAGTGAAGAAACAATTGATTAGAGATGCCAAGATATGCATGGAAATATACCATTCATTCTTCCAGAGTTTATTTATGTGCCTACATGTTGAAATCTATAGAAATAATTATCAAAGTACACGTGAGATGAATGCTAAAAGTTGAAATTTTAAAAGTCAGCATGCATCATATAGGAAAGTGGTTGCATGCTACTTCTAAGCATAATTATGGTGATGCGCATCAAATAAGAGAAGGTATTCAAATGCAACTAATAAATAAAATTTAATAGGGAATAGAAAGTGGGGAAAAGAAACACATATAAATGTAAACATGTTATTAGATTGGGATAGTAAATATGATAAACCCAAGACTCTTATTGGTTTTTCTCTTTCTAAATATAAAATGTGTCATATAGATTTAGATAAATCATAAAAAAAAACTTGGAGCACAAGAACTTAATAAAGAAATTTCCCTAAAATTTTAATTACTTAGGCTCAAAGTGGAATTTGGAGTCATAATGTCAAATCAAATATAAGTAATTTAAGTTATCTCAATAGGCAGCTAAGTAATTTTAACTCTAATAAATGGTGATGGTGTTAAAGCTATGTTGCTAAATAGTTTTCCTTCAAAATATAATAGTTTGATTTTTACACTTATTCAAATAACTTCACAAACCTTAGAATATATGATTCTAGCATTTTTAATAAAAGAAAAAATGTATGATAAGATATAGAAGTCAACTCTCAGCTAGAGAATGCATTATCTCATGAAGCAATAATAAAAGGCCAGGTACATATAAAACAAAAAATGCATCTTTTTACTATAAGAATAAACATCACATAGTTTGGTCTTGTGTACTTCAACCAAGTGATCTTCTAAGAGGGAAAAAAATATGAATCAAATGAAAGTAAATTAGTCTACGTTGACAATGAGGAGTCACTAGATGATGAATCTTTTATTAAAGATTCTTGTTTTGGTCCTAATAATGGATTAATATAATGATCCTTTACAATTGGAGGCTAGAGGCAATAGAGGACAAAGGATTTTCATCACATTATCAAGTTAGTTTCTCACTTTAAGATGGTGTTTTGCATGAGACAGAGTTTTATCTTTAATTTCTTACTTTCCTCTTATCTTTCATTGTTGGTGTTGATCAATTTAATGATTTTCATATATTGGGAAGCTTTATCTTTAAAGATAGGTAGGGAGTTTGGGGTTGAATTCAATATGAATTTCTATTTAAAGTGTTCATGAGACAGGTAATTATACCATCACAAGGGTCAACAGACAACAAGATGGAGACCTATATTTGTAAAGATGAATATGGATCAATGTCCAATAATTTGGTGTTTGTGATCTGGGAGTTTAAGGAAAAAAGAATTCATTAATTTATCAATTTTTTCTTATAGCAGTTTTGAAGTCCTCTATATAGTTTTAGAACCTATAAACAATAGCTCAATAAACCGATTTTCTCTAAAGACTTTTAACACAAATAAAAAGCTTCAACGACAAGAGTTCAAATCCGAATCTTGCCTCCTTAATACCAAAAGAAATAAATTTTTTGAGAGAGATTTATGAAAGTAAAAGGAATGATGATATATCTGATAAAAAAAATTACATCATTTTTTTACAGTGATTGAATTTTCTTTAAAGAAGTCAAGAAAAAAAAGAAATGATGTGAGGCTATAAATTTAGAAAGAGACACAATAAAAATAAATATAATATGAGGGGTATTTAACAACTTATGTTGAAGTAAACAAGTGATTGGAGTAAACATGGTTTATAAGACAGAGAAATACCAAAGTAGGAATAGAAAGACATATAATAAGGTTGATCAATAAGGGATAAAAATAGTATCTTGGAAGGGATTAAGATGAGACATATGCTTTGTTTGTAAGAATGGAAACTATGTGAGTAGTCCTAATAATACAAGTCTAGCACAAGTGAAAGGTGTATGAAATAGATGTGGAGTTGTTTTCCTAAATTAAGTGTGTATGAAATAGATGTGGAGTTGTTTTCCTAAATTAAGTGTAAAAATAAGTATTTGTTGAACAACCATCTCGTTATGAGGTTCTAAGATTGAAAAATAAGTGTATACACTAAAGAGAACCCTTTATGGGTATATGCTAGCACCTACGCATGATATAGTAGGATTAACTCATTATCTAGGAAATGACTTTAGAAAAAATGATGGGGAGCTCACCCTCTACATCAAGGCAAGTGATGGTAATAATTTAATTATTGTCTCATATATGGATTGTAATGCCGAGATCAGGGCAAAAACAATCCGTGCATAAAATGGTTTACTTAGTATTTAGCGCATGTCAGATACATGTTTTACACGCCTTCCAGTGGCAGTGGCTATGTAAACAGATAAAGCTCACTTTATATCATCTGCCTGCATATAGACATATAATTCACCTCACATACTACAGCTGGCATGTCTTATATGAAGTATTTTTATAGAGGTTGCAGATGATTCTGATCACTTTCTGTGCATCACAGACTATAATTTATCCGTGCAATAAATGCCTACCAAAGTTTTAATGCTAATCGTCTGGCTATCCTTGTACACTGTGGGGACCAATAGAGTCGACTGTATTGCTTTCCACTAGTTCAGCAGCAATTATTGCTCTAAAATTTCAACGGGACGTTTCACACATGATTTGTCTGGCTATCCTACAACAAATGCCTAGTGGTGTCATTTTCCAGTCTCGTCTCTTCCCTCGTCTCTCTATTATTGTTACCAATTTGTGCCCATAAGTTGCATGTGCAATTTTTGGATCTGCATTATTCCTTTCCACCATTTCATCAGCAGTTATTCGTTCCAATGTCTACAAGGCAGTGAATTTGGGGAACTGTCTATCCAGGCATCAAAAGGAAGTCTGATAAAGACAGATTTTTTATTTAATAATTAATTTAAAAATCAAAATATAATTATATTTTAATTTTTTAAATTAATTATTAAATAAGAAAAACTGTTTTTGTCACTCTTTTTCTTTTTATGTCTAGAGACATTTTTATGAATTTGAGATGTACATTTTTCATATCTTCCTAATATTTTCTAATTAAATATTTCTTTGAGCATTATATATTAAACATTATAAAGGTAAAAGTGTATCATACTCGGAAGTTTTAGAAAATAAAAATCACATTCATCGTTCACCAAGTAGAAGTGAAAATTATATTAGGTAGATTCAATCACATGATAAATATTATAAACCAAATGATTTTTTTGGAAACCATTTAGGGGAGACATTCATAGAGGGAGGATTGGGATTTCCACTTTAACTTGGAAATCCTCAAGTAAACAGAACCTAGAGATAGAGACATAAGAAAAACCTCATGTCAATTAATAATAATATAGTAAAATTTTCAACACATGGATTGGCTCTAGCTCTATCATTGAGATTCAAGTGGGAAGATATGACTATGACTATGAGAATATCTTTGCAACCTAGCGTATAGAGGTAATACTCACTAGGTAGGGCCATTAGGCAAAACTCTCCCCACATACATAACATGATTCCCTAGTGATTATGGGCATCCTAGATATAGTAGAATTCTAGCACCAACTATTTTCTTATGCCTAGATCTAAAAGTATTCAAATGCACAATTTTTTCATTATAAGACAATAAATACTCAATTTATTTGGTATTGAAAATGTAAAAATGTCTAGTCTATCATTATTAATCAATATACAATCTCATGAAGACTTCCGATTCTTAGTGATATAAGTCATCGGAGAGACAATATCCATGCATGTAAAAAAAATTACTAGAAAGAGTTCTAGTGAAAATGGAAAAAATAGGTTCTAGTTTCATTTACAAATATACTAGACTTGAGAATAAATCCATTAAAAATGCTTAAATTCTTCTATTTTGTTGGTACTTACCCATTTATTTGTATTGAATTGTCCTTTTGTTCATCATTAGTCTTTTTTTGTCTACTTGTGATGATCAATTAAAGTAAAATATAACAAGGTTGTACTAAATTACCTTTTGTGCTCACATATCTTTTTTACTTGCCCCTATTCCAGTCATATTATATTTAGACAATGATCGTATTTTTATTAATCTATCGTGTTGTAGTAGAGTGACATGTGTATGACCTTATGATCCCTTGAGATCTTGATAGGTCTTCTAATAGTAGAATTTATTACATGGTTTAGTTGAGATCATCTATGTGCTGTGGTAGGTAGCTAAGGATTGAGCTCAATATTAATTAGTAGGAGTGTACTCATGGACTTAACAAATGTCTTAACATTTTATTATAATAATTAACTAAACCTACTACAAGATACTAGCTTAGGAAATAATATGGAAGGCCCCACATAAACTACTTTGATATATGTTATACAAGTTCGTATTTGTGTGTGTCAAATACTACTACATGAAGCAGTGATTACACCTAAATGTTGTTTAATAATATAATGTGCACTTGGCACTCAACTATGGAGTCCCTAATAAATGTCACATTAAAATACTATTTGGAAGTCTCAAGAGAATGATAAATTACTTTATGGTCCCCTATTCTCACATTGGCATACTATTTTCCCACTAAGCTATTTCTAGATATAGTGTGTCTTTTAACTTTAGTACTAACAAATTATTTACAATAGACCTAATGATATGCAAACTAAATAGTAAACCTAATCTTAGCATTCTCCCACTTGTTAATCACATTGTAAAAGTATAAGATGATATAGGGTATGTGCAGGATCACGAGGGGCCAAACAAGCTCTCAAGTGGCAATGAAAATTCAAACAAATGGAGTTAGGCAACTTGATGTAAAAATTTGAATAATATATCAACATTATTTTAAAATTATGTAAGAATATAATTTGTAGCAGATTGAAGGTAGTTTCTAAGCTACTAGTTGGTTCTTGAAAAAAAAACACTATTTGATGAAAATTTAAAATTTGAATTCGGTAGTACTAAAATTTCAAGAAAAAGATAATAAGTTACAAGAAACTATCTGACCACCCTAACCACAATCAAATCATAATTATTTTTTATAATATTTTAAATATAAGTAGAAAACTCATGTCTAGATGTGGCGAATATTTCTTTGTAATTTTTTTTTATGTAAATAATTAATTATAATTTTTTTACTACAACTTTGTAGAAATACAAAAACTCATATGTTTGACCACCTTAACTTGGTCAAAACTTTATGAAATTCATTTTCTTTTTCTTTTTTTATCCTAAAGTAGGCGAAGTATGGAATGTGATACATGTTTTAGATTCAAAAAATGTAATATGGTTTGAAAGTTATTGATGTTTTTCAATTAGCAATTTAGTCGGAATTCAACTGGAAAATGAATAATAATTATTTATTAAAGTCTAAATAAGACAAAAATTATATTTGTTGGAAAGCTGAGAATGTCCTTAAAAACCCCTTTTCATTTCATCAATTTTGGCTAAAAAAAATATCGTTACCCACTAGAGCGAAGTCTAGAAAAGAAAGGAAGACTCAAAAATGTGTTTTTTTCTATTGAATGTCCAAGTTTGGCATGTCCTAGGCAAATCCCAATGCAATCTTGAGGAAAAAACCAACGCTTCTGGTTTTTGTTAAACAAATTGGATATCCAATACAAATCAGATTTCGAATATAAATTTGATATCCAATTTTTTTTTAATAAATATAATTAATAATATATAATATATTATTATATAGTATTAATATAATAATACTATAGATAATGATGGATACCCTAGCCAAACATGCCATTACAACACTTACACACCATCCTAGAGCCTCTCACTCAACTTCAATCCAAAGTACTTAAAATATTTATTATTAATGTCCATTCTAATGTTGTGTATAATTTTTTTGAGATAAACTGCAAGGGATTTGGCGTTGATATCAATATGGATTGTTGTTTTGCAATTTTATGAGACTATGTTCAAGAATTATACCCTTTTGAGGGTCATAAGACAACTTGATGGAGCTTTGTTGTAGATTAATAGGTATTGTTGTTGAATAATTTGGGACTATGTTATTTGAGAGTTTGGAACTAAGAATGAAAGAATTTATTTTGAGGCTAAAACATTCTAATGGTCTCAAGGAAGCTTGATGGAGCTCCACTTGATTCAATATTTTTTCCTCAAAGAAAGATCTTATCAAGAATCTATAATTATTTTAAGCATTTGGCAAGTTTTGTTGGGTAAGCCTTAAGCAAGGTCCCTTGCCAAGGTGGTTTTTGAGAAATAATGCAATAAATGGGGAATTTTAGCATTATTATAATACCTAATAGATAAACACTTGCATATTAGTGATGTAATTTAGTAATATAATACTGATGCAATTGATAGTTGTTGAACTAGTTTCCCCCTATTTTAATATATGCATTATCCATGAAATAATAATCAACTATTCACACTTCAAAATAAGGATACATAATTAACCTGTTCCTTGTTATATATTCCTACAAGCTTGTTAGGTTTAATAATTAATCTAAAATAATTGACAATGACATCTAAATTAGAAATCAAGAAGGGACAAAATGAAGGAAGAAGAAAACAAGAAAAAACTGTAAAAAACTAGCATAATTATATCATAAGAAATTCATTCTAATAAATGCATCAAAATTTAAAAAACTAAAATATTTTAGACAACAATATAGGTACAATATATATTTTTAATAATGCATTCTACAAAGATTGAACCACACACCACTTATATGAAAAAAAAAAATATAAACCCACAATATAACATCCATAATCTGTCCATCTAAAGCCTTTCAAATATAGAATTATAGATGCCTAGAGAATCATCATAATACATTATTGTAGTCTTAAAATTTTAATAGGAGACCAGTCTCTCAAATAAAATGTAATGTAAGACATAAAATAATCATCATGCAATAATTATACATCCTTGATATGTAATAATAGAAGACACTCTCATAAGATCACTATGTAACTTCTTTCATAATGGCTCATCACAATAAAATTATTAAATCTTTAAGGAATATAATATATGAATTAAACATGTACCATCATGGCATTGTATTACAAATGTCCACTCCATGATTATTAGAGATACATGATTTGTTTAACTAATAATTAGGTTACCATAGACCTTAGGATATCAAAGGTGAATAACACATCTAACATTAATATTGTTCCTTTTGATATTAGGATTGTAAAATTATGAGAGGGTCCAAAATTTTTTATCTAACTACCAAGATAGAATCTCAATACCCTCAACAATCTCAATACCCTCAACAACTCTTATGTTATTACAAAATCAATAAATAAACCTACATCTATAAAGTGGTCACCATTTGTATCACAATACTCTCATCCTCCATTATACCAAGAGTTAAAGATAAAATATACAATCCAATAGATCACAATTTAAATGTTAAAAAAAAATTACTACATCATATTTCATCCTAGATACAAAAAGTGATTTTCTACAAGAAGATCGAATATTTACCCTATAATAAACTTAATATTTAAGGATAGTGACTATATCTTTACACCAATACAATAAACAATTGAAATTGTTATACATTAAACATAGCATCTAGATAGACATTTCTATATAGAATACTCAACTAGGTTTACACTAAAAAATCTCTCTCTATATATAATAGATCCTACATAAAGCCAATCTTCATTATTAGTAAAAATTTAAAACAATTTAATTTGTATCCCAAATAAAAAAATCCAACATTGCATAGATATAGATTAAAAGAAACCATTATTTGGGTAATTTTATTATAGAGTAGACCATCAAATCAAAAAGCTTTTTATTAACTAAATTGTAATATAGTTTTCTTACTTAAGCACCTAAAAATGATACACATGCTTTAAATTTTAACATGTTATATTTCTATATAGAGTTTTATAACTTTATAGTATAGTTCAAATGTTGAAAACATTTTCTTAGGAGGTTCAAAGGCTTCAATTTTAATAGAATATCATCTTTCTTTTTTCTTCTTCTTTCATTTATACATCTTGAATATCTAATAAATAAAAATAATCATTAATGTAAGAATATCTAAGTCCACAAGCAATTTCATGTCATTCCAAAAAAATTATGATTTATCTCTTAATTTTTGCTCATTCTCATCATACTCCTATTGGTTATATTAATTTCTTTTGGAAAAAAAAATAATTTGAAATTAGTCAAATTACCTTAAGAGAAAAGTTATTAATGAAACTTGGAATCTTTTTAACTCATGTCAACTAGCATTAGAAGAGTGTTCCATAACATTGTTGACTCCTAAAAAAGGTTCTCACAAATTTGTTGTCTCTCAACATATGAAGTGCTCTATTATTTGCCTACAATGTGGTATTAGGTACCACAATCCTTACATGAAATTCCTCAATATTGACAAGCCCCAAATTGGTGTCTAGAATAGTGTCATATTTTGTCATATGTATGACTAAGGGCTAACCCATTAAAATTTGTACTTCCTGTTTTAAGTCTTATAATTCTAACATGATTAGCATTATTGCTAACTAAGATAGCATCATTACCTCTATCTCTTCAATTGTATAATATAATAAATAGCATATAAGAAGCTTGACCAATAATGCGATGTTTATTCACATAGAGATTGAGAAGATTAAGCAATTGTTTAAGAACATCAAAGAAACAAAAAAGGAAACATTAGTACCAACCATAACAACAAAACAGAAAAAAATGAATCTACTTCCTTTTTGGAGAATATGAATTTAATTATGGATGATCCAAAGGCTATTAAAAGACTCGAAGAAATCAATACTATGTAGGGTATGAATTACTTATGAATTACTTTGGTGTTTTTTTTGTTTTTTTTTTTTCGTATCTTTTGTAAAATTCACTTTTTGCAAGTTCTATATCTTATAAAATTCACTCTTTGTATAATTCTATTATTTTGTATGGATGGAGGTCCTTGTAACCCATTTTTTGTCAATAGAAAGCAATTGTTAAAGTTTTCTAAGTTACAAATTGCGAAATTTAATTTCTTTAATATTTTTTTCTTTCATTGATTAGGTGGTGGTTCATGAAATTCTATGTAGCTAAATCTCTCTTACAATTTCAATTGTTTGCATATTCAAATTAAAAATTAAATTATTTAATTCATATAGAAATAGATTTTAACACTTTAAAGCCAAAAAAAATCAAAATAAAATTTTGATATAATTTTTTTATTTGAGTAACACATTTACAATGAAGTGAGTATATAAGAAATACTAAGTAACCTATTTTCTCTTACATAAGCTTTTATGTAACATTCAAATTGTATATTGAATTTTATTGCACTAGTAGATGTTTATGTCATATTTTTAATAGAGAAATAAATTGTTTGAAAACTATATTTGATTGTATTACATAAAATCATAAAATAGATTATTTGTTCATAAAGAAACTTAAAAAGCTTACCTATAATGCTTTAACTTCATCACAAATTCTCACATTTTATTTTATAATTCTACAACTTTATGAAACCCATTTATGAATTCATTCTACTAGAATGGTTTCCAACTTCCTTGTAATTTTACCGTCTTCATTACTTATTGCTTTCTTAGAACTTAAACACAAGTTTAAAATAATAATAATTAAATTGCATGTATAAAAATTAGTAAAACTTATAAATAATGAAATGAGAGTTATGTGGATTTGGTGATTAGCCTTTTCGTGGTCTTATAAAGCCTCCTTCTAGATTATCCTCCCTTAATGTTGGATTGACATCTCTCATCTATGTTAACAACTAACAATTTTACCTTTCTATTGAAAAAATATTATCGTCTTCCCAAAAAGTAAACCATAAAAATAGACTAATATTAATCGTGTAGTGAGGTGAGGACCTTAAATAGGCAAACAATGAAGGGAATGTGAACATCATAACATGTTTTGTTCAAAATGTGAAAAATTCTTAGAAGCTAGGATCTTGTAGGAATGGTAATCCTAATAAGACGAATGTCAATCATGTGAATATGGCATTGCAAGGACACCACATGTCATGGATTCACCATTCAATAGTAATAAATGGTCCCCATTGTATTATACATACAGTAGGATTCTATCTGCTGTAGCTATTTTGGTTCTAAAAATGTAATTGTCAGTAATATGACAGTTATACATTATTGATTTTGTAAAAATGTAATTGTTGTGTTACAGATATCAGTAATATAACACTATTGATTTTGTAAAGAATGACTGATTTTCAGAAATGTCAATAATATGTGTTTGCTAATCTCATTTTGGAACCAGAATAGCTGCGTCTCTACATCTAGTAAGAAGATTTTTTTTTAATGATATGAAAGTGTCGAAATAGAATGTTAAGGAAACCGGTAGATGAAGGCTGCATTTTTTAAACTGTCGAAATAGAATGTTAAAGGAAACCGGTAGAATAAGACAAGTCCATGAAAAAAACATTGGACCTATGATATCGGTTGTTTAAATGGGGCCATTCGACAAACGTCATCACTTTATTGGGTATCTGTGAATTTCTCTCTCCATAAGAGATTAGGGTATTCCAATCCGTTGCAGGAATCCACCCACCATGAAGCTGCGGACGTTTGCGAGCATGGCCACACCAGGGGTTACTTCGGCTCTTCCAGTGAAGGAAATCCCAGGCTCCTATGGCCTCCCCTTAGTTGGAGCTCTCGTCGACCGCTATGAGTACTTCGAAGGCGCCGAGAACTTCTTCAAGACCCGCATACAAAAATACAAGAGCACTGTATTTAAAGTAAACATGCCGCCGGGTCCGCCCATCGCATCAGACTCCCGGGTCATAATGCTCCTCGACGCCAAGAGCTTCCCCACGCTCTTCGATCTCACCAAAGTAGAAAAGAAAAACTTGCTCACCGGATCCTACATGCCGAGCCTCGATTTCTTCGGCGGCTACAGGACAGGTGTCTACCAAGACCCATCTGAGGAAAAACATAGCAAACTCAAGGCCTTCTGCTTCGAGGTGCTCAAGATGTCACGACCGAGGATCTTTCCCGAATTCGCCAGGACTTTTGACGAGCTCGTTGTGGAAGTAGAAAAAGCTTTCGAGAAAGAAGGGAAAGTATCTTTCAGCTCCTACGCTGGTGCTTTTATATTCAATTTCCTGTGTCGGGCTCTCATCGGGGCTGATCCAGTGGCTCCTGGCCCGTCCAGCTTGGGAACCAAAGGGCCTACGCTTGTTGAGGCCTGGCTCGCCCCGCAGCTCGCCCCACTTATCAGTACGGGTGTTTTGCCCAGGATTATCGAGGAGATCACAATACACACCTTTAGAATCCCCTTCTTTTTCGTGTCTGGGGAGTATAAGAAGATCTATGAATTTATCGACATCCGCGGGTCTGCCCTTCTGGATGTGGCGCAAAAGGACATGGGTCTTCCAAGAAACGAGGCCTGCCACGACCTCATCTTCAACATCGGCTTCAATGCCTTCGGTGGAATGCTCATCTTTTTCCCCAGTATTGTCAACTACATTGGCAAGGTGGGGGGGAAATGGCAGAGTGAGATTGTCAAAGAAGTGCGCGGATCAGTTGAGGCAAACGGAGGGCTGAATATGAAGGCGTTGGAGTCGATGCCGCTAGTGCGCTCCGTGGTCTATGAAGCGCTTAGGATGAACCCACCTGTGGCGTTGCAGTATGGGCGAGCGAAGAGGGACTTTGTGGTGGAGTCATACGACGCGCAGTATGAGGTAAAGAAAGGAGAGATGCTTGGTGGGTATCAGCCTCTGGCCACAAAGGATTCTCATGTTTTTTCCAATCCAGAGGAGTTTGTCCCTGGGAGGTTTCTTGGAGAGGACGGGGAAAAGCTGTTGGAGTATGTACTATGGTCTAACGGGCGGGAAACGGATGAGACCACGGTTAACAATAAACAGTGCGCAGGGAAGGATTTTGTTCCCATGGTCGCCGGGCTTTTTGTGGCTCATCTCTTTCTTCGTTATGATTCTTTCGCCGTAGATCAGTCATCCTCTTCCGCTGTCTTTACACAACTCACCAAGGCTTCTTAAACGAGGACCTAATCATGCTTTTGCATATGCTTGTATTAGTTGTGGCTCATGGTGTCATTCAAAGCTGAATAAGATGGCAATCTACAATCTGCCCTTTTGCGTATTTCTAGGTATTTCTGATAATCGTAAAGTCTTGTGCTGTTATCTCTGCAGACACCAATCGATTTAGGTGTCTCTGCAATGTCACGTTAATCGAGCTATTTAGCTGATGCGACACCTTCTTAATGGATTCTTTAAGTATTTTATAAACGTTTTTATTTTTATTTTTTTTGTGGTTATAAAAGAGTATTTGTTTTTTTTTTAATTGTAGATGATTTGAACTCAGTATCATTTAGGTCATTTAAGCGTCTATAATATAAATTTATTATTAAACACTTTTTAAAGTTTCTTAAAATTTGCAATATTTTTCAAAATGAACGATCTATTTTCTTGTCCGTTTCATTTGCTCAATTGCTTGAAAACTAATTCACTCTTTCTCACACAATAGATTTAATAAAAAAATTCTACAAATTACTCTTTCTATAAAGATCCTAGGCATTGGTGAAACACACTAAACCATACTAATTAAATAATTGGTTCACCTAAGATTATCCACATGTCATACAATGATGACGTGATATTACCCATATAGATTACCTACTCCTAATTGAACTAAACCAAGATGAATTTTACCTAGATGGTTCACTTCAATGAAGCATTTGTAGCCATATCATTAAGACATCATCTATCCAAGTCCCTAACTAAACCTTTTAATAACTAGTTAACTTGGGGTATCCCACATGTCTATAGCAAGTTGAATCACAACATTTGTGGAGGTTTAATATCCACTGGAATGCAATCTATCTTTGAAGTGAAATAGTCATTACAATTCAAAATTTCTTCACAAAAATGTTAAATGGTAAGTTTGACCTTGCAAGAATCACCATGCATTTGGATCGATTCTTTGAACTTTCAATAGTGTCCTATATGAATGCAAATCCTTGCATGATAATACTCACACCATAGCATTAAATACTCACCCACTCTTAACTTGCATTGAATGAGCTTGATTATCATGGATTTTGGTAATGATAAAATGTTAATGATCATAATTATAATCACTTAAATACATTTTAAAAGTAAAAATTGTTATACAAAGGTGAGTCAGGTGAGAATTCTCAAGTATTACTCTAGTAAGGAGACATTAATAGGACTCTATTATATAATAGAAAATAGAGTTATTAGCTCATGTCATAGTTCCTTTACAAAATTTTCATAATGTGGTCATCTACACATAGAATTTAGGTAAGTACTTGCATAATCCTATATACTTTTTTAGTTTTTTAAAATTTTCTTACTTTAATTAAATTTGAATTCACACTGTTTGAACATTCCAATTGAGATTGAATAATTTTTGTATTTATGATGTGTGTAGAACATTAAGTATAATCTACAATTAAACTTCACAAAATTGAGAATGTAATGAAATTCTAGTTCTAGAACAACCTAAAATTCTAGTAAATGTAGTATTTAATTGTATAATTTTCTTATGCTATAGGTTAAATGAGTGAAAGGATGGAGAACATGAAGTTCAAATTCTATGGAATATCCCTTCCCTCATAGACCACTCTAACTTATTGAGAGATAATAGATGCAAACCTACAGCATGTGAGTGTGGATGAATTCTATTAAAGAATGAATAACTCTAACTAGACCCCATAGGCACAAAAAAATATTCTTAATAGATAAGATAATTTTGTTGCATTCTAGTTTATGTACATTCTCGTTAGCTCATATTGGACTACATGAAGAATCGTGACATGGGGTCTAGACAAGTAAATTTTAAGCATAAAATATTTGTAGAAATAAGTGAAGAAGCTATAATGATGACCTTCAATATCACCTTCTACACAAAAGTAGTTATTATAATAACTAAAGTTGTACAAGCTACTTTTGATGATAATGCAAAAAGAGAAATCAATACACCATGGATGAAAAATCCTTCCAAGGCCTATACAAGTTTTCCAAGACACTCTACATAAGAGTGATTTTCAAAATAAAATTGAGTATAGGGTCACATTATTGACTAGGATTTTGGGGTTATCCAATGTTGTGGTATTCTAAGAATATATGTATTTGAATATTAAAACCATCTTGATAGGTTAAATCATGTTTAACAAGTTGAAGTTTATAAGTGATAGTCTCTATGGTAAGATTACAAAATTTAAAGTCAATCATATGCTCTACATGACATTGTGTTTGGTGTTCTTATTATCCACAAGAGGAACATTTGTATGACTTAAAAGAGTATGAGTGCTAGGGACAAAACTAGGACAAAAAAATTGGTATATGACTATTATCCCCAAATGCAAGCCAAAAATATACAACTCGTTATACGATAGTAAATGATGCATTTACCATGTAGCTAGTGAGAATAATAGAAGGAGATAAGTCAAAATAGCTATCTATTAAAGAACAATTCATAGTTAATGAAAGAGGATGTTGGTGTAATATAAAATTGCATAAGTTATCTTACATAGAGATGGAAGTATTCTCATGTAAACCTTACAAGCTACCAGGATAACCAACTAAAAAAATAGTTTCACCAAACTTATCAAGGAAATTAGTTGAGTCATGTATCTTTTTGAAGTAAAATATAGAGTTCTAGGGTCCAATTTCCTAGTCATATTGGGTGGTATGGGTGTGACAATTTGGGTTATACCAAATTTTGAAATATAGAAATGCAATGACATAGCTTGTATTTGTTGGTATTATGGATGTGTTGCATTGGTTTTGTCATTGATGTCAACACTTATCAACACTTACCGTTCTGGAGATCTTTGGTTATGTTCATCGACAAGTTGAGTGACTTATGCATAGTAACCGGTATTTGGTTCACCGATAGGTTATATTGTTCACTGGTACTGAGGATGTTAGCAAGTTCAATGACTTATGCATAGTAACCGGTATTTGGTTCACCGACAGGTTATATTGTTCACCAATACTGAGGATGACTTGTTACCATCTGGAGATCACTTGGTTATATCGAAGACATGGTTTGGACACTTGGTTTTGGTATTTTGGTTATTGGTCTAATCGACCTGACATATTTGTTGTTACTAGAAAACTGGTCTAGGTTATGGACCGATATGCATTATCTATTCCATATCAGCATGACACATTATTGAGATGATTTAATCATTTGGTTATTGTTGTAATTGTATTGAGCCAACATGATGCATCACATCTTGACTTATTTGTAATAGATCTAATTGTAATATTCTTAGTGAGCCAACCTACACATTTGGTCCTAGGTTTTGGTATATATGTAAGATCTCATTTATGAGATTAGGATATGGTAGAGCATGGTATGGTAAGGTTGTGATATTTGGTATATGTGAATATATGCAAGGCTACTCATGTAGACATCATTTGAAGGTTCAAGGAAGGTTTGAAGGAGATTATCAGAGCTTAACCGGTACTGAATCCAACATTAGAGATGCTACTTTGAGCAGTACATTATCATTGGATTTAATCATCCAACTGTAGTCAGTGTGACTCCTATGTTGTGATGGAGCAGTGAGCTCTAGGAAGTTGGCCTTTTTGCATGTGCAGACCCCATTTGTAAATACATACTATCTGCAGTAGTATCATCTGATTGTGGGTAAGGTTTCCCACAGTGGTTTTTCCCCTTACAGGGTTTCCACGTACAAATCCCTATGTTATGTGTTGTGGATGTTGTTTCTCTTCCTATTTCATGCATTAAGTTTCACCGATTTTAATATTAACTGTTAATATGTTGACTGACATTAAGTTTGGTTTACCAGTATTAAGTATCAAGTTTGATTAAGTTATATTTGGGTTGAAATTAATTGACAACTGATTCATCCTCCCCTCTCAGTTGCCTCCGGGTCTTAACATTTGGTATCAGAGCTAATTCCTCTTTTTGTAGAAGTTTAACAACTTGAGGAGATTCTATGGCAACTAAATTTTTTAGGAAGGATAGTCTGAAACTTAATGGAGCTAACTATGGTATATAGAAGATCAGAATGGAGACACATTTGAATTGCATTGGAAAAGACATATGGGATGTTACATAGAATGGCTATGTTGGTCCTACACCGGGTCAACCTAATCCACCTACATTGAGTAAGGATCAAGAGAATTATTGCAAAGCAAGAGAAACACTTTTGAGCGCCTTGTCAAATGAGAAAATCATGGGATTATCAGACCAATCTACTGCTATATTTATTTGGGATAAATTGGAGACATTGATTGAAGGTGATACCACTGTCAAAATTGCAAAACTGGAATGCTTCTGGGTCAAATATGAAAATCTAAAAATGGAAGAAGATGAAAGAATTTTTTCTTTTATGGAAAGGGTTAATGAAATTGTTTTGGGAATACAATGTTGTGGAGGTTCCTTAAGTGAAGATGAAATTGTTTCTAAAGTTTTTAGAGCATTGCCACCGGTATACAAAATGAAAGTAACTGCTATTAATAAGTTGAGAACAATGCCTAATACATCAGTATCTAGAGATACCTTGGTTGGAAAACTTTTAGCATTTGAGCTTGAGGAATTTGGTCTTGTTGCTACAATTAAAATAGATTTACCCTTCAAAGCATCATCATCTGCAGCATCATCATCATCATCTGATAAAACTGATTGGAAAGAACTTTATGCAAGAGAACTTGAAGATATCAAGAGGGAAAATGAAGAACTTGAAGAGCTTGAAGCATTATTTTCAAGGAAAATACCTAAATGTCCTATTGGAAGTAACTATGAAGGTAAAGCACCATTTAAATGTTTTAACTGCAATAAAGTTGGTCATATGGCATCTAGATGTCCTAATAGACATGCAAGATTAAGAGAAGAAGCTAAAAGAACATACAAGCCTAACCCTGAATATCAGAGATACAAATTTAATAATAATAGAGACAAATCATGTTACTATGCTAATGAAGGATTTACTGATGATTCCGATGAAGAACCGATAGACAATGGATGGGATTTTGTTGCAATAATAGAAGATCAACTGGCACCTAATGATCCACCAATAGAGGAGGCCTTGTCAACTAAAATTGAAGAAAAGGATGAATGGATTATAGATTTTGGATGTTCACATCATATGGCTGGTGATAAAAGTAAATTCTTATCTTTTCAGAAATACAATGAAGGTCTAGTAATATTTGGAGATGACAAAGCTTGTTTGATCAGAGGAAAAGGCACTATATGTTTTGATGGTAAGCACAATACTGACAACGTTTATTATGTTGAAGGTTTGAAACATAATCTTTTGAGTGTTGGTCAATTAGTTGAAAAGGGATTTTAGTTACAATTCAAGAATGGTAAATGCAAAATCATGAATAGAACTGGTTTGGAAATTGCAACCGGTAATCAGACTAGAGGTAATATCTTTCATTTGAATAACAATGAAAAGACATGCTTGATTGCACATATTGATGAAAGTTGGTTATGGCATAAAAGACTCTGTCATGTGAATTTTGATTGCATTATAAAGATTAGTTCATCTAAGACGATAAGGGATTTACCTAAGATTGTAAAACCTTTGAATCCGGTATGTAAGGAATGTCAAATGGGAAAGCAAGTTAGAACAAATTTTAAGAGTATTGTTGAGAAATCCAATAATGTTCTTAATTTAATTCATACTGACTTGTGTGGTCTAGCAAGAACAAGAAGTCTTCAGGGAGATAGATATTTCATGCTAATTATTGATGATTATTCTAGAATGTGTTGGGTTACTTTTCTCAGGGAGAAATCAGAAGCTTTTAGAAAATTCAAATTATTCAATGCACTTGTAGAGAATGAAACCAGTAAGAAAATCAAATGTTTAAGATTAGATCAAGGAGGTGAATTTATATCTAAGGATTTCAATACATTTTGTGAAGTGAATGGGATTAGAAGACAACTATCAACACCCCAGACACCTTAGCAAAATGGAGTTGTGGAAAGGAAAAACAAAACTATTTTGGATGCAACTAGAAGCATGATATCAGAAGCAAATCTACCTCATGTGTATTGGGGAGAAGCAGTGAATAAAATGGTTTACACTTTCAACAGAGTTCACATCAAAAGTGAAACTGGTAAGACACCTTATGAATTATGGTTTGGTAATACTCCTACTCTTAAATACTTCAGAATATTTGGAAGCAAATGTTACATTAGGAGAGATGAGTATTTTGGCAAATTTGATCCTAGAAGTCATGAAGGTATATTTCTTGGTTATTCATCTAAGATCAAAGAATATAGATGTTTTAATAAAAGATTACAGAAAATCATTGAGAGTGAAAATGTGAAGATATATGAACACTTTAGATGAAATTCAAGGTCTAGTAATTCTGAACCGATAGTTGAGATGATCATAAATGAACCTATGCAAAATGCACCGACACAGAATATAAATCCAGTCACACCAGCATCATTAGAGAATTCCACAGTGACTGAAGAAC
The DNA here is from genome assembly GCF_030272615.1 of Cryptomeria japonica. NCBI lineage: Eukaryota > Viridiplantae > Streptophyta > Pinopsida > Cupressales > Cupressaceae > Cryptomeria > Cryptomeria japonica. The sequence continues at coordinate 149,696,183 of NC_081405.1, forward strand.
AAGAACAAGTGAACACACCCAAGTATGTAAGACTGAATCACTTTGAAAGTCAAATAATTGGGAATAAGTATCAAGGAGTTATGACAAGAGGAAGACTAACAAATGAAGAGGTATGTTTAATTTCTCAAATTGAACCAGCATCTTTTATTGAGGCATGTGAAGATAAACATTAGATTAAAGCTATGGAAGATGAATTAGAACAAATTGAAAAGAACAATACATGGACATTGGTTCCCCGACCTAAAGATAAAAATGTAATTAGAACTAAATGGGTATTCAGAAATAAACTTAATGAAGATGCTAAGGTAATAAAAAACAAAGCAAGATTAGTGTGTAAAGGATATTCACAGAAAGAGGGAATTGATTACAATGAAACCTTTGCATCAGTAGCTAAAATTGAGGCAGTCAGATTATTTCTTTTATTTGTAGCACACAAAAACTATAAAGTATATCAAATGGATGTTAAATGTGCATTTCTGAATGGTGATCTTGAAGAAGAAGTTTACATTGAAGAACCTGATGGATTTTCATTGACAAAAGATAAAGATATGGTTCGTAGATTAAGAAAATCTTTATATGGATTGAAGCAAGCTCCTAGAGCTTGGTATGCTAGATTGGACAAATATCTTTTGAAGATTGGTTACACTAAAGGTAATGCTGACAACAACTTATATTTCAAAGTGACTAATGAAGACATCTTGGTTATTGAAATTTTTGTTGATGACATCATTTTTGGAGGAGAAGATGGATTGTGTAAAGACTTTTCTAATAAGATGCAGGAAGAATTTGAAATGTCTATGATTGGGGAGATAAAATTCTTGTTAGGATTGCAGATTTCACATACTGATAAAGGTATATTCATATGTTAGACAAAGTACTTGAAGGAACTATTGAATAAATTTGGTATGGAAAACTCTAAACCGGTACTCCTATGACTACAACTGATAAACTATCATTGAAGGATAATTCAACTCTTTTTAATCCGACAAGATACAAATTTATGATTGGAGGTTTACTGTATTTGACACAAATAAGACCTAATATAATGAATGTAGTGTGTATTGTTTCAAGATTTCAGAGTAATCCTAGAGAAAATCATGAATCAACAGTGAAAAGGATTTTCCGGTATTTAGAAAGCATAACAAATCTTGGTTTATGGTATCCTAAAGATAAAATTTTTGATCTGCATGCATACACCGATGCTAATTGGGAAGGAGATGTAGATGACAGAAAGAGCACCACCGGTGGGGCATTCTTTCTTGGTAGCAGATTCATTTCATGGTTGATCAAGAAACAGAGTTGTACATCATTATCAATAGCAGAATCAGAATATGTTGCAACAAAAACTAATTGCACTTAGGTATTATGGATTAAGAAAATGTTGAAAGGAATAAAGGTAAAATCCAAAGAACCTATAATCATTTATTGTGACAATTTAGCAGCAATTGATATATCTAAGAATCCGGTATTTCACTCTAAAACTAAACATGTTTCTATCAAATATAATTTTCTGAAAGAAAATGTTGAAGCAAAAGAAGTGAGATTGGTTTCTGTGAATACTAAAGAGTGGATTGCAGATATTTTTACTAAGCCTTTGCCTAAGGAAACTTTTGAATATCTCAGAGAGCAACTTCGGGTTATACCCTCACCGGTGGAGACTTAGACAGTTGATGCTTGGCATCAAAGCGACAAAAATTTACAAAGAAACTTTTTTTCTAGCTTTGATGGAGGAGAGCTACTTCTCAGGGGGAGTAGTTGGTTATAATAGTTGGTTATTGTAATTGGGTTTATCTAGTATTTGTATTGCTTTGGCATTTGATGTCAAAGGGGGAGATATATCTATGGAAAAACAAAATTATCCTTTGGGGAGAGATTATTCATTGGGGGAGTGATTATATAAATGCAGAGATAATTTGTATTTTGATTTCTGGTATTGATCTATTCTAGAGATTGTTGGTTTTTGGTTTTTGGCATTTCTACGTTGGCACTTAGATGGATTTTCCATCTTGTGTTGCCATCAATGCCAAAGGGGGAGATTGTTGGTATTATGAATGTGTTGCATTGGTTTTGTCATTGATGTCAACACTTATCAACATTTATCCTTTTGGAGATCTTTGGTTATGTTCACCGACAAGTTCAGTGACTTATGCATAGTCACCAGTATTTGGTTCACTGGCAGGTTATATTGTTCACCGGAATTGAGGATGAATTGTTATCATCTGGAGATCACTTGGTTATGTCGAAGACATGGTTTGGACACTTGGTTTTGGTATTTTGGTTATTGGTCTAATCGGCCTGACATATTTGTTGTTACCGGCAAACTGGTCTAGGTTATGGACTAACATGCATTATCTATTCCAGATCAACATGACACATTATGGAGATGATTTAATAATTTGGTTATTGTTGTAATTGTATTGAGCTGACAGGATGCATCACATCTGAATTATTTGTAGTTGATCTAATTGTAATATTCTTAATGAGCTGACCTGCACATTTGGTCCTAGGTTTTGGTATATATGTAAGATCTCATTTATGAGATTAGGATATGGTAGAATATGGTATGGTAAGGTTGTGATATTTGGTACATGTGAATATAAGAAGAGCTGCTCACATAGACATGATTGGAAGGTTCAAGGAAGGTTTGAAGGAGTTTATTAGAGCTTAACCGGTACTGAATCTAGCATTGGAGATGGTACTTTGAGTAGTACATTATCATTGGATTTAATCATCCAATTGTAGTCAATGTGACTCCCATCTTGTGATTAAGCAGTGTATTCTAGGCAGTTGGCCTTTTTGCATGTGCAAACCCCATTTGTACACACATACTATCTGCAGTAGTATCATCTGATTTTGGGTATGGTTTTCTACCGTGGTTTTTCCTCTTACAGGGTTTCCACATACAAATCCATGTGTTATGTGTTGTGTATGTTGTTTCTCTTCCTATTTCATGCATTAAGTTTCACCGGTATTAATATTAACTGTTAATTTGTAACCAACATTAAGTTTGGTTTATCGGTATTAAGTATCAAGTTTGATTAAGTTATATTTGGGTTGAAATTAATTGACAATTGATTCACCCCCCTCTCAGTTGGCTCTGGGTCCTAACAATATTTACTTGATGAATTTAGAAAAGCTATGGTCCTTATGGTAAAATATAAGCAAAGGTAGAACCAACATAGAAAATAAAACTCACATTGAGGACTTTTTAGATGATTTCTTATATGAATATGATGTTACAAAAATATCCTACTAAAGACTCAATTTAATAGATGAGAACTATTAGGACTCAGAAAGTATCGTTAGAGGTCAAGGAGTATAAACAGTTTTGCATGAATATTATGATATGAATAAAATATATATAAGGTCAACGTAAAAATGAACTACTGCAGCCAAAAGTGGATGTCTTCTTGTTAAAATAAATAACACAAAAATATTATACATGGCTTCACATCATGGTTAAATTTATGTACGCAAACATTAAAGGTATCAGTGGTTAATTTTACATACTTTATAAACAAAATCAAAGACAAATGGTCTAGAATTTGATGATTTCCCTATTAAAATTAGGTATATATATTCCACCAAAGTGGAGAATCAAGAGGAAGAAACTAATATTACTAAATCTCTATTAGTTCTAGAGATTAGAGATGTAATAGGTCCTCAATAATCAAATAAATGGATCAACCAACAAAAACTCTTCCTAGATCCAACCAAGTACAATAAAATATTTCTTCCACCACTCTTCTATCATAGAAAAAAAAACCAACAATAATAAAATATGAAATTTAAATTCTGTCAATTGTACAAAATGGAAAGGAACGTAAAGGAAAAGGTAAACAACAAAAAATATTAGCACCCTCCATTCCATTTCTAGGTTCTAACCCATTAGATATAAGAAACAACAAACAATAAAAAAGGTTTGGAAAGCAAGCCAAAAAACCATTGGACCACTCACAAAAGTAGAAAAATAAGGAAACCAACTATGAAATAGAAAAATTGTAACCAATCAAAGTATAAGTGCAAATGAAATAGAGTGGAGGAATTGTTATAAGAACATCTAAACAACATATTGAAACAACATGCTAGGTATGTGCAGGATCATGGTGTGCCAAAATAGGCCCTTAAGTGGCAATGAAATTTCAAAAAATCAGAGTTATGCAACTTGACATGAAAAATTGAGTAAGTTATGAACATTATTTTTGAAATATGTAAGAAGAGAATCTATAGAAAATTGAATGTAGTTTCTAAGCTACTAGTTGTTTTTTGAAAAAAAAAAATCCTATTTGATGAAAATTTCAAATTTCAATGCAGTGGTACAAAAATTTCAAGAAAAAGATAAGAAGTAGGTGTATGTCTGACCACCCTAATCACAATCAAATCATAATATTTTTTTATAAGATTTATAATATAAGTATAAGACTCATGTCCCGATGTGACACATATTTTTTTATAATTTTTTATAAAGTAAATAATTATTTATGAATTGTTTACTACAACTTTTCAGAAATTCAGAAACTCCTACGTCTGACCACCTTAACTTGGTCAAAACCTTATGAAATTCATTCTTTTTTATTTTTCCCTATAGTAGACGAAGCATAGGACGTGACGCATGTTTCAGATTCAAAAAATGTTATGCGGTTTGAAAGTTATGAGTATTTTTCAATCAGTCTATCAATCAGGAATTTTGTCAGAATTCAATTAGAAAATAAATAATAATTATATGCGGGAAAAGTGGGCTAATAGAATTCAATATGTGAAAAATGTTCCAAAATACCTGTCCACACACACACACAGGACTTCTTGGTGAAAGCTATGGAGTAACAAAGTATTACTCAGCTTCCCAAGGTGGGTCCCATGGTTCTCTATCTCACAATGTCCCTCAAACCAATGTTTTTGCTCTCAGATCACTGAGCAAAATGGTTTAGGGATGGAAAATGCAAGAACGAGGGATGCTTTGATAGATTTTAGTATGAGATGCATTCTAAGCTATGCATGATTTTAAAATGCAATAAACTAGATGATAAGATGACAAGGTTAGTCTGAATACTATCCTAACATGATATATTAGTCTATGATTGAGCTAAAATGGTAAAGAAATTATTCTAAACATGCAGATTTAGACTAATTCCTGATTTCAAAGAGGTTAAATGATGAGCATAAAATGAGATATGAAAGCTTGAATGTATTTGAGCATAAGTATGATACTACAAATTTGAAGAATGATTCTTGAAAATGGAGGAATGAGAGCTCTATTTATAGCAAAAATAGGGCAATGGATGGTCAGGATTGAAAGAGTTGATCAAAGGTTGAGTTTGAAAGTTGGGGATCCATGTTTGTAATTGGCACCAATGAAATGGTGACAAGTGTCAACATAGGGTTGGGTTGAGAGAAGGGGTTGGAGGCATTAAATGCCTGAGAAGACCTCATGGTTATCTAGAGGGTAAGGGTCAAGTTTAAGTTAGGATTACCCACTGGATTAAGAGTTAATCCAAGGATAAACCTTTGTGCAAATGATTAAGAGATAATCATGGTCAAAGCATTAAAGGCTTGATGAGACCCTTGGGTTGGATGAAGGTTGAGTCAAAACAAATGTTTTAACCATGTAGGAGGGTTTGAGTTAACCATTAATGGTTATTGGAGACTTTGGGGGATTAAGTGGTTGAAAGTTGGAAGCCTTTAATGGTTATCAAAGACTTTGAGGTTTTGAGTGGTTGAAGACTTGAAACTTTTAATGGTTATCAAAGACTTTGAGGTTTTGAGAAGTGACTTCGCTTTGCTTGGGGATGTGACAAAGTTTAGAGGAGGGGTTAGGTTAATTAGAAGCGATTAGAAGATTCTAGAAGGGATTAGAAAGGGGTTTGGGATTTTGCAAGTGAATGGAGGGATAATAGGATTTAATTGAAATAAAGCAATTTAATTCAATTTGGTTGCTTTTTTGGAGAAATTAAATAAATTAGATTTATTCAATTTAGGATAACTATTTAATTAAATTTGAATTTAATTAAAAGTGGATAGGGGGGTTTTATTGAATAAAATGATTTATTCATTAAATGGGTATAGTGAATTTAATTTAAATAAATTGAGTAATTTACTTAATTAAATAGAGGAATGTGGATAATTTAATTAAATTTGATTTAATTAAATAGATAAATGAACATAAAATATTCATTTAGGAATATGGTCATTTTTATACGTCTACATTTTGCCCCTCTTTGAAGTGACGTGTGTGCACATGTTATTTCAAAGAAAATGATGCCTTATCATGATTTATGATCAAATGCAATTTTTGTGTCGCTCTTATGATTTGTCAGTCGTGCCCCGGATTTTATTTGATGTGTGATGCCCCAGATTCGATATTTGATGGTGATGCCCCCTCGGGAGATGAATCAATATTTTGAAATTTTTTTATTTAATTGGATGAGTTGCGTATGATGTGTATGATTTCGTTTATGTGTAATGTGTGCAAATTGATCCATCTCCCGATAAGTTACAAATGTTATGGTATAGGGGAGACCGTGACCATATTACAGGTCCATTTGGCTAACCCTAATTTCATTTTCCTCCTATAAAAGGGGAAAAGGGCTTGAATTAGATTCATTTGTGCTTTGTTGACTTTGGAGAAAGAGAATTTGGTCTGCAGAGAAAATGCCTATTCCGTATCATAGACACTGTTTCGAGCGCGTTCGGAGGTACCGGAGACCTGCAGCGCATGGACCACCAGTAAGTAAACATTTTTGACCCTTTCTTGATTTTTCATTTTGTCGTTTTTAGTCATTTTTTGATTTTCAAAGTTCGGGTTTAACGGTTTAGCACGTCTAGGGCATAGATTAGTGCATACGAAGTTTAAAGTAGTGCATCTAGTCGAATATTAGGGGTCGCGTCCAAAATAGATAGGATAGCGCATAGGAAATATAGGTTAGCGCATATGTGTAGAATAGCGCATGGCAATCGTCGGGTAGTGCGTCAGGTCAACAAGTTAGCACGTAGGGTAGACCTAGCGCATAGGGGTCGCAGGGGTAAGGGGGTTTAGCGCGTAGGGTTAACCTAGCACATAGGGTCAAACAGGTAGCGCCTAGGAGGTGTAGATTAGCGCGTGGGTAAGGTTTAGCACATAGGGTAGGTTAGGTGGTGCATGGGGAAAAATATTTAGCATGTAGAGTCAATCTAGCACATAGGGTAAATAGATTAGCGCATAGGAAAAACAACCTAGCATGTGGGGGAGTTTTAGTGCAGCGGAAATCTGTTTTAGCGCATCTGGAAAATTTTTGCGAGATGAGCCGATTTATAAATTTGTTGTGCCTGTCTGTCATGATTTTATGGATTTGTCCAATATGAGTGTCGATATAACTTGTTTTGATTTGCGATATTCCAAGTTATGTATAGATATCAATGTGTTGTGTTGATCAAAATATGATATATTTGCGTGTTCTGTTTCAAGTTCAATGTGTGAAGCCTGAGTTGTGTTACAAGATGATATGGGTTGGAAACTTGAGTTGTTTTACAAGCTGACATGGGTGGGAAACTTGAGTTGTTTTACAAGTTTATGTGATTTGTGGAGACTTGAGTTGTGTTACAAGTTTTGATATGGTTTTTGAGAACTTGAGTTGTTTTACAAGTTGATATGAAATGATAGGATTTTGAACTTTGATATAGATGAGCAAATTGTTTCATGTTGTTGATGTAAGTTTGATTTTGATATCTTTGTTTTGATATGGAAACTGATATTAGATTTGTTTTGCTTGTTTGACAGGAGCAATTGGGTGTGGTCCAGTCACGGGAGAGATTTATGAGGCCGTGGACATTGATACCACGGTTGTCGCAGGCTGATCTCGATATTATCGAGAGATGTGGGTTGACTTCCCTCTTAGATATGCCTTGGTTCACTGTGAACTAGGGGCTATTGACAGCACTTGCGAAAAGGTGGCACAGTGATACAAACACCTTCCATTTTGCCACTGGAGAGATGACAGTCACACCAGAGGACTGTTATCGCATTTTGCGCATCCCTGTAGTAGGTGCACTACTACCCTACGAGCAGTCAGAGGAGGGTGGGATAGAGGTACTACACCGCATATTCCAGGATGATACAGTCTGCGGCTATGAGATCCCATGGCAGGAGTTTTCGGACCTAGATTATGCATCGCTACCATCCGTACTAGCAGGGTTCATTGGTGGTTTCCTTTGTCCTGATCGCAGGTCAAAGGAATTCTCGGTGGGATGGGGGCTGGTGTTGGAGGAGATGGTTACACAGGGATGGAGGTTTTCATGGGGGTCAGCTATGCTGGCCCATTTATACAGGGGTCTACATGAGGTAGTATATCTCGGTTACGATAGTTTGTCAGCTGGTGTGACTTTATTACAGGTATGGTGCTGGAAGCATATTTCAGCAGTGAGGCCACTAGCAGACAGCGACAGGCCTGTAGGTGCAGCATATGCCTATGGATATAGGGGGCTAGTTGTCCAGCGTAAGCTGGGCAAACTAGAGCATTGGAGGAGGGTACTTGATGACATTGATATGGTCACTTGGTGACCGTATACAGGATGTGAGGTGTGGGTCGAGGATGGGCTGGAGATGCCCTTTGTTTTCATGACCAAACATCTGATTGGGAGGACCCTGTTTGTGATCGAGAGGTTTGTGGTGACTCGAGTTTTGAGGCAGTTCGGGCACCAGTAGGGTATTCCACAGGGAGCGTGTCTATATGCACGGCGGCAGCAGGATGTGGCTGATTGGGGGTCGACCATTGATAGTGCAATGGCGGTGGAGGAGTTTGTGGGGTTACCAGGGCAGATATGGGATTATGCCTCGAAGATTCAGGATGCGGGCATGACGGATGAGTTTGCTTGATTGTTTGCTACGCGGGCAGTGGCTAGGATATCTGATCCTGAGGAGATGAGGCCAGCCTTTGATTTGGATGAGGAGGAGGGAGACGGGGGAGACGACAGAGATGATGGGGAGGATGGAGGACGAGGACGAGGGAGAGGAGCCAGAGGGAGGCAGGGAGATAGAGGGAGGAGAGGGGATAGAGGTGTGGATAGAGCGGTGAGATAGGCGAGGATAGATAGGGGGAGAGGTGGATTGGCTATCGGAGCCGATGGAGAGGGTAGAGTGGGGGAGGTTCTAGCTATGGTGGGGGGTGATGATGAGCCTAGGAAACCAGCTCAGAGGAGGAGGATGGATGTACTCCCACCTCCAACACCGAGGACAGGCCGAGTGGGAGGGGTTCCTCTAGCACAGGTACCACTACGGGTTCGGATCCCGAGTCACATTGAGGATGCTCAGATCCGGACCCTACAGGTGACTGTTCAGCAGCTGCAGGCACAGATTTTGACCTATCAGCGGCAGATTTCTCAATGGACCACTGAGCGAGATACTGAGATAATGCGGAGGGGATGAGTGGAGGAGGTGGTGTTCAGCATGCAGAGAGCAGCAGTGGGTGGTCCTATGAGAGACACCCTGAGAGAGCTGGCGTTGAGAGCCCAGGAGGTAGAGTATTATAGGCAGCACTATGAGGCTGCAGTACCCAGGGATCGCCGAGTACAGAGCTTTGCACAGTCAAGATCTAGTCGATCTCGAGATACTAGGTCGCGATCTAAGAGCCGAGGTGTCACGAGGCCACCGAGATAGGACCCTCCTGGGGATCTAGGGGCGGGTGCATCTAGAGTGAGACCATCTCCGTCAGGGGATAGTCATACTTGAGAGACATGGTCTCTGTTGTATTTTTGAGCATTTTATTCTTTGTACTGGACACAGTGTTTTGACACATTTTGTACATTTGGATCATTTTGAGAGATTTATAAATATTCGGCACTATTGGCTTTGATCATGTGATGTGTTTATATGGATGCATATTATGTGGGCTATTTCATTTATGTGATGCAATGCTTTAAATAGATGATATAATGTATGATGTAGGATGTAGCATTTCATATGTTGTGAGATGTATCTTGAAAATGAGATGTATGATTTGATATGCAACTAAATGTAAAATGATTTGCAATTAATGTAAAATGATATGCATTTAATTGTAAAATGATATGCAACTAATTGTAAAATGATATGCAACTAAATGTAAAATGATATGCAACTATTTTTTTGGTAGCATCCTCATTCCGTATTTGCCATCTGATATAGCCATTCATTTGCTTTCTTTGTAGATATCATCATTGAGCATTGTTTTGTTTAGGATATGTTGAAAATTTATACAAGCATAATGGTATAATTGAACCATAATGACCTGAGAAAAATTTACATGATATTTGATTTTGCAAGATAGCACAAGCGTCAAGGTATAATTGAACTAGGATGACCTGAGTGCGTATTGCGTAAACAGACAAGATTAGATCATTTGTATGCGTGAAGTGGAATCAGGCCTTCAGTGATATTCGACGTATCACGTCTTGAGGCAAGTATTCACACAGTACAAGTGATCGCCTCACAGATAGAAGACTAAGAAAATATTGGAAGTTCCCCTTGATCTCTAGCTTTGAAGCATTTCGTGAGATAAGAATGAAAATCCAATTTGAAAAAGTTCAAAATGCAAAAATAGTCAGGATTTTTATGCAAGAATGCAACATTTAGTACTTCAGAAAATCATCCATCCTTGATATTTTTGTGAAATGTTTTGTTTTGGTTTTTGTGATGAAGCGTAGTTCTGTTTGTTGGATGTCATGCGTCTGAGTTTTGCAATAGTTGTGATGTCTTGAATGTTTGCAAGTTTTTGAACAAGTTAATGCCCCTAGCTGAGTGTACCTCTTGATATGATCATGTACAGTGATCTCCAAGCCATGGTGGGATGTGGTAAGAGGATATATATAGATAAATTAGGATAGTGACTACGCTAAGTATGTCCTGAATGGATTTTGCTAAGTGTTGGGCGATGGCCGATAGTGTTTGTATGGATAAAATGGTATTGACATAGATGGAGGAGCCATTCTTTCACAAGAGTGCCTGTTTACCAGGTTTTCACCATTTGTTTTTATTTGTACTTTATGTATTAGCTTTTTCTGGATTTTTTGATTTTTTTGCTTATTTTGGCTTATTTTGGCTTTTTCCGTGCACTAGGTCACTTAAGTGTAGTACCTCTTTAGATGGATGTTGTTAGTTGGTTCGTCGAACATATCTCCTTCAAAATTTGTTAGCTGATAGGCACCTGATCCATAGATTGATATGATAACATAGGGACCCAACCAGTTAGGTTCAAATTTCCCTTTCTTTTCTCGATCTTGCTGATTTCTTGGATTTTCTTTGAGGACTAGGTCACCAACCTTGAAGTTGTGGAGAATGACCTTGTGATTGTAGCTCCTGCACATGCGTTGTTGATATGCTTTGAGATGAGTATAAGCATGCTGACATCTTTCATCTAATAGTTCAAGCTCTTGCAGTCGGTTAACTTGATATTCTTCATCTGGGATTAAACCTTTCAAAGAGACTCTGAGAGATGGGATTTCTACCTCTAGGGGTAAAATGGCTTCTGATCCATATACCAATGAGTATGGTATTGCTCCTGTAGGTGTGCAGATGCTAGTTTTGTATGCCCAAAGTGCTGGATTGAGTTGTACGTGCCAATCTTTGCCTGCATCATTCACTATTTTCTTGAGGATTTTTTAGGATTGTCTTGTTAGATGCTTCTGCTTGACCATTTCCCTGTGGGTAATATGGTGTAGAAAACCTATGTTGGATTTTGAATCTTTCACATAGTTCGTGGACATCTTGATTCTTGAAGGGTCGTCCATTATCTATGATGATTGAACTTGGAATACCATATCTGCAGATCAGATAATTTAGTATAAAAGAGGCAATTTGTTTCCTGGTCACTATGGTCATGGGAACTGCTTCTATCCATTTGGTAAAGTATTCTGTTACTGTTATAATGAACTTGTGTCCATTTGAAGATGAAGGATGAATTTTGCCAACCAAGTCTAGTCCCCACTGACAAAAGGGCCAGGATGTTGTAAATGGTTGCAGTTCCTGTGCTGGTGCATGTATCAGATTGCCATGGATCTGACATTTAGGACATTTCTTGGCGAAATGATATGAGTCTTTCTCCATTGTAGGCCAGTAGTATCCCATCTGTAGAAGCTTTTTAGCAAGAGTAGTGCCACTTGAATGTGTGCCACAAATACCTTCATGAAGCTCGTGTAAAGCAGAATCAGAATCATTACGATCTATGCAACGAAGAAGAGTACCATCTAGACCTCGACGATACAAAGTATCAGCGGTAAGGGTGTAACGGGCAGCTTGTCGGATAAAGTTACATTTTTGGTTACGGGATTGGTCAATTGGTAAGATATTATGCTTGAGGTAGTCGTATATTGGTCCATATAACGGAGAATCTGAACCAGTCAAGGCATAGATAACCTAGGATTCAGAGTGGTCATAGGCAGGGGAGATCAGTTGCTCTACCAGGAACTCGTAACGACTCAGTTGCTGTGAGGCCTCACCTCGACTCAGTTTGACATTCAGTGGATTTTATATTTTAGACTACTATGGATACTTTGTTTTGATGCATTTTGAGATTTAGAACTTTTATGACTTCAGGATATTGGATAACATTGCTATGAATTGATGTTTTACTTACATGCTTTATGAGATAGAACACTACATGATTATTAGATAGAATGATATTGCAATGATAGATGTCGTTAATGAATTTGCAGGACTTTACTTTGAATATAGAACTATGATGTATGTTTAGTTTATGTGAATTGGGATGAAAATTGCTTATGTGAATTTGCTTGACAAAAGATGTATTCAATCTGTGCAGATGAAAATTGTATGCAAGTAATGATGTGCATTGTTATATTATTGAATTATATTTTATATGAATATTTGGGAGTACTAATGTGTACATTGAGATGCGCAGGAAATTTACCATGTGACCATGGAAAATTACGGAGAATCAAACCTAGACTTATGTATGTTCGTAAAGCCAAGGTTTGTCTATTTGGAGAGACAACACCCCGTTTGTGTTGTATTTTATTCGTATCAGTATATGCTGCATGTGTGTTTTGTGTTATTTAAATTTATTGTGTAAAAACCTCAAGAGACAATTTCATGTTTATTTTTGTAAAAGTATTTTATTAGTGTCACTTGACACATGTGAGGATTTAAATTTTAATATTTTATCTTGTCTCTTGATGGGAAAGTGTTAATTATTATTAATTTTAAATAAAATAATGTGTTGTCAAAAAGATATTTTGAGAATATAATATTTGGTGTGGTCAACTTATGTTTGACCCGAAAATAAACTTCAGAGGGGTTTAAGATGGGTTAAATGAACACCTAGGGGTAGTTTATTAGGGTTTCCTGAAGCCCATAAGGTATACCTAGGGGTTAGGGGTAATTTTAGGCAAGTTTCTACTTTATTATGATCTTTTTAATGCTTTTAAAATTGGTTTTTTTGAGTTGAGCGAAAATTGAAAATTGAAGTGAAATCAAATCCAGATTTTCCCTCTTGGAAGGAAAGTCTTTTTGCATTTTTGCTTTCTTCCTTCCTTTTGTTGATTTTTCTTAGAATCCTGTGAGAACTCAGTGAGTGAGCTTCTTAAGGAAGATTTTTGGGAATAGCTGATTAATCACCCACTCTCCATTTTTGGAGACAGAAGAAAATTTGGAAAATAATGTTATGGGATAAAGAAATTGATTAAGGAAAAATAAAGAATTGTGGACTGGGCAGCTCTTCTTCAGATATCATTATAACCTTTGGGCAGAATAAGGTTGGTTTCATTTTTACTTTTAATGTCTAGTTTTGTTTATTTCTGAAAGTTGTTGAATAAGAAAATCTGTATTCTTGAAAATGGATGTTTGAAAAACTTTTGGGTTGATTTTTGAATGAATGTGTTTTGGGAGTTTTCTCAAGATCTCTCTTTCTCTTGGGAGAGAAGAGGATCTTGAGGGTGGTAGCAGTGACAGCCCTCGAGTGAGAGACTCTCTTTAGAGAGCGATCACAAGGGATCTTTGTGTGACCCTTGCTGCATGGCCTGTTTGTGCAATGGGGGTCATAAGGAGGGTTATAAGGCTAAAATGCCTTTGGGGGCCATAAGGATTATGGGGTTGAGATTTGATATGTTATTTGTGCCATGAGGTGGCTTCTTGTTATTACATACTTGCAGATTCTCCTCAGGGTATTTGGTCCACTACCACCCTTTGAAAATGTTCACCACCAGAGTGTGGTGCTGTGAAAGCCAGGTTGGGAATGTGTCTGGAATAATTGTATGTTTGTGTTTCTTTGTGTTTGCCTGTTTGATACCCGTCTAGGAATTGGTTCTCCGAGCTCGGGGGTGGCTACCAGTTAGCCTAGGCTGGGAGGTGAGCACTCCGTGGTCAGTTTTGTGTTTTCTATTATGCAGGAAATCCAGAGGAAAGAGGATAGAAATTCATGAAAGTTATTCAGAAGATGGAATTTGAAGATATTTGAATTCAGTTGCAGATGTTGTTTTAAAGTTGTTGTGAATAAATGCCTCAATTCAAAAGAAAGGAGAAGCAAGTTGTAATTTTGTAATAATAGATTTGAAGTCTTATTGTTGTGACTGTTCAGAGAAAACATTGCTGTAAATTTGGTAGTATATATTAGAGATGTTTTAAAGAAAGAGAAAAGGCTTGATTTTACTCCTAGAATAATTGAAAAGGAAAAGCAAATTAGTGATGCATGCAAAGCTCTTGTTTTTATGAAAGAAATAAAAAGTCTGATTTCATCTAGATTTTTACCTTTTTTTTTTTATTAAGTCGAAATAGAAGTTTATTTAAGCTGAAAGCTTTATAAGTATTTTAGGTGGAAAGAGAAGTTGTTTTATGTGAATAATCTATTTTAAAAAAAAAAAAAACATGTTAATGGATTTCTTATTACAAAAAAAGGAAACGTATAATGTATCTTTGTGAAATACTTTAAATTGTATTTTTTTTTGTTAATCATTGATTTAGAAGCTTGTTTTATAGATGCATTTAAATTAATATATATATATATATATATATATATATATATATATATATATATATATATATATATATATATATATATATATATATAATTAAATTTTTGATTTAACTTAATGTTATCTTTTCCTTTATTATATTAGCTTAAAATTTTGCATGTAATAATTCTCTTTTAAATTATATATAAATTTTATTTAGAATTTAAATTTATCTTTTGATCTATGCTTATTAATTTATGAAAATACCACATATATACATATATACATATATATATAAATATATATATTTATATATTTATATATATATATATATATATATATATATATATATATTAATAAATGTCATTGTAAATTTTAAAAAAAATAGGATGGGAACCCCGCGGGCTCCACTGTGTGTACGCACAGTAGATGACCGCGCGGCGCCCACTGTGTGCACACACAGTGGAGCCGCTTGCGGCTCCCACTGTGTGGGCACACAGTGGACGGCCACGGCCGCCACTGTGTGGCCACACAGTGGTGCCGCCAGCGGCGCCCACTGTGTGGGCACACAGTGGTGCCGCGGCGCCCACTGTGCGCTCACACAGTGGCGCGCGCGTGGCCCAGCATGTTTCTAAACCCCCGGGACCTGCAAGAAAATATGGACATGGCCGCCCATAGGGTCTTCGGCCCAGCATGAGTCTTCTTCTGTTTAAAAAAAAAGAAAATGGGTTAAACCCTAGCCCGAAAGGGGCTAGGGAAGTTTAGTTTTTAAAATATAAAAAAAAACTATATGTATTTGGGGTTTAGGTAATGGTTAAATAAGAATTTAGAACCCTAATTAGGGTTGAGGAAATTAAGTGATAATATTTAGAAAGTTGAAATGGATTTAGGAGGTTAGGATTAAAATATTGGAATATATGTAGAATATATATATAATAATATATATGTTTCCATATATATATATATGGGAATATATATATGAATAGATATGTATGTTTTTTTTTGAGTTTAATTGATTTAAGAAATTAAATTATTGATATACAAAATAATTGCATGATCGATATGTATATGTACACAATATAAATATGGAAGAAAATTATAAAGAAGAAATTAATTAAAATTGCTAAGACTATATAGTCATAGTGGGAAATAAATTTTAAAATATCTCTCCTAATATTTTTAGTATGATTAATTTAATAAAACTATTAATTAAATATCTTTTGGAGATAGAATTTAAACCAGTAGGTTTTTCCGCAATTAAATTATAACAGATTGTCGATGCTTCGTTCGTTCCAGAATGAGCTCGAATTTATTAATGAAATTTTCGTTAATGCTTGTCGCAAAAGTGTGCTTGTTAATTAAATTAGTATCTTTTAAAAAAAATTTGTTCCGTTTTTGCCCTAAATTTTGGGCATGACATTTTGGTATCAGAGCAGGGTTTCCACTCTAGGAGCCTTACTCACTTACGTTTCGCCTTAGAATATTTAAAAATTATTTGTTAAATGGAATTTTGCATTTAAATAAATTTAATTCTAAAAGAAATAAATTAATTGTTTTGTATTATTTTCCTCTTAGGATGCCTCCGTTGACGCGATAAGCTCGCAAGCGTGGACGGGGTCCTAGACGTGAGCGCCTAGCTCGCAATGAGGAAGAGAGGGAGGCATCGGTTCTAGAGGAGAACCCAGGAGCACCTCCCGAACAGCCAAATGAACCTAACCGTGACCTTCTAGCAGCCATTCAGAACCTTATTGGCATTGTTCAGGAAAGGATTCCAGCAGAGAACCCTCCGGTTAGGAGTCATGACTCTGGGAGTCATAGATCTATTGATAGAGAACGAAGCAGGAGCCCGGCTCCGATTCCTGTAGAGAGCCAGGGTGGTAATGAGCCAGAGTCAGTGCATATGCCAGGACCACCTCCTGCAGTGGAACCAGTTTATTTTGAGAGAGGTCGTCGAGATCCAGGGGATCTCATCAGAGAGGTCATGCGCCTCCAACCACCATCCTTCGGAGGTTCTACAGATGGAGTAGAGGCCGAGGCATGGCTTCTGAGTCTTGAGAAGTGCTTTGCGTTGCGTTCTTATGAGAGCAACTTGAAAGCACGTGTTGCAGTTCATCTTCTGAGAGGAACAGCCTCCACCTGGTGGAGACAGGAAGAGTACAAATGCGGATTAGCACCTGATACACTCACTTGGGAGATATTCACCGAGAGGTTCCGTGAGAGGTACCTATCAGAGCACTTCAGGCAGCGTCGTATAGACGAATTTCATGATCTCCAACAAAAAGGCTTGTCAGTAACCCAGTATGAGAGTAAATTCTTTGAGTTGTTGCCATATGTAGATTATCTAAAGGATGAGAAACTTCTTGTAAACCGCTTCATCAGGGGATTGAATGCCGGTATAGCCGGGCCTGTTAGGATGTCCGCTCCAGAGAGCCTTCGGGTTGCTGTAGAGAAGGCACTGATTGCCGAGGAAATTCAGGTTAGACCTCAGGACAATAGGGATCGGTATCAGAACCGAAATCCCGCACCTCAGACTTATGGATTCCAGAAACCACATTGGAAGGGGAACAACCGAAATTCTCAGGAGTTCTCCAAACCCCCTCCTCCACAACAGACACCACAGAACCAGAGGCAGAAGCCTCCACAGTATTCGCAGGGCTCCAAGCCCAAGCAGTGGCAGACTCAGGGACAGAAACGTGATCAGAGAGCACAGGGGCAGTACACACAGCCGGCGGGGACTCAGCAGTCCTCCAGGGGTGGGTACAGCGGATCCAGTAGGACAGGAGGTCAGGGATTTTCTAGGCCTCAGGGTGCCTAGTTCCAGGCACGGGGTGCTTGCTTTACTTGCGGAGCCATGGGGCACTTGGCGAGGGATTGCCCTCAGGGACAGGTAGCAGGGAGTCAGCGGATGGCCGCTTCAGAGCCGACAGTTGGTGATATGGGCAGGTCCCATAGAGTATTTGCAGCGGTTGACAACCGCCAGGCCGATCATCAAGCCATGGTTATCGAATCTTCAGGTATCATCAGAGGTAACAATGTATCTATTTTGTTTGATTCAGGAGCTACTGACTCCTTTATATCTCCGTTGGTTGTGGAGCGTTGCGGGCTAGTGGCAACTAGGCAGGGTGTCAGTTGGGAAGTGGAATTAGCTTCAGGGGCTAGAGTGTTAGTGGAATCAGAAGTTAGGGCATGTCAGTTGCAGATTGGTAAAACCACCACTGTAGTAGACCTTAGAGTGACTCCACTTGGATCTTATGGAATCGTACTTGGCATGGATTGGCTTTATGCCCACAGAGCCAAGATGGATTGCCGCCTGAAAAAGATCGAGTGTGAGGATGATCATGGTTCGCCCATAGTTATCACCGAGATTCAGAGGCCCGTGTCTCTTCGTATGATCTCCGCAATGCAGCTCAAGCGGAGCATGCGGAAGGGATGTCAGCTTTTTGCTATCACTATCAGTGACAGAGGAGAAGAGGAGGAAAAAGAAACATCGCTCGATGACCATCCTATCCTTCAGGGATATTCAGATGTATTTCCTTCAGAGTTACCGGGAATGCCTCCCCGCAGAGAGATTGATTTTCATATAGACCTAGTACCAGGAGCCGAGCCAGTTTCCAGAGCACCTTATAGAATGACCACAAATGAGCTTAATGAACTTGTTGTGGATAGGATCCGTCAAAGTATAGGGTCCATTGTTTGGTAGAAAGAGCAAGAACACCCCTGTCTGGAAATTCAATCTCCATGGTGTGTTTTTCTGGTAGCGATGCTTCAACCAACTGATCTGCAATTGCTTGTCCCTTGATGGCTCATCTTTCTGTGTATTGGATGTCAAATTCACTGAGAATCATGAACCATTTAGCCAATCGGCCTGTAAGAGCTGCCTTACTGAGTAGATATTTGAGAGGATCAATTTTTGTGATTAGCTTAATGGTATGTGCTAGCATATAATGTCAGAATTTCTGAGATGCGAAGACCACTTCTAGGCAAGCCTTTTCAATGAATGTATAGTTGAGTTCATAGCCATTCAATGTCCTACTGATGTAATATATGGCACGTTCCTTCCCTTGTTGATCTTCTTGTGCCATTAGTGCCCCCAGTGATATATCTGTTGTTGAGATATATAAGATAAGAGGCTTTCCTGTGACTGGTGGGACTAGAACTGGTGGATTCATCGGGTACTATTTGATTTGGTAAAAATATTCTGCACACTTGGTCTCCCATTTGAAGGGTACATTTTTGTGTAGTAAATGGTTAAATGGTAGACTTTTATCTGCTAGCTGAGCGATGAATCATCTGATTGATTGAAGTTATCCTTGTAGAGATCTGAGTTGACTGATATTCTTTGGTGGTGGCATGTCCATAATGGCTTGTACCTTTGCTGGATCTACTTCAATACCTTTAGTTGAGACTATGTAGCCTAGTAACTTGCCTGATGTAACCCCGAAGACACACTTTTTAGGGTTGAGCCTGACCTGGAATTTCTCCAATCGATCAAAGATCTTTGTTAGGATGCTGAGATGTTTTGCTCTGGTGAAAGATTTAGCTAGTAAATCATCCACATAGTCTTCCATAAATGTGTGCATCATGTCATGGAAGATTGTTGTCATTGCTCTTTGATAAGTGGCCCCTGCATTCTTTAAGCCAAAAGGCATAACATTCCAACAGTACGTTCCTCAAGGACAGGTGAACACTGTTTTATCTTGATCTTCTGGAGCTATTTTGATTTGATTATAGCCTGAGAAACCGTCCATTAGTGAGAGCATTACATGGCCTACTGTGAGATCTACAATGATATCGATACTGGGCAGAGGAAAGTCGTCTTTTGGACAAGCTTTGTTGACGTCTCTGAAGTCAGTGCATATTCTGATACTACCATCTGGTTTTGATACTGGAACGATGTTGGAAATCCATTCTGCATAGTCAATGGGTCGGATGAATCCGACATCTAATAGTTTCTTTAGTTCAGTTTTGACCATGAGTGCCACCTGTGGATTCATCTTTCGTAGCTTTTGCTTGACTGGCTTAACTCTTGTAGAGATGGACAAGTGATGCATGATTAAGTGTGGATCTACTCCGGGCATATCAGCATATGACCAAGCAAAGTTGATTTGTTGTCCTTTAAAGAAGATGATGAATGTCGATCTTTTTTCCTCTGTCAGAGATTCTGCAAGGT
This sequence comes from Cryptomeria japonica, assembly GCF_030272615.1. Classification (NCBI taxonomy): domain Eukaryota; kingdom Viridiplantae; phylum Streptophyta; class Pinopsida; order Cupressales; family Cupressaceae; genus Cryptomeria; species Cryptomeria japonica. The sequence goes on from NC_081405.1 coordinate 149,716,266, forward strand.
GTATGTTTCTGGCTGCTTCTGTGGTACCAATGTTGATTGATTGAGTGGGCTCAATCAAAATGGGTGATCGTTCATGAAAGTGCTCAGGAAGAGTGTCAAGTCTCCCATCGTTAGGTGCCTTAGAAAGGTTTTCACCTTTAGATGTGTCCTTTATTTTTACTTTTTTGTGATCTAGAGCTGCCATTGACTGGTTTTCAGCATCAAATCCTTTATTTAGTTCATTTTTGCGACTGAGAGACCTGGCACTCCCTGATTGACAGACATCATTATTTTGTTCACTGGTAGAGCCTGTTTCTAGATTTACGGTACATAGGTAATGGATAATAGATTCATCATCTGGGAAAATTGGTATATCATGGATTTTAGGTTCATCCCAGTCAATGAGGTCAGGAAAGACAAGCGGTAAGGAATCGTTGGGTTGATAAAGCTCTGCTACTGTGAGTGTTAGGACAGAGTTTTCATCATGATTGTTCTTGTTTTTAAAGAAGTCCAGGGTTTCGTCGAGGTCTTCGATGGTATTATCTTCTACATAGACTTGGTCATAATGTTCCTGTTTGCTTTCTGTGGCGTCATAGATATTCTTTGGTCCAAATTCAAGAGGTCTATCTTCTACGTTATGTTCTTCTTGAGAAAGGGATATAGAATTAGTATCATCTAGGACATTTGTAGTAGCATTGGAGCAGGTTCCCCATTCATATTCATTGGAATCTGTCTCATAGGCATCATCCCAGATTCTATCTGTGCTGCAAACTGGTATGTTGTATGATGAAAACAAATCTTTGATGATGGATACCATTTTGATGGTTTTTGTTGATTCTGTATCAGATATGTCTTCTACTTTTTGGATTTGTTCATAGACTGTACTTCCTCGGGAAGGAATAACGGTATCTGGAGATGACATGATTTGTTCTTGAGACATTGGTGTTTGAATATGAGCTACTGCAGCAGATATGGCCTTCTTATGACTTAGAAGCTTTCCCTGATGCAACTTCTGATCTTGACGTTCTCGTGCCTTGCGGATTGTTTTTGCTAATTCAAAGAGTGCTTCCTGCCAAGATTCTTCTTTGTACTTCTTCTTTACCTTCCATTGAGGTTTTGTAGTTGTGTGTGGTGGCTATTTTAATAGGAATGTGAGTTTAGAACCTAATCCCACTTTGTTTCTACTAGTTTGTGAAGGAAGATCTATGGGTTCAGTGACTCCTTCTTTGCGTTTCCCAATAGGTCCTTTACCGCCATATCCCATTTGCTTCATGATTAAGTAGCCTTTTCCATACAGGTGTGTTGGTAGAACAATGTCCAGAGTGGTTGCTCTATGATCTTCTTCCTCATCTTTGTATAACCAGCTAAGAACGTCCTTGTCTTCTGATTCATGTGCTAGAGTACCCAATTGGATGAAGGTACCATCAAATTTAGTGATGGGTTGAGTGGCCAGATGTGTTGATGTAGTAGGCAAACCATGCGATCTAGGTGATGTTGGCAATTTGGCCAAACATAAAGGCTCCAAAGAGTATTCTCCCATGCCTTGGTCTTTGATTTGCATCTTCTTCTTGAAGTCTCCCCATAAGGAGTTGGGCTTTGTTGTTTGTGGATCTAATGTTGAAGATCACTGCTTTTCTCTATTATGAGGAACCAAACTGTCTTGGGCTGCCCCCATTGCGTTGCAATGTTGAAATGGATTATGATCAGCTGATATGGAGATTTCTTGTCCATCATAAGGAAACTTGACACACTGGTGATACGTAGAAGGTACTGCTTGCATTTCATGTATCCAAGGTCATCCTAACAAGATATTGTAGGTGAGATCAATATCTAGGACCTGACATATAGTATCCTTTTGTACTGGTCCTACTTGAATAGATAATATCACTGTTCCTTTAGAGGATCTTTCCTCATCATCATATGCTTTTATGGTAATCTTCTTGTGAGGATCAATAGATTCTTTTGAGAAGCCTAATGCACGGATAAGCTTTAAAGTACATATATTAAGTCCAGCTCCTCCATCTATTAAGACTCTTTTTACTCGGTGTTTGCAAAAAATGACTTCAATATGGAGAGGAGTATTATGCAGATGACTCAAGGAAGTATTGTCATGCTCTGAGAAGGTGAGGTTATGAGGTCTTGTCATATGGGCGACCATGGCTTGAAATCTATCGATATCCAGATTTTGAGGTACATTTGTTTCCAATAGCGCTTGCTCCAATATTTCTTTGTGCTTTAGTGATAGTTTCAATAATTCCAGGATAGATATCTGAGCTGGAGTCTTGCGTAGTTGGCTAACCAAGTCATATTGGATTTTTGGTGTGGTAGTTGTAGGTGCAGTATGTCCCTTCAAGACATATTTCTGAGTTCGGGTTGTTACATTGACAGATTCATGATCATGCCGATCTCGAATGGTGATGACATTGACTTGATGATCTTTAGCTGATATGTGGTTGATCGTGTTGTTGTAGATGTGATTGATATGAGCTCCACGTGTATCATCTAAAGTTGATGCTCCATCTTTGTTGTAATTTGGGAGAGGATTTTTGAAGGCTCCATGATCACCATTTGTTTTGAGACCATCCACCATTAAGTCACCTCGATCAATCATGTCCTGTACTATGTGTTTCAATCTCATGCACTCGTTTGTTCTATGACCCTTGTTGTGATGGAAATCACAATAGTGTGAATCATTCCACCAAGGTGGTTTGATTGGGGGTTCATAGTTGCTGATTGGACACAAAGAAAGAATCTTATTTGCCAAAAGTTCTCTAAATGTGGATTCTAATGATTGTCCTAGTGGTGTGAAGATACGCTTTTGGAAATTGCTCGTGTTGTTGCATGAATTGTTGTTAGGTCCTGGATTCATTTTTTTGTTTTGAGTATTGTTGGTGTTGTTTGTGTTGAGTTGTCCTTGATCAGTGTTTGGTGTATATGTGTTAACATTTTTAAGATTTTTCATGTTTTGAGGATTTCTAGATAATGCAAGCACTGGTTGTTTAGATTTGGGATCGTGTGTTTCATTGTTGCCTTCGTTTTTGTTTCAAGTCCAAAATCGAGATTTGTCAAGATTGGTGTTGTTCTGGTTATTGTAGTTTGATGAGTTTGTTCCTTCCTTGTAGAATTTGAGTGTTCCCTTTTTGACACATGCTTCTTCTACTTGAATGCCATTTTCAATCAATTTAGCGAAAGATGGTATGCATTGAAGTTTTAGTCTGTAACTCATTTCATTATTCAAGTTATCGATGAAGATTTCCATTTTCTCCTTTTCGGGAATATCTTGAGGATATCGTGATACCATGCGGCGCCAGCGTTGAAGGAACACCATGAATGTTTCGTTGTTCTTTTGTTTGGTGTTGCAAACATCTAGCATGGTTATGGCATGTTGGATGTTGTAGGAATAGTGGGTTATGAATTTGTTAACCAATTCATCAAATGATCTGAAAGGTGGTGAAATTTTGGATAACCATTCCATGGTTTGTCCTCCCAAGCTTCTGGGGAATAACCTCATCAAATAGGTGTCATTATGAGCAAATTCAAGGCTCAATGTGCAAAACTCTCGAACATGATCTCGGGGATCACTTTTCCCATCATATTTATCAAATTTGGGAACGTCTGAGTTTGGAGGAAAAGGCACCATATTCAATCTTCTGTCAAATGGGTAAGGACAGATTTCGTTTAAAGAGTACCGCACTGTTGTCCCTTGTTGCATATCCTATATTTGCCTTTGCAACATTTGCATTTGTTGAGTAAGGGCTGCCAAAGGTATATTGTTTTATCGAGGGAAAAGTTCTTGCCTTGTATTGGTTCTCAGCTAAAAAGGTGTAGTAAATGGTATATTTTGTTCTGGTGTTTCTAGCTCAGGTATATGCATCTCTGGTATGCATTGTTCTAGAATGTGTTGCTCAGGTAGATGTTGTTCAAAGTTATGGGTTTCTTCTTCTCTTTGTTGTTCTTGATATGCATATTGTTGAGATCCAGTTTTAAAGATGTTTGGGTCTAAATCTTCGGGAAGTTTAACTCCTTTGCTTGTAAGCATGAGTAGATATTTTTCTTTGTCATTTTCCATGAGCTTTTCTACAAGTTTTTAGAAGGAAGGGTTTTCTTGACATTCCCAAAGAAGTGCTTCAGTAATTTCAAGTTCTTCTACGGGTGGAACTTCAAAAGGATTTGATAATCTTCGATTCATACTAGACTCAGCGTGTGCCTCGCTTTGTTTGTCTCTTTGAGAGCGAGTAACAGGCATTTTAGTAGAAACTCTCAGTGATGAAAGGGACAAAATCCTCTTTGATGTGGTGCTCGGGGGTTGGTGGTTCTGGTCGAGATGTGTTATATGTGATGCACTCATCAGGAAAGAATGCTGGATTGATCTTTCCTCCGCGGTTTATGATTTGATTAAAAGCAGACTTTTGACAGTATGCTCTTGTCTTCAAAGGTTCTTTGTCAAATTCGCTAGATTTGTTTTGGATATAACGTTTGACGTAATGAAGGAATACCCGATGAGATTTGAATAGTTGACGATTGATGTATGAAAACTTATTTCTCTTGATGAATTTGGAAAAACTAGGTTGTTGTTTCTTCAACGTGATGTTATGATAGAGGTTCTTTCTTCTCAGAATAAGGGGATTAGTCATGCATGAGTGATCAATGGTTTCCTTTGATTTGTTTGGATTTAGTTGATTCTTGTTTTTGAAAATTTCAAATCTTACTCTATTCAAGTGAAGGTTTAGATGTCCCTTCACAACAAAGCGTGTCAAATGATATGGATAAAAGCCTCCCGATATGGAAACTTGATTTGACAATTTGAAAATTTTAAACAAGTGTTTTGAGATAAAAATTCGTAAGATGGTAAAGGATTCTATTGATACTGATGATGAGAATTCTGAATTATGATAGGAGAGACATCCTCTATTGTGCGATTCGTTTAAGATTCTGACAACGTTCATTTTGACTCAAATTTAACTCAAGAAATAGTTTTAGTGGTTTGTTTTTGTCACTCTGGTTTGATGAAAAATGATGTTGATAAAAAAGGCTTCTAAAAATGTTTTGAAAATTTCAAAATTTTTCTTGGTGTTGCCCTCTGTTTTTCTGTTTTGGATCACGCACTAGAACATAGTCTATATGCGCTACCGAAATTCCTCTATGCGCTAAAATAATAACCACACGCGCTAGGCTGCCCCCAGACACGCGCTAAAGTTTTTGGATTGTTAAAATTGTTTTTCTAGCTGTTGAAAAAGCTATGCGCTATTCTGGGTCTATGACGCGCTAACTGTTGGAGTTTATGCACTAATGTTTGGATGCCACGCGCTAAGCTGTTGCTTCCACGCGCTAGACTATTTTTCTGATGCGCTACAGGATTTTACACTGTTTTACCTTAGGATGAAATGCTACTGTTTTGAACCAATGCGCTAACTGGCAGTTTGGATGTGCTAACAAAAGTACTCCACGCGCTAAGAAGTTGCTCTTATGCGCTAATCTGCCCTGAATTTTTTTCTTTGGTTTGGTTTTTTGTGAATTTTGAATTTTTGTTGCAAATTTTTCAAGTTTTATGGATGATTTTTTGAAGTAATAAATGCAAACACGGCATAACAAGTACAACCATTTTGTCTAATCTAACAAAAAGTGTATGTTCTACGAGGATGTGTTCAAATCCCCAATGTTTTAACAGGTTTGGATACAAATAATACACTTCAGAAAGACTCTTTAATCAAGGGTCATAAATAACATCATAGCCCACTAGTCTCGATACTCTGTCAGCTCAAACAGTCGTGTCACCCCCTAGAGGGCGCCCATTTTTTTGCCTTTTGCCAGAAATTAACTCAAAGTGAATTGCTTCATAGTTGAGTAGTTATCTTGGGAGATATATGGTGAGTAATCTTGGGGGCGGATTCTTCCCCACCCTTGCACTATGATGTTATAAATGTCTGGTTACTGACTCGGCTCAAAGCTTCTATTTCTAGGGTTCGTAATCAGGCTTCTTGTTCGGCCGTCAGTGATAAACTCCCTCATGAGGCTTCCCAACTTTTAGAACAAAGGCTTTACGTATCTCAAGGATACTGGAGGAAGGCTAATCGCTGTGCACAACCATTGAAAAGAACTTTCATCACTTTCCACATTTGATTATAGTGGGTTGGAATTTTTGGCGTCAAATTCGTTCCCCACTTAGGTTGTTCCCTTCACACCGGCCATAAACGGCTTTAAGAGTTGATTCCAACTCCTCGGGAAGGCAGGCCTGCTAAAGGTTTTATTGCTTGAAGTAAAGAAAGTTGTAAGAGTGGGCTGGATTTTTGATCACCCAATTAAGGGGAGAGCATATTCCTTCCACTTTCGAGATAAAGCAATCAAGTTGGTTCTTTTTAGCCTTTCAATTCAATGATTTGCTAAAAAACTATATGGAGATGTTGCTCCACGAAAACATGGTATTTATTTTATCCTTTCAGGGCAATGATTTTCTGATCTATGAAAAGGAATTTTGGTCAACAAAGTAAATTCGATGTTTTGTCAACAAAAGAAATCGATTAAAAGGGGAAGATCTTCCCTCTTTAGTTGTAACTGACTCTGGACATGTGTGATTCTTTTACTTTATAGAAATTTGAAGTGAATCCTTTTATGCACCAAAGGATGGTGAAGTTCGTTTTAAATCCCTTTGTTTGCAAAACTGAAAATTCTACTTGTTCCTTTTAAAGCCCAAAATGAAAATTTTGCCCTCCTATGAAAAGCATGAAAAGATTGTTTTTGTTTTTTTGGTTCGTTTTATAGCCCAAATAAGGTGAGTTCAAATTTATTTAACTAGAATTAAAAAGACTTTAAATTTTAACTAACTTGAACAAGCTAGTGAAATTTAAACAATTTATAGTTCTAAAAAAAAAAGACACTAAGCTCCTCCCTGCAATAAAATGTCAAACATCCTGCAAAATACCACCACATTAGTTAGAAAAATAGAGAATTTTGTGGACTTCAACAAGTCTAAAATTTAATTTTCGGTTACAATTTTTGATTCTGTCTTCGATGCGCTACATAACAGACTACATGCGCTACAATATACCCTTGATGCGCTAAAATGAAGTATCAACGCGCTACACTATTTGCTGGATGCGCTACTCTGTGCACCGAAGGTGTTGTTCTGGTTTTCTTCCAAAAATTAGTGATTTGGCGTGCTAATCTATTCATGGCAAGCGCTAGATGATTGACTCCATGCGCTAAAAAGTGGACCACATGTGCTATGCTATTTACTGGATGCGCTACTCTGTGCACCGAAGGCGCTGCTCTGGTTTTCTTCTGTGCTGAAACCTACAGGAAAATATTATAGGGAGTCATGTGCTGAGGAAAGGTCTTCACGCGCTAGAGTATAGACCCCACGCGCTAAACAGTAAGCAGGGTGTGCTAGACTATTAACCAAATGTGCTAGGGAATGTTTCCCACGCACTGATTCCTATTTCCCACGGACCTGCAAAAGTGATTAGTTTCAAAAACTGATTTGATATTTGGGGTCGGGCCCCACGATGGGCGCCAAAAATGTATGCGGGAAAAGTGGGCTAATAGAATTCAATATGTGAAAAATGTTCCAAAATACCTGTCCACACACACACAGAGGACTTCTTGGTGCAAGCTATGGAGTAACAAAGTATTACTCAACTTCCCAAGGTGGGTCCCATGGTTCTCTATCTCACAATGTACCTCAAACCAATGTTTTTGCTCTCAGATCACTGAGCAAAATGGTTTAGGGATGGCAAATGCAAGAACGAGGGATGATTTGATAGATTTTAGTATGAGATGCATTCTAAGCTATGCATGATTTTAAAATGCAATAAACTAGATGATAAGATGACAAGGTTAGTATGAATACAATCCTAACATGATATATTAGTCTATGATTGAGATAAAATGATAAAGAAATTATTCTAAACATGCATATTTAGACTAATTCCTGATTTCAAAGAGGCTAAATGATGAGCATAAAATGAGATATGAAAGCTTGAATGTATTTGAGCATAAGTATGATACTACAAATTTGAAGGATGATTCTTGAAAATGGAGTAATGAGAGCTCTATTTATAGCAAAAATAGGGCAATGGATGGTCAGGATTGAAAGAGTTGATCAAGGGTTGAGTTTGAAAGTTGGGGATCCATGTTTGTAATTGGCACCAGTGAAATGGTGACAAGTGTCAACATAGGGTTGGGTTGAGAGTAGGGGTTGGAGGCATTAAATGCCTGAGAAGACCTCATGGCTATCTAGAGGGTAAGGGTCAAGCTTAAGTTAGGATTACCCACTGGATTAAGAGTTAATCCAAGGATAAACCTTTGTGCAAATGATTAAGAGATAATCATGGTCAAAGCATTAAAGGCCTGATGAGACCCTTGGGTTGGATGAAGGTTGAGTCAAAACAAATGTTTTAACCATGTAGGAGGGTTTGAGTTAACCATTAATGGTTATTGGAGACTTTGGGGGATTAAGTGGTTGAAAGTTGGAAGCCTTTAATGGTTATCAATGACTTTGAGGTTTTGAGTGGTTGAAGACTTGAAGCCTTTAATGGTTATCAAAGACTTTGAGGTTTTGAGAAGTGACTTCCCTTTGCTTAGGGATGTGACAAAGTTTAGAGGAGGGGTTAGGTTAATTAGAAGCGATTAGAAGATTCTAGAAGGGATTAGAAAGGGGTTTGGGATTTTTCAAGTGGATGAAGGGATAATAGGATTTAATTGAAATAAAGTAATTTAATTCAATTTGGTTGCTTTTTTGGAGAAATTAAATAAATTAGATTTATTCAATTTAGGATAACTATTTAATTAAATTTGAATTTAATGAAAAGTGGATAGGGGGGTTTTATTGAATAAAATGATTTATTCATTAAATGGGTATAGTGAATTTAATTTAAATAAATTGAGTAATTTACTTAATTAAATAGAGGAATGTGGATAATTTAATTAAATTGGATTTAATTAAATAGAGAAATGAACATAAAATATTCATTTAGGAATATGGTCATTTTTATACGTCTACAATAATTATTTATTAAAGTCGAAATAAAACAAGCCTTATATTGTTGGAAAGCTGAGAACGTCCTTAAGAAACCCTTTTCATTTTATCAATTTTGGCTATAAAAAAAGTCGTCAGCCACCAGTGTAAAGTCTGGAAAATCAAGGAATACTGAAAAACACATTTTTTTAGTTGACTTTGCAGGATTGTCACTTCCAAGCCAAATCCTGAAGCAAAACCGAACCAAAATATGGAGGGAAATCATTATGTTTTAAAATCAGATATCCGATTTTTTTTAAAATAATAAATTTTTTTTTTTAGTAAATTGGGCATAACTTTTGCGTTTTATATCAAAATTTTGATTTTTTATAGGCGTTGGAAAGGTAATTAAGAGCTCTATGATATGGAATAGGTATATTTTCAATTATTTGTTTTAAAAAATAATTATAATTCATTTAAATTCATCCTTCATTTTTAAAACATAAAAAACTCATGATTTTTTCATATGATTTCCCTATTGCATGAATTTTTGTAACAATCATCTCAAAATAAACTAAATAAGTAATTAATTAATAATAGAAAATTTATGAATTTTATTGAGTTCGATAAATTTTGATAAACCATGCTATCTATGTTTGTTCCTTTCTCCACCTCTCTCTCCTAAACCTATCACTCCACCTATTTGTTTAATCCTCCCTCTCTTTTGTCCATATTTATACATCTCTCTCTAGACCTATATGCCTAACTATCAATGAATACCTCATTAAATCTCTCAAGCTCTATAGGGTGCTTATATTTCTACCTTTTCATAATTTCCTCCTCTATGTCACTCTCTCTTCCCTAAGATCTAGACTAGTCTCTCTGTATTTCTTTCTCATCTCTAGCAACAAAATTCAGAGCGGAAAAGGAGGAGAGTAGGGAAGTATCAAAAAAAGGAGAGGGGGAGAGAGGTGAGAAGGAGAGATTAATTGGGGAGAAGAGAGAGAGAGAGAGAGAGTGTGTGTGTGTGTGTGTGTGTGTGAGAGAGAGAGAGAGAGAGAGAGAGAGAGAGAGAGAGAGAGAGAGAGAGAAAGAGAGAGAGAGAGAGAGCTATAGGTAGTTAGGTGGGAGGCAAAGAGAGAGAGGGAGGGGGTGATTGGGGTGAAGAGAGAATGAGAGGGAGAGTTTGAGATTGTTAGGGGGTAGGAGGAGAGGAGGGGAAAGTATCAAAAAAGAGAGAAGAGAGATGGGGATAGAGATGAAGAGAGACATAGAGAGTAATTAGGGGGTGGGTAGAGGGGGAGAGGGAAGTATCTATAAACCCATAGGAGGAGAGAGGTGATCAAGGGTAATTGAGGAAAAGAAATAATGTGAGAGAGAATATGGTGTCCTAAAGGGTCAAATGGTGTCTCATGAACCTTTACGACATCATATGACACCTTAGGACACCATATGATGTTTTTATAAGTCTTATGGTGTCCTAAGGGGTCATATGGTGTTTTATGAGCCTTTAGGATACTATATTGTGTCATAAGGGGTTGTATGGTGTGTTAAGGGGTCATATGGTATCCTATGACCCCTTAGGACACCATATGAGCCCTTAGCTATTGTTAGGGGTCATATTGTGTCCGAATGGGTCATATGGTGTCGTTGGGGGTTGTATGGTGTGCTAAGGGGTCACAAGACATCGTATGACCCCTTAGACACCATATAACCCATTAGGTTTTGTTAGGGCCAATACTATGTCCTAAGAGGTCATATGGTGTCCCATGACCCTTTAGGACATCATATGACCCCTTAGGACATCATATGGTGTCGTCATGGATCTTATGGTGTCCCAAGTGGTCATATGGTGTTCTATAACCCCTTAGGACACCATATGACCCCCTAGGACATTATATGACCCCTTAGGATACCATACAATACCTTGGGACACCATATGGTGTCGCAAGGAGTCGTATGGTGTCCTAAGGGGTCATATGGTGTCCTATGAACCCTTATGACACTATATGACCCATTAGGTGTCATCAGGGGTCTTATTGTGTCCTAATGGGTCATATGGTGTCGTGTGACCCCTTAGGACACCATATGCTTGGAGACTATATGGTGTTATGGGTCATATGGTGTCTTACGACACCTTAGGACACCATATGACCCCTTAGGATACCATTTGGTGTTGTTATGTGTCATATAGTGTCCTATGACCCCTTAGGTGTCATTAAGGTTTATTTTGTGTCCTAAGGGATTGTATTGTGTCCTAAGGGGTCATACGGTGTCCTATGACCCCTTAGGACACTATATGACGTCGTTAGGGGTCATATTATGTCCTAAGGGGTCATATTGTGTCTTATGACCCCTTAAGACACCACATGGTGTTGTTATGGGTTGTATGGTGTTCTAAGGGGTCATATGGTGTTCTATGACCCCTTAGGATACCATTTTTATGTAGTTATGGGTTGTATGGTCTCCTAAGAGGTCATATGGTGTCCTATGACCCCTTAGGACACCATATGGTTTCATTATGCATCGTATGGTTTCCTAAGGGGTCATATGGTGTTCTATGACCCCTTAAGACACCATATGGTGTCATTAAGGGTTATATGGTGTCCTAAGGGGTCATATGGTGTCCTATGACCCTTTATAACACCATATGACCCCTTAGGTATCGTTAGGCATGATTTTGTGTCGTTAGGGGTCATATGATGTCCTATGACCCCTTAGGACACAATATGACCCCTTAGGTGTTGTTAGGGGTCATATTATGTCCTAACGGGTCATATAGTGTCCTACGACCCCTTAGGACACCATATGGTGTCGTTTGGGATTGTATGGTGTGCTAAGGGGTCATATTGTGTCCTAAAGATTCCTAGGACAAAATATAATCTCTTAGGACACCATATGACCCCTTAGATATCGTTAGGGGTCATATTGTGTCCTAAGGGGTCATATGGTGTCTCATGACACCATATGACCCCTTAGGACACCATATCGTGTTGTTATGGGTCTTCTTGTGTTCTAAGGGGTCATATGGTGTTCTAAGGGGTCATATGGTTTTATGTGACCCCTTAGGATACCATATGATGCTTTAAGACACCATATGGTGTTGTAAAGGGTCGTATGGTGTTCTAAGGGGTTATATGGTGTTCTATGAGGTCATATGGTTTTGTATGACCCCTTAGGACACTATATAACGTCGTTAGGGGTCATATCATGTCCTAAGGGTTCATAGTGTGTCTTATGACCCCTTAGGACACCACATGGTGTTTTTATTGGTCATATGGTGTTCTAAGGGGTCATATGGTGCTCTATGACCCTCTAAGACATCATATTATGTTGTTATGGGTCGTATGATCTCCAAAGGAGTCATATAGTGTCCTATGACCCCTTAGGACACCATATGGTGTCATTATGCATCGTATGGTGTCCTAAGGGGTCATATCATGTTATATGACCCCTTAGGACACCATATGATCCCTTAGGACACCATATGGTGCCATTAGGGGTATTATAGAGTGCTAAGGGGTCATATGGTGTCCTATGACCCCTTACCACACAATATGACCCCTTAGTACACCATATAGTGTCCTTAGGGGTCATATGGTGTTCTATGACCCCTTAGGACATAATATGACCCCTTAGGTGTTGTTAGGGGTCATATAATGTGCTAACGGGTTATATAGTGTCCTACAATCCCTTAGGACACCATAAGGTATCGTTAGGGGTTGTATGGTGTGCTAAGGGGTCATATTTTGTTCTAAAGGTTCCTAGGACATCATATAACCCCTTAGGACACCATATGAACCCTTAGGTATCGTTAGGGGTCATATTGTGTCCTAAGGAGTCATGTGGTGTCTCATGACACCATATGACCCCTTAGAATACCATATCATGTGGTTATGGGTCTTCTTGTGTTCTAAGGGGTCATATGGTGTTATATGACCCATTAGGATACCATATGACCCCTTAGGAAACCATATGGTGTCGTAAAGGGTCGTATGGTGTCACAAAGGGTTGTATGGTGTCCTAAGGGGTCATATGGTGTCCTATGACCCCTTAGGACACTACATGATGTTGTTAGGGGTCATATATGTCCTAAGGGGTAATATCGTGTCTTATGACCTCTTAATACACCATATGGTGTCGTTATGGGTCGTATGGTGTTCTAAGGGTTCATATGGTGTTATATTACCCTCTAAGACACCATATTATGTTGTTATGGGTTGTATAGTCCTCTAAGAGGTCATATGGTGTCCTATGCCCCCTAAGGACACCATATAGTGTTATTATGCATCGTATGGAGGGGATCATATGGTTTTCTATGACCCCTTAGGCTAGCATATGACTCCTTAGGACACCATATGGTGTCATTAGGGGTCACATGGTGTGCTAAGGGGTCAAATGGTGTCCTATGACCCCTTAAGACACCACATGGTGTCGTTATGGGTCGTATGGTGTTCTAAGGGGTCATATGGTGTTCTATGACCCTCTAAGACACCATATTATGTTGTTATGGGTTGTATGGTCCTCTAAGGGGTTGTATGGTGTCCTATGACCCCTTAGCACACCATATAGTGTCATTATGTATCGTATGGTGTCCTAAGGGGTCATATGGTGTTCTATGACCCCTTAGGACACCATATGGTGTCATTAGGTGTGCTAAGGGGTCAAATGGTGTCTTATGACCCCTTAGGTATCGTTAGGTATCATTTTGTGTCATTAGGGGTCATATGGTGTCCTATGGCCCCTTAGGACACAATATGACCCCCTACGACACCATATAGTGTCGTTAGGGGTCATATGGTGTCCTATGACCCCTTAGGACACAATATGACCCCTTAAGACACCATATAGTGTTGTTAGGGGTCATGTGGTGTCCTATGACCCCTTACGACACAATATGACCCCTTAGGTGTTGTTAGGGGTCATATTATGTCCTAACAGGTCATATGGTGTCCTACGACCCCTTAGGACACAATATGGTGTCGTTAGGGGTTGTATGGTGTGCTAAGGGGTCATATTGTGTTCTAAAGGTTCCTAGGACATCATATAACCCCTTAGGACACCATATGACCCCATAGGACACCATATCATGTTGTTATGGGTATTCTTGTGTTATAAGGGGTCATATGGTGTTATATGACCCCTTAGGATATGATATGACCCCTTAGGTGTTTTTAGGGGACAATTTGTATCCTAATGGGTTATATGGCGCTTGACGACCCCTTAAGACACCATATGGTGTCATTAGGGGTTGTATGGTGTGCTAAGGGGTCATATTGTGTCTTAAAGGTTCCTAGGACATCATATAACCCCTTAGGACACCATATGACCCCTTAGGTATCGTTAGGGGTCATATTGTTTCCTAAGGGGTCATATGGTGTCTCATGACACCATATGACCCCTTAGGACACCATATTGTGTTGTTATGGGTCTTCTTGTGTTCTAAGGAGTCATATGGTGTTATATGACCCCTTAGGATACCATATGACCCCTTAGGACACCATATGGTGTCGTAAAGGGTGGTATGATGTCATATGGTGTCGTAAGGGGTCATATGGTGTCCTATGACTCATTGGGACACTATATGATGTTGTTAGGGGTCATATTATGTCTTAAGGGGTAATATTGTGTCTTGTGATCCCATAAGAAACTAGATGGCATTGTTATGGGTTGTATGGTGTTCTAAGGGGTCATATGGTGTTCTATGACCCTCTAGGACACCATATTATGTTGTTATGGGTCATATGGTCTCCTAAGGGGTCATATAACACCATATGACCCCTTAGGACATCATATAGTATTAGTATCTAATGTATGGTGTCCTAAGGGGTCATATGGTATTCTATGACCCCTTAGGACACCATATGGTGTCATTAGGGGTTGTATGGTGTGCTAATGGGTCATATGGTGTGCTATGACCCCTTAGAACACCATATGACCCCTTAGGTATCATTAGGTGTCATTTTGTGTCGTTATAGGTCATATGGTCTCCTATGAACCCTTAGGACACAATATGACCCCTTAAGACACCATATAGTGTCATTAGGGGTAATATGGTGTCCTATGACCCCTTAGGTATTGTTAAGGGTCATATTGTGTCCTAACGGGTTATATGGTGTCCTACGACCCCTTAGGACACCATATGGTGTCATTAGGGGTTGTATGGTGTGCTGAGGGGTCATATTATGTCCTAAAGGTTCCTAGGACATCATATAACCCCTTAGGACACCATATGACCCCTTAGGTATCATTAGGGGTCATATTGTGTCCTAAGGGATCATATGGTGTCTCCTGACACCATATGACCCCTAAGGACACCATATCATGTCGTTATGGGTCTTCTTGTGTTATAAGGGGTCATATGGTGTTATATGACCCCTTAGGACACCATATGGTGTAATAAGGGATTGTATGGTGTTATAAGGGGTCATATGGTGTCCTATGATCCCTTATGACATTATATGACCCCTTAGGTGTCATCATGGGTTGTATTGTGTCCTAATTGGTCATATGACATTCTTTGACCCCTTAAGACACCATATGCCCCCTTGGGGCACTATATGGTGCTATGGGTCGTATGGTGTCCTAAGGGGTCATATGGTGTCCTATGACCCCTTAGGACATAATATGACCCTTTAGGATGCCACATTGTGTCATTAGGGGTTGTATGGTGTCCTAAGGGATCATTTGGTGTCTTATGACCCCTTAGGACTCCATATAGTGTCATTAGGGGTCTTATTGTGTTTAAGGGGTCCCCTTAGGAGACCATATGGTGTCGTTAGCGATCATATTGTGTCCTAAGGGGTCATATGATGTTTTATGACCCCTTAGGATAGGATATAACCCCTTAGGAGACCATATATACTAATTTTCAAATAAGGAGAGATATAAAGGTGAAGAGAGATGAAAAACTAAAGAGAGCAAAAAGAACTAAAGGACAAGGACATAAATAGAGATATAGATATTAAGGAGTATGAAGTGAGAGGGAGAAAAACTAAAGGACAAGGATGGATAGAAAGAGGTAGACATATCTAGATATTGAAAAGGAGAGAGGAAGATAGAGATAAAAAATGAAGATAAAGGGAGAGGGAGGTGAGTAGATATAGAGAAAGAGAGAGGTAAAGACAAAAATAAATATATGAAGAGATGGAGAAAAATGGATAGAGAGGGGTAAAGAGAGAGATAAAAAAAGGAAGAGATAGAGATTATAGATAGGGATAGATAGAGAGGGAGAGAGAAAAAGAGGAAGATATAGAGATATATAAAGGCACTATAGAGAAGGATGTGGGGAGAGAGTGAAAGATATATAAAGATGGAGTAAATAAAGAGATAAAAGTAGAGAAAGGGAAAGATACTTCAAAAGGGCGATAGAGGAAGAAATAGAGAAGTAGATTAATCATGTATAGAGGAATATATATAAAGATAGAGGAACATATAAAAAGAGAGATTGATAGGGAAAGAGATGGAGATGTGAAGATGGAGATAAAGATAGATATGGATAGAATGTGATAGAGAGAGTAAGACAAATGGAGGGAGAGATGGAGTGAATAAGTGAGATTTAGATATAATGAGATATAAATATACATGAAGATAGATCTATAGGGATATAGAGAGAGAGGGGAAAAGATAGGGAGAGAAAGGAGGTGATAAAGATAAGTAATAGATAAGTATAGGTAGGATAAGGTAAAGGAGGGAGATAAATAGAGAGAAGATAGATTATTAAAGAGAAATATAGAAATAAGGAGTTACAATGATGGAGTGGGAGAGGGAGAGATATGAATAGAAAGATGGAGATATATGTAGAGATGCATGTAACTTGGGAATTTATTTATCTACATGGAATGAGAAAATAAGTGACATAAGTAGAGAAGAAAGAGATATATAAAATATATTATATAAGTATAGATAGACAAGTGATAGATAAAGGAGGTGATAGGAAAAAAAAAGAAAAAGAGACTTTGTATGCAAAATTTGTGAGTATTCAAATTTTACCCGACCCAAACAAAGAGTCAAAGCGGATTTTGCCGTGTTTGGAAAGGTTAAAAACACATTTTTTTCTCCATTGCCACTTTTTGGGCCCCCTTGATCTTGCACATACCCTGCTACTAAATATTTTATTTGGGACCCAATTGTAGGGCCAACAAAACAATCCGATTATTCTAAATATTAAGAGAATATCTTTTCTTCTTATTATAAACAATATTCAAAGATGAAGAATCCTTGTTAAGAAGGAAAATAGAGAAGTTATAGAGGAACCATTAGAGGAAGAAAAAAAGTCACCTAGATAAGCCACTAAATTTGGATAAGGAACTTGAGAGTGTGGGGAAAACGAATCTAAAACCATGGACAAGATAAGGCCAAAACACAAGAGACCAATAGATGGAGCCACAAGAGGGGCCACATGAGTAGGGATAGGGGTCCAAGTCATTAAAACAAACAATCTAGTTCGAGAAGGAACTTGAGAGTCCATGAAGAGAGAATCGGGAACCATGGACAAGATGAGACCAAAACTAAAGACACCAATAGATGGAGGCACAAGAGGGGCCACATGAGTAGGAACACAAGCCTAATTCATAAAAATAGACAACCCAACATGAGGAAGAACCACATCTATCAAATAATCCAACAAAGTGGGAAAAGAATGTTGATGAGAATAACGAGGGAAAGAAGAGGAAAAATGACTAGTATATTTTGTTGATTGTAAATTTAAGAGAGCCATTTAGATCATGTGTGAACAATTTGGTGAGATGTGAGAAATTATAAAATGATCTATTGTTGAGTGTTTATTGATTTGTTCTACTTTTATACCATGCTCATTGGAGAACATGATGAGTAAGGGTGTTGTTAATAGAGATAATGATGATACTGGCTTCTTATAGGGGTAGGGGTAGAAAGTGGTGCTAGGATAATTTATTGGAAAGTTATGGTTAAAATTTTTATACTAATGAACTAAGATAATGGATGCTCCTCTCATGCCTTCAATGCTCACAAAAAACTAAGGATTACTTGAGAGGAATTGGTCGTTCATGGAGCGTTACTTTTGTGAGATCAAGTCTCATCTCTTGGAGAGGACTACTCAATTTTGCATGATCTATGGACCTTTGAAATAGGTGATGACACTTCCATCTCTTTCTCTCTAATTTTTAACCCCTTGATAATTTTAGTAGCATCTAAAATATTATCATTCATTTTGACAGTTGGTGTTAACTTAGTTTGTAGGTAGCTAGTTATATTGTCTTCTTCATCCATCAACAAGAATTCATATTTGGTTTTAACATTATGCAACTTAGCTTGTTTAACAGTATCATCTCCTTCATAGATCTTTTCTAGTTTATCTAAAACCTCATAAGAAGATTCCAAAGATATAACTTTTGTTGATTCAGTCTTAGAAAGAGAACTAAAGATATAAAACCTTGCCTTTTCATTGTCTTTGAATTCCTTGATCTCATCTAAAGTGTTGACCCCAATTTGTGGTTCAGTGTACTTTTGTGTAATGGAATTTTATACTTCATAGCCAAGAGAAATCACATAACCTTGCATCTTCACTTTCCAAAAAGTAGAGTTAGATCCATCAAACATAGGGATTGTTATTTTGTGCACCATCAAGATCTCTTGAAGTGGTTAAACTCTTCTCCAAGGAACCAAGGCTTTGTACCAATTGTTGAAGGTTATAACCCATAAGATAACTGAGAGGGGGGTGAATTAGTTCTATAAATAAATCTTAACCTATTTCCTTAAATTAGATCTGCAACAACTTAACTTTAACACTTAGTCCATAAAAATATATGCACATGAAAGAACATGAAAACCAAAACACACCATAAACAATGAAACACTAGATTTTTTGTTAAAAACCGTGTTATGGGAAAAACCATAGAGAATGATATTCTCAATATATGAGCACCAATTAGAGTGACACTGGATAAGGTTATGTTTACAAAGAAAGGCTCATTGCCAGAGACTCACTGCCAAAGGGATCACTACCCAACAGAAAGAAAGAGAGGCTCACAACCGGAGCACTCACTACCCAAAAAAAAAATTTTAAAAATGAGAAAGAATCCACCATTGATGCACCTCTATAGCCACAAGATCTGTAGATACCTTAGGATTACTACTTATAGTAGCTAACACATGAAAGTCCAAATTGATCAACAGTTTTTGCCAACTCAAACAATAGTCATCAAACAATGAAGGAGATAGATCCTATTTTATAAACCTTCATTGCATTTGAATTTATTTCACAACACCACTCACACACATTCTCTCCTGACACCCACCTTTATTTACATCATTCTCCCATATGCAGTGTCTCCCAAGGTTAGCTAAGCATCTTAACTGGAATAAACTCAAATTCAGTCGACACTAAACATTCTCATGGTAGGAAAGAATGTAAAGTGGACCACAACGCATATTAATTGAGAATAAAAAGAAAATCATACACATTATACAATGATCCATAATCATCAGAGCAATAATATGAAGTGTAAAAACCTAAGGTTGGCCAAGCCTAGAGTAAACACCATAAAACTTTGAAACCTTGGTCTTGAAGCCCAAATAAACATGTCAACTAAATATAATGAAGCTAAGGAAATTACCAACTTAATTCTAATGAGAAATGGAGAGCATGAATTTCATATAGAAACAGTGTCAAACACAATCAAACATACTAGTAAATGCAACTTCCTTAGCATAGCAATCTAGAGAACCAAATCTAGAAAATAACATCTCTAAACACTGGTTAACAGCATATCCAAACTACATGAATAGATGCACAATATAGAAGATATGTAGAGAAAATATCGCACAACAATTGCATAGAGAACTCAATAACAATTATACCAACTAGTCACTAAATGAAAACCAAAGCATGTTGTCATAAATGACAACACATCAATAGCTCATTTTGATCAACCTTACAACATGATTTTCTGGGTATAACCATATCAATAAAGCACCCTAGGATCAACACAAAACAACATTCACTTGTCCATGAGACACTTATTTCTGGAATGTGATGCCATTCAATCTAAAGAATGTTGCAGCTACATATTAGCAAGAAATGGCCACCATATTTCATGATATGATGCATACTTTAATGGAAGAATATGCAGTGACATCCTAGCAAAGTCCTTAACAAGAGAGAATCACTTGGTGGTCCTAGACAAAATATTAACAAGGCTAGAACAATACAAGGAACGTTTGAACCCAAAGAAATGTGTCTTTGGAGTAACCTCTAGGAAGCTCCTAGGATACATTGTCTCAAATAAAGGAATTGAAGTTGATCCTACAAAGGTGAAAGCAACAATCCTTGAAATTCCACTTCCGAAGAACATCAACCAACTAAGAACATTGTAAGGGAGGTTACAATCCATTTGTATTATTGCCGAGTTAGATGATAAATCTCATCCATTTACACATCTTCTACAAAAAACTATCCAGTTTAAATGCGATGAAAAATGCTAACAAGCACTTCAACAATTGAAAGACTAGCTAATGACACCACCTTTGTTAATACCACTAGCTTCAAACAATTCCTTATTATTATACCTATTTTCTATGGCTATAGCCTTAGGGGTACTACTCACATAGTATGATGTAGAGGGAAAAAATATGTGGCCTACTATATCTCTAGGACATTGGTAGGGTATAAAATCAGCTATACCCACATCAAGCAATCATGTCTTGCAATGGTCTTGGCCTCACTCAAGGTAAGACACTATATGATAACACATAATGCAAACCTCATTTCAAAGATCAATCCTCTGAAATATTTGTTAAGTAAAGAAGCTCTTACCGATCGATTGGCAAAGTGGGTCATGATTCCTTAGTGAAATTTGATATTGAATATGTGGATTGCAAAGTAATTAAAGTGTGGATAATTGTAAATCAACTTGTAGAGGCTCACATGGAGGATAATCACCCACTCGTATGAACCTTTGTTGATGAAGCAATATTCATAATAACACCTAGACAATAATGGAAGCTCTACATTTATGGATCATACACCCAACATGGTTTAGGAGTGGGCATTCTCTTTATAAATCCTCAAGGTGACAATATCCCAAAGTCATATAGGCTAACATTTCCATGTACAAACAACATATCAGAGTATGAAGCCTTGATCACTAGGTTCAAAATGGCCATAGAGTGGAACCTAACAAACCTACAAGTCTATGGTGACTCTCAACTAGTAATCTAACAAGTCAATGATGACTACCAAACCAAGGATGAAAAGATCATGCCTTTAAATGTATGGTTGATAGTTTCAAACCAATCTTCACAAATATCACTTTTGAGAAAATTACAAGGGAACAAATTAGAGCTGCAAATGAAATGCCGATAATAGCCTATGTCTTGGATCTACAACAAAATTCTACATGATAAGTAGGAGGTATTTTCCCTGGATGGGTGACCTCTTGGGAAGTCCCAATTCTTCATCCCTGTGAGCTTCACCTAGATGCAATGAGTGCTAAGTGGACCATTCATTCTCATGAGAGATGAGTTCTTATGAACCACTACTCATGAAACATGGGTCAATGAGTTTGACTAAAAAACTAAACAATTGAACCCAGATAGCAATATCATAGTTTGAATTGCTATGGAAGATACCTCCTACTTATCAACCGATGAGCTAAAGGGGCTCTATAATGAATGGTTCATATGGCACAACACTTGTTCATGGTTGTGCAAATGGGGTTGCAAACAAAGTGGGTTTAACCTTGGAGGGAACTCCATGGTTAAGCGCACTTGAGTTGGAGTAGTAATAGGATGGGTGACCTCCTAGGAAGTCCCAATGCTTCACCCCTATGAGAATTACCTATATGCAATGAGTGCTAAGTGGACCATTCATTCTCATGAGAGACGGGTTCTTGTGAACCACTACACATGAAACATGGGTCAATGAGTTTGACTCAAAAACTACAAAGTTGAACCCTCATAGAAATATCATAGTTTCACTTGTTGTGGAAAATACCTCTTACTTATCAATTGATGAGCTAAAGGGGCTCTATAATTAATGGTTGGTAAGGAACAAAACTTGCTGAATATTTTGAAAATGGGGTTACAAGATAAGTGGGTTTAACCTTGGAGGGAATTCCTTGGTTAAGCATGCTTGAATTGGAGTAGTACTGGGATGGATGACCTCTTGAGAAGTCCCAATGATTCACCCCTGTGAACATCACCTAGATGCAATGAGTGCTAAGTGGGGAATTCATTCCCATGAGAGTTGGGTTCTTGTGAACCACTACTCATTACACATGGGTCAATGAGTTTGATTAAAAAACCAAACAGTTGAACTCGGATAGCAATATCATAGTTTGACTTGCTATGGAAAATACCTCCTACTTATCAATTGATGAGCTAAAGGGGCTCTATAATGAATGGTTCATAAGACACAACAACTATTTAAGGTGTGCAAATGGGGTTGCAAGCTAAGTGGGTTTAACCTTGGAGAGAACTTCATGGTTAAGCGCACTTGAGTTAGAGTAGTACTAGGATGGGTGACCTCCCTGGAAATCCAAATGCTTTACCCCTGTGAGTATTACCTAGATGCAATGAGTGCTAAGTGGATCATTCATTCTCATGAGAGATGGGTTCTTGTGAACCACTATACATGAAACATGGGTTAACAAGTTTGACTCATAAACTACATAGTTGAACCCTCATAGAAATATCATAGTTTAACTTGCTGTGAAAAATACCTCTTACTTATCAATTGATGAGCTAAATGGGATCTATAATGAATGGTTCATAGGGTACAATACTTTATGAAGGTTTGTAAAATGGGGTTGCAAGATAAGTTGGTTTAACCTTGGAGGGAACTCCTTGGTTAAGCACATCTGAGTTGGAGTAGTACTAGGATGGGTGACCTCCTGAGAAGTCCCAATGCTTCACCCCGTGAGCATCACCTAGATACAATGAGTGCTAAGTGGACCATTCATTCTCATGAGAGATGGGTTATTGTGAACCACTACTCATGAAACATAGGTCAACAAGTTTGACTCAAAAACTACACATTTGAACGCTAATAGCAATATCATAGTTTGACTTGTTATGAAAAATTCCTCCTACTTATCAATTGATGAGCTAAAGGGGATCTATAATGAATGGTTCATAAGGTAAAACACTTGAAAAATCTTTTTCAAAGGGGGTTGCAAGCTAAGTGCAAGATTTAACCTTGGAGGGAACTCTATGGTTAAGCGCGCTTAATTTGGAGTAGTACTGGGATGGGTGACCTCTCAAGAAGTCTTAATGCTTCACTCCTGTGAGTATCACCTATATGCAATGAGTTATAAGTGGACCATTCATTCTCTTTAGAGATGGGTTCTTGTGAACCACTACTCATGAAACATGGGTCAAAAAGTTTGACTCAAAAACCACACAATTGAATCCTGATAGCAATATCATAGTTTGACTTGTTGTGGAAAATACCTCCTACTTATCAATTAATGAGATAAAGGGGCTCTATAATGAATGGTTAATAAGGCACAACACTTGTTGAAGGTTTTTCAAATGGGGATGAAAGCTAAGTAGGTTTAACCTTGGAGGGAACTTCGTGGTTAATCGCACTTTAGTTGGAGTAGTACTGGTATGGGTGACCTCCCGAGAAGTCCTAATGCTTCACCCCATGAGCATCACCTAGATACAATGAGTGCTAAGTGGACCATTTATTCTCATGAGATATGGGTTATTGTGAATCACTACTCGTGAAACATGGGTCAACAAGTTTGACTAAAAAAATACACAATTGAACCTTGATAAAATTCTAGGTGCTATGAGTTCTTAGTAGAGAAGCTATGGATCCTCACTTATGATATCTCAAAGTCTGAAATGGTATGTCAAAATGTTGGCCCTGATTCCCCTTGGTATGGTGATTTCTACACTTACCTTCACAATCAAATCATTCCACTAGACCTATCAAATGACCAAAATAAGACCTTGATATGTCAATAATCCCAATACATAATAATCATCGAATCCTTGACTTGAATGCAACACCTAGCCTTGAAGGGAGACTTGAGAATGCATAATGCTGGAAAAGAATGCTCTTGAATATTTGATTGCTTGTGCAACTTGATCCACTCCAATCTTATCCAAATTCAACTTATTTAACCTATGTAAATTAGAGGATGAATTCCTCTTAAATACATGTTAGTGTATTTGATTTTTGTCACAGGCCAACATCAAGGGAGTTTCCTGCCCAATGCACAACCAACAATGCAACCCTAGGAAGGGTCCTCCCCCAAAATAGGGCAGGGACAGGGGCGCCCTGGAAGGAAAAGGGAACCATGCCCCAATCCAAGGGGAGACAGTGGTGCCATGCCCTTTTCCTACCCCTTTCTCCAAGGCAGAGTGTGGAAGGGGTGATATAAAGGCCAAGGAAGAAGCTATTTCTGAGGGCTGAAAAAACTCTGGTCTTCAAATAGGCTAGAGGATTCAAACTCACGTACGTGAGGACCCTAATGTAGTAAAAAATTGATAGGGTCTCAATTTTATGATACTACATTTATCCCCCACTTTAGTAGGAGTATAAGTGTATGCCAATACCACCGGTAAAGTACAAGGAAACAAGATTGAAAGACTTTTACCACATCAAGGAGGAAAGATTTGCCAAGCCCCTAGTAGAATTAGGATCTTGTGAATTTGGTTGACAAATTAAAAGGGAAGATTGAGAAGGGGAGAACCATGACTGCAAGTAGCAAATTTCCCTTCACTATGAGTCTAGAAAGAAAGGATACCAAATATTACAAAGAAAAACAAAGTTCACTAAGTATCCAAGAAGGAAAATATGAGTGAAGTGTATGCCCCCATGTTAAAGCGATTTATTTAAGGTAGGATACACCCACAAGAGAGAGAAGGAGGGAGCATGCTATCACAAGGATTTAGCCCCCAATCAAGGAATAAACCCAAGGATATGTTGGCATTATGTGAACCAGCATGGCATTATGTGAACCAGCATGAAGACATAATGATATTGTATGTTGTCATTGATGTCAATATGAGACATGGTGTGAACCGGCACATGTGATAGGTGAAGAGAGAGAGGAACTGACATATGTATGCACTGGTTTATATGCCAAAGTGAAGCGGCATATTTGTTCAAGGAAAGTGAAGTGGCATATTTGTTCAAGGTGAACCGGCATGTAGTTATGGGAACTGGCACATGGAAGCATTGTATGACTACCGGTTGGTAGGCAGCTTCCACTTCAGGATTTCTGGTTGGAGTACCTCAAGTCTGTGTGACTCAATCGATGATCTTTGTGTGATGAGTTAGCAGTATAATGGAGGATAGATTGTGTTGCCACATAAGCTATGTGTGCGTGAAGGATCTTGCATGAAGAAGACTATTCTTGTCTACCTCGGGAATGTGCAAAGTCTGTCAAATAGTGATAACGCGTGATGAGTTATCAGCCGCCAAGAAATCGGTGGATAATGGATGATGGAGAATGTCTTGAGATCGATTCAAGATTGTTGCATTTAATGCAGTATGATTCAACGGTCAGGATTGAACCGCTTGAATTACTTAACCTAACAGGTTTAGGGTTTAGGGTTTTTGCTACTGACCTGTATGTTTCCTATAAGGTCGATTTTATGTTTCTTTCTAAGGTTGTTGGCAGAAGTTGTGAGTGTCTATCCAAGTGAAGTGATATGTAATTCTTGCTAGACCAAAGAAGAGAAGAGATACCTGCAAAGTGAATGTGTAGAAGGAAAAGAGGAGCCTAAACAGATCTGCATTAGCATTGAGTGCTATTAATAGATCATTGTAATACCTATTGATCTCTAACCACTTCAACAGTTTTAAAATCCCCTAACAGGGTAGCCTTAACTGGCTTGATTCAAAATCCCTTAAATCAGGTAGTCTTAACTGGCTTGATTCAAATCCCTTAACTGGGTAACTTGAGGCTAATGAGTTCTGAGAAGCTAGAGAGCTTAGGAGATCCTTTCAGCTATTGAGTTCTTGAAATCCTCTAACAAGGTGACCCTACTAGGTTTAACCCTCAACCGGGTATCCCTTAACCGGGTGATCCCTAACAAGATCGGTTCCTACCAGAACCTATTTTAATGTTCTTAACTGGACAAGGCTCCTAATAGAGCAGACTTCTAAAGAGTTCAAAAAGTAGCTTGTGGGTATTCATCCCCACCATGGTTTTTCCCAGCTAGGTTTCCATGTGAAAAAATATGTGTGTCATGTGAAATGCTTTTGTCTTGTGATGCTTTGTTTTACCTATTAAGCACATGAAGGTTCTATGTTTTATGCTTGTCTATAAAACATATTGAACTCACTGTTGTGAAGATCTGATGGTTAAGCTTACTTGTTTATGCATGAGAATATAATGATACTGTAGTATTGAGCTAAGAGGAAAGCTTGTTGAGTGACCAGGTCATGACTAATTGAGTTGTACTGAATGTTACCGGTTGCACTCTGTTTTACCGGTATCCCTGTTTGTCAGTCATTTGGAGTATTTGCTATCAAACCAGTTTTGGACTATATTTGTGTTGATACTGATTCACCCTCCCCCCCCTCTCAGTACCGGTTTGGTACTAGTGGTTCATCATTGAGTTATCAGGATAATAAATCACAAAACACAAGGTAGTGTCGCTTTCCTCGGGGTTAGTATGTTGTATGATAACTCATGTATATCATGTATGTATATGCATATAATAATAATCATTCCCCAAAGAAGGAAACTACCTTAGAAGAAAGGGAAGAGAGGATGTCTTTTGAGTCAACATGAAAGAGACTGAGAAAATATATCAATCCTTTGCATCGTTCCCAAGTAGACATTAATTGAACAATAGAATAATAGGGATACACATAGAAGAATGGTAACAAAAGAGAAAGAAAGGAGAAAGAGAGAAGATCTACAGTGCTAATATTGCTAATCTAGCATGACATCCACCTCCCAATCTTGCTGATCACTATTTCAGGCAGGCGAGAAACATGCTAGAGGAGAGACATCATGTCCAATAGATGGAGCTATCAAAAGATCCAAACAAGGACTATGCTCATAGTGTAAGTGACTTTGTTCAATTCTAGGAGCTAGGATAAGGGTTTGTGAAAACTCATCTGATAAATGCTTGTCCACATCAACATATTCATGTTCACTATCAGAAGCATTAGGAGTTGTATTTTCATTATGAATAATATTTTCACCCATTGCTTTATCAAAGTTTAGAGAAAGAGGAGCAAGAACGCGAATAGGAGTAAAACCATCACATGTTTTATGCAACTTATCATTTGGAGATGTAGGTTGAACATCTTGCTTAGGAGAAAATGGAATCATGTGAATATTTTGAGGGATAGCTTCACAAGCTCAATCATGACATCTTCATCAGTGTTCTCTCCCACAACAAATCTTTCGAGTCTTAGTGGAAGGCTAAGAAGGAGGAGGAACACTTGAAAAGGTAGGAATGCTTCTCTCCTTGATAGTGGAAGGTTTAGGTTGAGGTCTTTTTGGTTGAACAAGAGGAGAATCAGATGTATTCTCTTGATAAGAGGAAGGAGGTGGAATTGTACCATATAAAGGAAGAATATTAGGTGTAGGAAGGAGACCAGGTCCATCATGAGGAGGAGGTATAGGTCTAACCTTAGGAAAAATATTATTGTTCTCTTGAAGAGAAGGTAAAGTTACATCCATAGGTATAGGTTGAAAATCTTCCTTAGGAGGGATAATAGTTCTATCCGCGAGGGGAAGAACCTCATCTTGAGGAATAATAGGAATGTCAAGTGTTGGAGATCTAGGTTGACTTAAGGATAAAATCATATAGTTCTTCCATTTTTGATAAGATTGAGAAAGAGCATCGTTCCTTGATGGAAGATATTGAAATTGTTTATGCCAAAATAAATCAATAGGAACATTGGGGCTTCTTTTAGATGGGCGAAATAAGTTATGGTTCACAGTTATGATTTTGCTATTATCAGGAAATTTAAGACACTTGTGTATTAGAGAAGCAATAGCTTTCATGGAAGATATCCAAGGATAGCCCAACTTCACACGGAATTTCTTAGAAGAGGGTATGATAAAAAAATCAACATCCATTGATTTAGTATGAAATTGAACAGGAAGAGTGATAGAGCCAATGGTAGGATAAGAGAAGCCATCAAATAACTTCATAAAGTGAAGAGATACTCTTCAATAATGACATTAACCATGCAAGAGGGATCAATTAGGGCACCATGGCAAGGGATATCCTTAACCTTTGCCACTATGTATAAAAGGCCATCAGGTGTTCTAATGGTCTCACTAGGTTCAAATGTAATACAAGCATCCTTAGGCACATCCTATGTTTCTACCATATTAACCAAGTTTGGAGCCATAGAGGTGAATTCTTCAGAAGAGAGAGAATTAGGCACAATATCAATAATATTAGAGGTATGAGATGGCAAGGGATTAGTGAAAATCTTAAGATTTTGATTAGGAGGAGATACTAATTTATTTATTTTATCATTCACACCTACCACATATATAGTATTATTATCGATCAAGTCTTGAATCTTATTCCTCAATGCAAAACATTTCTTAGTATCATGACTAGGTCGATGATGGAATTGGCAAAAAGAATTGTTATCAAAATAGGGGGATGCAAGTTTAGAAGGATCAATTTGTTTTATAGGAGGAAGTTTGATAACATTTATGTGCAACAACTGAGACATAATACTATGTAAATATTAATTCAAAAGACTAAACTATCTTTCTGTTTGGAAAAAAATAGAAATAGAAGGCACACTTATTGTAGCATTCACATTGTTGTTGTTGATTGGATCATTGAACTTGATCAAGTGTTTTGTTAGTTTGAAATTCGCAAATGGTTTTTTAACACTCTCCCCCTTATCACTGAGAGTCATAGGAGTGGATTGCTCCATTTGACTTGATCATTGTGGAGTGTTGCACACAACTACGGAAAGGAAGTAAATTGAGACAAAATAATCTTTTCCCTGATATCTTTTTTGTAAATTAGAAATAAAAATTCTTTGGATATGATTGTCAAGTACATGAAAATAAATTTGAGCACACAAATACTTATATCTACCATTGAAATCAGTCACTTTTTCTTTAACAACATGTTTACAATGCATTAAATCAGTCAAAGTGATTTTAGGACCAATGTTGTTTCAAAATTCTTAGATGAAAGTATTTTCCAATTGTTGAAAGGAAGTCATAGAATAAGAAGGCAAAGATAAATACCATTGTAAAGCCTTATCTCTTAGTGTTCTTGTAAACAATTTTGCAAGCAATCTTTGATCATAAGCAAAATCAGTGCACAAGGTTTGAAATGTTTTGACATACGTAAGAGGATCACCTTTTCCATTATATAGTTCCAACTGAGGGATCTCAACATGCTTAGGTGACATGACATTAACAATATCAAGAGAAAGTGGTCTCACAACATCAAATGTGGGCACACTAAACTTGGATTGACTCATAGAAGCAATTTGTTGTTGTAAGGAAGACATGGTTTGAGCAAGATTGTTAATTGCTGCTTCGGTAGAAGAATTGATGTTAGACATAGGTGATTGGGAAGGTTGCATGTGATGTTATTGAAAGAAGGCATGAAATGAGAATAAGGTGGTGGGACATTATGATAAGTAGGCATTGGTGATGATTGGGTAGGAAAAGGGACACTTAAAGGAGGAATAAAGTTATTGAAGGAATTGCCCCCTTGTGTCACATTGATTGGTTGAGGAATAGTAGGAACACTTATGAAAGAAATAGGAAAAGATGGAGGATTAAATGAAGAAGAGGGATTGCCCCCATGACCAATTGTTGTAGGGATGAAACTTTGAGTTGATGTAGCCATGATGTTGGAGGTAAAAGTAGGAATACTAATCATAAGAGTAGTCAAAGGAATAGAAGGATTTACTTGTGGTGAAGGTTGTGAATAACCTAGGATTTTAGCACAACTCCTGATAGGCATGACATTAGAATCAACAATATGTGCAATGCCATGCCATCTATCAATTTCATTCTTATCGCTTTGAATCATGCACTTAAGGGCTTGAATTAATGGAAGAGCTTCACTATTAGGGTATTCCTGGGACATCCATTGTTGAAAGTTATCAAATTGATTTTCCAATGTGGAAAGTTGATCTATGGAAACACTAGTTAAAGCTTCCACTTCATCATGGGATTCATCAGTGGGGTGAATAGGCACATGATTAGGATGGGAAGAATTAGCATGATCCTCATTATAGAAGTCACCCAAATTAGGCTCCATCTCCTCGGTAATTAAACCTTGGGAAGCCTTAATTCTAATGCTTCGTCTAACGGGGATAGGATAAGTAGGAATAATAGTGGTAAAACTTATGCACTAGAGGGAAAATTTGAATTTTGAATTTTGGAATAAAGCTTACAAAATTGAGTAATAAAAAATTTAATAAAGTAATGATTACACAATTTTAACTTTGTTGGAAGAAGGGGATGACACAATTTCCAAAAATGAAAGGAAACTGAAATTTTAAAATTAGGGCCAAGGGAATACTACTTAATTTTAAAATCAGAATTTTAAAAATCAAGGTAGACTATAATTAACCTCTTAATTTTAAAAATTTTCTTAAAATTTGAAATGTTGAATTTGGGAGGTATTTTTGATTCTAGAGGGATTAAAAATCTACAAAATCAGCCAATCTTCTAGATTTAGACTATTAAATACAGTCATAACAGTCTCCTGAAATTTCTTGAAAAGGGCAAGCACCGTGGTGGGAATGCACATGGTCCAACTAATGTTTTTCAATTATTTTAGGGAAGGATATTACGATGACTTTATTAAAGCTAATCCTAAAAAATTGACGAATTTTATGACCTCTAGATAGGTGAAATGAAGGTGCAAATGTGAGAATAAGACCCTATTAGGGTTTTGAAGAAAAAGAGGAATTGAATTACAATTTTAAAGAAGGTCAAACCTAATCGATAGGGACATCTTGGAAACTATTTAGAAATATGAATTGGAATGAAATTGATTTGAAATTTGACAAAATTTTAAAAATTAGGGTTTATGACCTAACCACTTAATTTTAAAATTTGAATTTTGGGAAAAAGGGGGGAATTTGAAATTTTGAATTGTAGGAATGATGACAAATCTGAGAACAGTAAAAAATTGTAAAATCAAATGGAAATCCAATTTTTGCACAAGTTCGTGATGATTTTTGAAAATTAGGGTTTTAACAAGTAACCTCTTAATTTTGTACATTTTATTTGAAAATTGAACAAGACAATGAGGAAATTGAATTTGACAAACAAGACAATTTTCATATCTAAGATAACAACAAGCAATTTTTACAAATCACAAGTTGAATTATAATTTTACAAAATAGGGTTTTTAATGATTTAACCACTAAGTTTGTAGAAATTTGAAACTTGTAAATGAAAAATATGCAATTTTGTTCAAAGGAAAGCATGCAAGATGTCGGGTTCACCAAAATGGAATGTGGTGTAAATGGTGAATGATAGGTCAAGAGGAAAACTACCCTTTCCCTCAAAAAGAGATGAGAGTTTCACTATTGATTACCCTTCAAACACTTTTCACCAAGTTACATTTTGAAGAGGAGAGGAAATTCATTAGATCCAACCTTCAAAGATGAAGATTGAATTGTGAATGAAATGGGAATGATAAGTTGATCCCCTCTTCCTTATTTGAAATGGTAATGAAATTGATTGATTTATATAGTGCAAAAGTGACAAAGAACTGATTATAACTTGAGATTACAATATGGGATGAAGCTGTGCACTTGGATCTGGCAGTAATATGTCAAGATGAAGTCTCCCTATGAATTTGAGGAAAATTTGCTCTGACTATGGCGGGAATGTACATGGTCTTCCAAAAAATATGTGAAACAAAAGGGGTTTTTTCGCCTCTACAAATGGAGCCCGAATCCAGAAGTATAGCTATGCACCTACAACCTACACACATAAAGAGACAAAAATGGGTTGGGATTGGGTGGTCAAAACCCAGTTTTGGAATTAACCAAGTAATGAAAGAAAGTACTTAAAAGTAGATGTAAATGAAAAGACTGAATTGTAAATCACCTCAAGGGAGGTTGTGGTAGAAATATTGATAGAAATGGTTTTGTGGAATTATATGTTGGAATCAATCTCCTCTTCAATGGTTGAATCCTTGACTTGAATGCAACACCTAGCCTTGAAGGGAGACTTGAGAATGCATAATGGTTGAAAAGAATGCTCTTGAATGTTTGATTGCTTGTGCAACTTGATCCACTCCAATCTTATCCAACTTAAACTTATTGAACCTATGAAAATGAGAGGATGAATGCCTCTTAAATACATGTTAGTGGATTTTATTTTCATCACAGGCCGACATTGAGTGAGTTTCTCGCCCAATGCACAACCAACAATGCAACCCTAGGAAGGGTCCTGCCCCAAAATAGAGCATGACTATCCTGGGAGGACAAGGGCACCACACCCTTGTCCAAGGGAGAACAGTGTCTCCAAACCCCTGTCCTACCCCTTTCTCTAGGGAAGAGTGTGGACAGGGTGATGTAGAGAGCAAGGGAGAAGTTGTTTATGAGGGTTGAGCATTCAAAAATTGCTAGGGTCACAATTTTATGACACTACACCTACTATTTTTAGAGAAAGGAGAGGTGATAGAAATTTTATAAGAGATACATGAAGGTATCTGTAAAGTGCACTCTAGTGGCCCTTCTTTGGCTAAAAATATCATGAGAACATGGTACTATTAGCCTTTAGTGGAGAAAGACTCAATATTATTTTGTCAAAATATGCAAGAAATATCAAGTTAATGGAGGCCTGATACATGCACTAGTGCAAGAACTATAACCTATCACAATACCATGGCCCTTCTACTAATGGGGACTCAACCTTCTGGGTAAGATGCATCCATCATCATTAGGTGGAAATAAATTCATTATCACTACCACTAAATACTTCACAAAATGGATGAAAGTCAGTCCATTAACACAAGTCACTAACAAGAAAATTGTGTCCTTTATCCTCAATTATATCATATGTCCTATATGTTCCCATGTATATTGTCATAGATAACAATCTTCCATCCTAAAACTAGGTTGTACATAAACTTCCTAAAAAATTCCATATCCCACACTGATTCTCCACCCCATACTATCCACAAGGAAATGATCAAGAATAAGCTTCAAACAAAAATATCTTAAATAAAACAATCAATGATGCTAGCCATAATTGACACATCCATCTAAATCCTACAATATGGGTATACCAAACTAGCATTCAAACCTCTACAAGTGCAACACCATATTCACTTATTTATGGAGCAGAAGTTATCTTACCTATTGAGGTTGAGTTATCATCCCTATGAGTATCATTACACAATCTAATCAATGATAAGGAATATCAGGTCTTATATCTTCAAGGCTTGGAATTGTTAGATGAGAGCAACATTCATATCAATAGGATATGAGAAAATGATATAGTCATAGAGTCAAGCATAGGGCATTTGAAGTTGGTGATCTTGTTCTCAAAGAAAATCCTTGCAACTAGCCAAACAAGGAAAAGAAAGGAAAATTTGAATCAAACTGGCTAGGTCCCTATGTAATTATTGTAGGTCTTTGAGTCAAAGGTATATCAATTGGCTTCTTTAAAAGGGGAACCACTCTCAGATACAATCAACAAAATGCATCTCAAGAAGTTCCATGCATACCTTTTTAGAGTATTAGACTCACACATACATCAAAAATATAAAAAATATTCAATAAAAGTCTTGAAAAAAGTACAAAAAACTATAAAATTGAAAATGTTGAAATCTAAGAACACTGGGAGGGGGGCTGAATCAGTGTTCTACCCAAATTTTCAAATTTAACCTTATTAAAATATACATTCACCAATCAGTATACTAATACATATAAGATTGAAAGAAGCAAGGCAATAAATAAGCCAATCACACAAATGAATACCATAACATAGAGAATTATATGTGGAAATCCGCAAAGAGAAAAAACCAGGGTGGGATTTGTGACCCACAATATCAATCCACTGGCCATATAAAAAGATATTATAAAATATGGGGTCTTGTACTTGCAGGAAGGCTTACAACCTAGAGCACACTGCTCATCACGAAAAGAGTCTCACTGACTACATACAAATCTATACTATAATCTAGAGAAATGAGTGAACTACAATGATAGCATCTCATATGCCTAAATACAGTTTTGGTTAAGCTATGTTTGTTTCGGTTCTAAAACCCTAAACCCTTATCGAAATAACCTCTTACATCATCTTGACATTCCTCACTAAAATTATCTCTCTCATATCTCTCCACACTCTAACATATCATAAAATGATCTAATCAACTGACCTATATACCCTTACAAAATTTCATGCCTTATATTGGCTTACATAGATAATTACAAAATGAGTATACATGTCAGATCAATTACATAAATACATAAATATCAAAATCAATTTCTGATTGCCGGATCTCCCAAATGATGTCAGCCTCCAATACCGATATCTTGAATGGAAGACATGTCAGCCTGCAATTTCTGTAACCAAAGAATTCTTCCCTATCGGTGAAGATACCTGCTGGTGCTGGTGACTGTTCCAGTGAAGTGACTCTTAGTAAACAACCAATCCAAAATATGAAGCTGGAACATGTTTCCATCAATGACAACACATTGAAACCAATCAAATGAGTGTCAATTTCCAACAATCTCCTCCTTTGGAATTGATGGCAACACTCATGTTAAAAATGATAATGGTTTCCATCTATTGGTTTCATCTTGAGGCTGCTCCCCTTGAGCTGAATATCCATCTATGATCATGATCTGAACAAAATACTCCATACCTCCTGATGCCAAAAGAATATTTTTCACCTATACCTCACCCTTTGACATCAATGCCAAAAATACCAAAAACCAGGACGAAGAATTGAAGTCTGTACAAAGAATGTGTCCCAAAATACCTTACCGGAGCTGAATATACTTGGAAATTTTTGTATAGGCTTTCTCCAAAAGATCTAGATACATATTCCAACCTAATTTGAAAGTGCCAAAAATAGATACAAGTCCATTAAGTACGTGCGCATATCACTCTTTCTCATTAAGCTTTGTCGGTGTGGGCTTACCAACCAAATCAATGCATTCTTTCTTATGTACACTTAAAGAGTCCAACCGGGGACTCACCAATCCTCTAACACCTCTAGCTCTCCTTATGTATTTATTTTTTTCCCTCTCAAGAGCTGAAACTTGAGCTTCCAAAACCAAAATCTGATCATCAATAGATGTAGCCAAAGAATTTGTGCCATCAAAAGAATTGACTATACCTACAATCTTCTCTTGAATATCCTTAATCCCTTTATCTATCTCTACTGTAAGTAAACTTGTGTTGCAGCATACTCTATAAATATTAGTACATTACCTCAAAGCATTATCAATCAACTTTAGTTTATCATTAATCTCTTTCTTCTCCGGCTCAATCATCTAATCAAATGTGGCTCTGTTAGCCTGTGTAAACCTCTCCAATGCTTGTCGGTTTGATATCTATTGTAAAGATTTAAAGTCCTTATAAATGTGCTCTATGATTATTTTGAGCTTGCCGGATGGGCTTGCTCCTTTGTCAATTCTACACTCTGGGACAAGTCTATGAAAAATTGGAATAGACTGATCAATAACTCCTTTGTCCATAGATCCTTTCTTCATCATCTTCTGTACATCCATCATCATGAGATCAGTAGAACTCATCTCCGTTATGATTTTCTGCTCTACCTATGAGGTGTCACTTGACAATAACGATGCGCTCACTACCGGTTCCCTATCGGATTTCTCTCCCTTCTCCTCTAATGGTTTAATAAATTTAATAGTTTCCTCTCTTGCACTGGTGGCTTCACCACTAGGTGCAGTATTAGCTACTATTGGTTCCTCCTTATGAGTTGTGACCTCAACTAGTACATTCTGATCTAGAGGACTATTATCCTCAACATTTGTAACCTATACACTCTCTAAATCTACTGGTATATCTACATTTTGTATAATTACCTTTGTGTCCTATACATTATATTATACCTAAGGTTCTATAACCAGTATCTTAATATCCTTCAAAATTGTACCCATTATACCTTTACCTTTCCCTTCGTCTAGGATGTCTGTAGTATCAGTTTTAGGTTTTGGTAGAATATAAAATCTAAGGTTCGCAACAAAGAATTGAACCCATACCTTGTGGGTCTCAGTGACTGTCTCATTAACCCTACCTAACATAAGACTAACTGTCATATGTTTGTTGTGAAATATTTTTTTGTCTGCAACCTCTAGAGAAATATCCAACTCCTTTGGAGTAATGGATGCACAAGTAGTTAATAATTCTTGAATCTTTATATGCTTGTCCTCCTCCATAGTTGATAATATTCTAGCATCTAATTTGTCATATAACTGTGTTGGTATTTGATTCTCAATTTCTAATAAAGCTTTCTTATATATATATATCCAAATACAACAAAACTGCTTCCTCAACTTCTCTTTTTTCATCATCATCTAAATGTTCATAATAGAATTGTACATTTTTCAACATACCATCCTTAGTTATTTCATCTACCAATTTTGCACAAGTGTTGGGTGGAATAATAGTTACATTACTAGATACATGTGCAAGATTTGTGTCATCCATTTGATTTCTTCTTCCAGTACCAAATGGGGCACAAGGTGTTTCCTATGGAGCTCTTTTCTTTGTTCGTACCTTGATTGTAACCTTCCTTACCAGTTTCTTCTTTGCTTCCTCCTTAGTCTCTCCACCTTCCTTCCTTAATAACCTCTCAAATGCTAAAGGTATGTCATCCTCAGTTCCAGAGTCTGATGGAATAGGATCAATAAAAACTTCAGGTTCTTTCCTCTTCCTTCCTTTTTCTGGAAAATCTATTAATTCTTTGATGTCCTGAGATACCTGTTCCACAAATTTGCTTGCCTTTCCCTGCCATTTCTCCCTCTTCTTCTGGTTAAACTTTGTTTTAACCTCTTTCTTCTTCTGTTTAGCAGTACCAAAGGATTTCTCAGCCTCATCAATAGGTGCATCAATCAACAACTATGCATAAGCATCCAAAATCTACGCATCAACTTCATAACCCATCTCCTCAAACGATATCTTCAGGGGTTTGACTGCTTCCATCAAGGTTTCATTTTTCTTATACATAAATCATATCTCAGTTGAGTATTTCTCAAAATATATTCTTAGGAACCCTCTCTCTAGATTTCATAGCCTTTTGGAATGCCTTGAAGAAACCCCAAACTGTATCATCTTGCCGACAACCCAAAGTAGCAATAGATTATTTCAGTTGTCTTGCTACCAGGATATCAAATGCCCATTGTCTCTTTCCAAAACTAGGAGTTTCATTAATGAAAAATAGCATCAAACAGACAATAATATTTCCATACCAGAATGTCCCCTTCTTCTCTCCTTTGATCTTCCCTAGGTTAATTAACAACTCATTTAACATCCATCCACAAAGATCCAACTTCTCATTTTCCCTCATGATCTTATGTGCTCCATAAATGCAGGAGCTAGAAATAGAATTTAGATGGTTTAATTGAGTTACCTTGTAACCAATGACCATGCTTCCAAATATGATATCTCTGTCGGTGATAGTGCTAACCCTCATTTATCGCTGGTCTGAGGTTGTGTCGATGAGTTTGTTAACCTGATCATTAGAAATCTTCTTTTTTGGATGTTGACCAATCTGCGACAAACCGATGATAGCCCTGGTGGCCTCCTTCAGATCTTGTAAGGTCTATCCAACCAAATGAATTCTCCATGCACTCTACTCAAAACATCTCTGATTATCTCATCTTCAAATTCCAGAATATCCAAAATGCTAATAAACCCTAGATCCTCAATATGTTGATACTTGGGCTTGATCTTTCTAAAGACTCCCATCAACTCTCTCATATACATTCTCTTCATATCACTAGTTCCCAAATCCTCAATGTGGTAGTGAATGTAAGCTCTGGCATCTTCCACATATATAACTCCTTCCGGGACATGGGAAAATGCACCAACCGAATCATCCAAAGTGGCAATATGTGGGCATTGCTTGAAAATTAGCCTAGGATGGTCTTTAACCTCAAAAATAGTAGGATTTGCAATTAAAGTAGGTGCAGAGGATGATCCCACTTCCATAATGAAAGATAATATCAACAAGTACGTGAAAAATAGCTGTCGATGAAACCCTAAAAAACTCTTCTGATTGCTGGTGAAATCACTCAAGCCTTAGACTCACTTTGAATCACTCTTAGTCACTATGAATGCAAGGTGATCATAAATGAAGTGGATCCAACCTTTTAACCTCCAAGAAAAACCCTAATCTATCATTGACATGAATGAATACCGATGAAAGATACTAGATCTCGGTCAAACATCTACTTGCCTGATAAGCATTTCCAATTTTTGGAACATCTTCTAGAACCTCTTCTCGGTGCTTAAGCAGTATTATCATAAATTTTTGCCTACCCCTAAGGTATCTGCCTTAGTTACTAGATGAGCTTCCTACCGGTGCAGTAGCAACCTCCTCTATCGGTTGAGTAACCAGATCACTTCCATCTGCTCATTGATCTTGTGACTTCTTGACCCATTTCTTAATATGATCTTGCCAGATTTCATTAACCTTCTCTTTCCCTTTATCATTTAATCCATCATTACCAACCGGTGGATTTTTGCTTCTACATAACTTAGCAATGTGTCCAGTCTTGTTGCATGCATAACATGTAACATTGTTCTTTTGAATTGTTTTTCTAAAATTGGTACAATTGCTTGACCTGCAGTGATTAGCCATATGTCCAAATTTTCCACATGCATAACATTTAACATTCATTCTGCAATCTTTTGTCTTATGACCATACTTATTGCATTTAGAACATTGACCGAGAGAAAAATTATAGTTCTAATTTGCTTTATTTCTACATTGCCTAGCCATGTGACCATATTTATTACAAACAAAGCATCTACCATTAAATTTGTAAGAATTAAGCTTCCTTACTGGTGCCTTCTAGTTTTGATCCTCATTTGCAGTACCGAAGCTTTGACCTTGTTCAAATCCAAGTCCACTGAAATCTCAATTATGCCTTTGAATTTTCAATAATTCATCAAGTTGTACTCAACTAACCTTGAATTTTTCAATGTACTCACTTGTAATAGTCAAATTATCTCTTAGAATTATCATTTGTCTTTCAAGTTCTTGTTCATTACTTTGGGATTGCAATAAATCAGTTCTCAACATATCATTTTCATGAACCAACTAGATGCACTCTTCGGATCTATCTTTCAGGGATCTCCCAAGGTTTTCTTCATTCATCTTTTGGTTCTCAATCTCTTTTGACATACTCATAGTTAAGGCTTTCCTTTCATTCCTCATGATTGTGTTCTGATAACTCTGATTCTAACATCTTTCATTAAGGGCATCTTTCTCTTCATTATCCCAATTTTGTAGAACTTCCTTCTTCCTAGCTTGAACAGATGATAGCCTCTCTTGTACAATAAGAATGAATTCCTTGGCAAAATTCAATTCATTTTGTAACTTCAGGTTCTTCATCCTTCTGCATCATAATCTTCAAGTGCTACCAAAAGCTATCTTTGCAAACTCATATCCATGGATTCCGAATTCAAGATCTCCCTCAAGCTATTAAACTTTCTCTGAGGCACAAAGCTCTGATCCCAATTGTTGGAATCCAAGAACACTGAGAGGTGGGGTGCATCAGTGTTCTACCAAAATGTTCAAATTTAACCTTATTAAAACATGCATTCACCAACTAGTATATCGATACATATAAGATTTAAAGAAGTAAAGAAATCAATAACCCAATCACATAAATTAATACCATAACATAAAGAATTATATGTGGAAAACCTCAAAGAGGAAAAAGCATGGTGAGATTTGTGACCCACAATATCAATCCATCAGCTATAAGAAAAATATATTACAAAACATGGGGGCCTACACTTGGAGGAAGGCTTACATCCTAGAGGACACTACTCATCACAAAAGGAGTCTCACTGACTGCATACAAATCCAAACTACAATCAGGAGAAATGAGTGAACTACAATGATAACATTTTCTATGCTTGAATACAGTTCTGATTAAGCTATGCATGTTCCGATTCTCAAAACCCTAAACCCTTACCATAATAACCTTTTACATAATCTTTGCATTCATCATTACAATTATCTCTCATATCTATCCACACTCTAACATATCACAAAATTATCTAATCAACTGACCTATATACCCTTACAAACTTTCATGCCTTATGTCAGCTTACATAGATAATTACAAAATGAGTATACATGTCGGCTCAATTACATATATATAAAAATCAATTGTCGATTGCCGTATCTCCCAAATGATTTCGACCTCCAATATCGATATCCTAAATGTAAGAAATATCGACCTGCAATGCCAGTAACCAAAGAATTTCTCCCTACCGGTGAAGATACCTATCAGTGCTGGTGAAGTGACTGCCAGTAAATAACCTATGCAAAATATAAAGCCGGAACATGTTGCCATCAATGACAACATATTGAAACCAATCAAATGTGTGTCAATTGCCAATAGAAAAAACAAGAAAATAGTAAGGAGAAGGCTAAGTGCACAAATATGGGGGACCAAAAAGGGGTCTTAAGATGCCACTTTTTTTTGAATCAGCAAAGTCTAAACTTTGATTAAAAAATGAAGATAGTTGCACTCAAAATGTGAGGTTGCAGAAAGAACGAGAGTTGTTGTTCTTCAAGTCTACTTTCTAAACTATTATTATTTTTTTAAAGGTGGAGATGAAGGGCTTTAAAAATGGGGAGCACACAAAGTGGTCCTTTTCTTTTTCTCAAAAAAACATAACATAGCACCTAGTGTGCTCCCCCTAAAATGTCAACTTTTTTTTGGGAATTTTTAAAATCGCTCCAATGAGAAATTAGCTAAGACCATGTAGTTTTTGCTAGATTTTTTTGGCTAATTTTTTAATGAATATATTTTTTAATTAATTTTTGAAGTGGGCACATCTTGAAAAATAGAAATTTGTGTGTGCTCCCCCCAAACATTTGTGAAAACTAATCAAAAATCTTGTTTTTTCACAACATTGTGTAGAATGGAGTCTAGTTTTAGAAAAAGTAAGGTGTTTCATAATTCAAAAAAAATGGGTAAAAATATATGGTCGAAATACGACATAATTTTTGATAAAAAAATAGACACACTAACAAAAGAAACTATGGATGAAGACCTTAACAATATCAAAATTTGAAAAGAATTATATGATTGGATAGCTAAGGGAGGCCTCGATGATTGTATGGTGTTTTTTTATTGCATTGAAATATGTGCAAACTTGACAAAGAGCACGAACAAAAAAGTCAAAAAATTTTCAATATTTGCTAGAAACATGGGGGCTTCACTGGCTAGGCAATATTATACCATGTTCATTCATATTGGGGTACAATATATTACCTATGAGTGAAAATAGGGGGGTTTTTTAATTCGAGCTATGAAAAAATACAATATCTAGTGAAAATAAGGGGTTTTTAATTCAAGAAGTGTATTGAGAGGAGGTGACAAAAAAGGAGTTTAGGGAAATATTTTTTGAAAATAGGGGGATTCTTTAGTATGCCATGAATGCAAGTAATATAACCCAGGTTAACTAAGTGAAGCCCTCATGGCTGGAAAACACATGTCAAGCCTCAGAAGGGCATCCAATCCTTTGGGTTGGATACCCAAGGAAAATCCAAGCCTTTGGCTTGTTGTTTTCCAAAGGAATAAGTTTGGCGCACACCAAATTTAGCGCATTCCAAAAGGAAAAAATTAAACAAAAAACCATTTGGCATGCATCATATTTGGCACACGCCAAATGTATTTCATAGAAAGTTTACATCTTAGAGAGAACAAAGTGTTCTCTCTCTGAATATATACATAAAATATAACATTTAAGTATAAGTCACATTTCTATTTGTCAAGGATGTTTGAGAGTGGTTCCAGATCTGTAGGAGCTATAATGTAGATTCTAGTTTTTAGAGGTCATATAAATCTTAGACAATCAAATTTCAGTAATCAACATGCTCATATCTGCATGATCTCTTTGGTCTCTTTCATCCTTTCCCCTTCTATCTTCCTTAACCCCTACCTCTGTCTCTCTTAGGTCTCTCCCTCTCTACTTCCTTCCCTCTCTCAGTTATCTCTCTCTCTCTCTCTCTCTCTCTCTCTCTCTCTCTCTCTCTCTCTCTCTCTCCTAATCCCTTTCTCTTTCTCTCAAGTCTCTCTCCTTCTCTCTATCTTAAGTCTCTCTCCCTCTTAGCCTTTATATCTCTATCTCTCTCTCTTCTATTAGGAAACTCTCTCTCCCAT
Source organism: Cryptomeria japonica (assembly GCF_030272615.1). NCBI lineage: Eukaryota > Viridiplantae > Streptophyta > Pinopsida > Cupressales > Cupressaceae > Cryptomeria > Cryptomeria japonica. The sequence continues at coordinate 149,758,508 of NC_081405.1, forward strand.
TATTTCTCTCTTTCCCTCTTACTCTTTTTCCCTCTATTTGTCCTTTTCTCTCTCTCTCTCTCTAACTCTCTTTCCTTGTCTCTTTTTCTCCTATTATTTCTCTCTTAAGTCTCTCTCCCTCTCATCCTCCATCTCTTTATCTCACTCTCCCATTCTCTCCCTCTCTCCAGCCCCCTCTTCTCTCTCTCTCTCTCTAAAAATATTTCCTATTGGAATCAAGGAACATTTAGAGTGGGGGTGAATCAGTGTTTTGCAATTTTTAATCTTCTTAAACTGTCCTTTAACCCACTTAATACAAATTAATGAGAGAGATAAGTATAAGAAAAACACACACAAAACTACCACCATAGCACAAATATTTTGTACAAGTAAAAAAAAATGGTAGGAATCCTACCCACAATAAGATGATAATTTGTTAGAAGTATGTGAGAAGTTTACATAGGAATGCACATGCATTCAAGCACATTACTTAGAGTTCACTGCTCAAATACAATAAGGGCTAAAACCCTAGAAGGCTAACTACCTTACAAAGTAATTATAGAAGGGTAACACCAAGATTGAACTATGAATTAGCATCTACAAATGTCTGGGATAGTTATGATTTAAGCACAAAGTACAACTATCTCACTGCTCTAAGACTCGTTGCTTTGTTCTGTTGATCTTCTTTAATCCAGAGAAAAATTCCTTCAATAGCGCATGTGAAACTATGCATAATCACACATACACACCACTCGCATACTTCTTGATATGCAAAATGAACTTTCCAATCTCTTATTTATATTCACAACATGAATTTAGCTCACCAACAAGTTGGATTCAAAAACACTTGCAAAATATGAAACGTGTAAGATGTGTCGAATGAATCTGTTCTCCAATGGATATGTGGACCAAAAAAAATTGACTACATGCTACCCACATGTCGGACAAACAACCTTGAAAATAAAATGAATCACTAAAATCATTCCAATAATTCCGCATAACATGATACATCACTAGTTGGCCAAATAACACAGTACTTCCTGAAATATTGAATACCGAATCTTCAATCTTGCACGAGGGATGAAATAAAAGGCTAAGATTTTGAAATAAGATACTCCATACATCTAACCAACTACCTGAATCACCGCAAATAAAAAAATGCAACCAAAGTGAAATTCTATTCAAAATACTCCCATACTGTCAAATATTGTGTTCCACCTTCCAGACTTAAGCAAAATGGATTTCATACTGCCAGTAGGATGAATTTGTATAAACTAGATGAAATATATGTGCTAGGTTACCATCGATGATAACTCCCATACACTTATCTACACTATGCCATTTCTCTTCCCAACAATCTCCCCCTTTGGCATTGATGGCAACACTTAGTGAAAAATGACCAAGTGTTAAACGAAAAATGTCATACACTGCAAACTTTCCAAAAAGAAAAACTTCTACAAAATCCAAACCCCCGCTAAGACTATATACCATTTTTAACATCCCTATCTCCCCCTTTGACATCAATGACAAAGTGAAAATCCCGGAAAACAATTTTTTCTCAAAACTTACAAAAAATTGAAGATATCTGTAAAAATGTTTTTCAATGATTGCAAATGGTCATCCCATCCCTTCTTCAGATTCTCTAGAATAGATATGAGGGTGCTGAATATATATGCATGAATTTTTGCTTCCCTAAGGTCTAGAGTAGCACTTTTATTCAATGCTTTCTGGGCATCTTGCAAACTACTAAGTAGACTATCTAACTGAGGAGTGATTAGATTCCTTAGCTCTCCCACTCTTCCTACAAGTCTATCCTCCTAATTCAAACTCTTGATTTTATCAAATAGAAATATCACCTAATTTTCTCTAGTGCTCGCAAAACTAGATTGAGGATCATAAGATTAAGATAAGCTAGCCAACTGCCCTTCACATTCCTTTATCTTCTTATCAATCTCAATAGAGAACTTAGGCAGTACTAGGCATGACTTGTAGACTCTTCCTCCTTCAATTAGTGCATCTTGAATTCTTTCAATACTAGTGGCTAAACTTTTTCTGTCTCCTTCAATCATTTTTAGAACTAATGCAGAAGCATCCCTGGTCTATGAGCAATCTTGCATCAACCAAAAATATTTCCTTTCAGTTTAGTTCTTGTTTAGTTCAATGTACAGTTTTATGTGCTCTTACCGATTGGTACCGGTAGTTGCTTTCTTTTCATTGTAGATCCTATTTTTGGTTTATAGGCTAGTTCCTATTTGTAATTCTAGATTTTTAGTCCATTTGGATTCTTTTCTAGTCATTTATCGCTCCCGATTGACTGTTTTTGGGTTCTGGGACAATTCTTGTGCTTATCAGTTAACTTTTATTCATTACCAGAGCGATTCTTGTCATGTGGATCTATTTTGGGTCTTGGCCAATGTTCTTTGGCATCTAGCCAACCTTCCTATTGAGCCGCACTTCTTCTTTGTTATTCTTTGGAGGAATTTCTTTAATTCTTAGGGCTGACCTAGCTACATGTTTCATTTTCCTGTATCGGTAAATGTTATCTTTTGAGGCCGACCTGGATATATTCCAGAGAGTATTTATATGGCACTATGTCATAATTTGAAAGGGAGGTGTTGGTAATTAGAGAAATTTATTATGTGTTGCATTGATGTTTTTTCATTGATGGCAACTCCGACTATTTTGGTTGTTTACCGGTTTCTGATAGGTTTCGGTAGAATGGTTGGATTGTGATATTGATCCAGTATGCTTCGGTATGCTTCGGTTTGTGGAATTGGTTTGGATCTATCAATCATGTTATTTAGATGTGTATCACAATTAGTTAGTTTGGGATTTGATGACGCGGGATCTATCATTTGTTCTAGTAAGCCTTTTGGTCAACAACAAGGGTTCTACTAGTAGAGCTTTGTTGAAGATATTTTGATGCATGTGATAAGTGGTGTTGGTGAGGCTTATAGATGCCTTTCAGGATGCTGGTGGTTATCTTGTTCATGTTCTTGTTGATCGGTGGTGTTGGATTTGGGTCCAAACCTAATGTTATCTTTTTTGGCTAGGTTATGGACGAGTTTATGTAATGTGTTGGTGGATGATCCCGATGCATTACGAGTTGGATCTATTGATTGGATTATGTTGTTTCAGTCTTAGGCCAACTTGGTTTATCATTGGATTGCGAGTCTATGTTATGAATTTATTATATTATCTTTTGGGTGGCCGACCTAATTGTTTAGGTCTCGAGTTGTTATAAATATGATCTAAGACCTCTTTGTAGATGATTGGCATTAGGGTGTTTGGGATATAGGTTTCTCTATGCATGAATAAGGTTGTAATAATATGCAGAGGTTTTGGTTGATCATAGGTGATCGTATTCTAGTAATAAGGTTTTAATCCTTAAAGTTCTATAATCTATTAACAACTGATCCACCCCTGCTCTCAGTTGTTCACCGGTTATCTGAGTTGTCTAACAATTGGTATCAAAGCCCAATCCTCTCTACAAAAGCTTAAATGCTCGAGGAAGATTGTATGGCATCTAATAGTTCAAGTTCATCAAGTTCATCTGCAACTAGTTTTTGGAGAGAAATTCATAGGCTTGATGGAACAAATTACAGAGTATGGAAGATTTGGATGGAGACTCATCTAAGATGTCTTGGTAAGGAGAGTTGGGAGATCACTAAGAAAGGATATATACCTCATAATCTGACATCTGGCAATCCTCCTTTGACTGGCTTGGATAAGGACATTGAAAATGATTGTAGAGCTAGGGAAGCCCTTTTGTGTGCACTTTCTGATTAGCAAGTTATGAGACTAACCGACAAATCAACTACAAAGGCTATATGGGATAAATTGGATACTTTGAATGAAGGTCACCCTAATGTTAAAATTGATAAACATGATAGTTTTTAGGTGAAATATGAGAACTTGAAGATGGAAGAAGATGAAAGGATTACTACTTTTATGGAGAGAGTTAATGAAATTGTTTTTGGAATTCAGTGTTGTGGTGGATCTCTGAGTGAAGATGAAATAATTTTTGAAGTATTGAGAGTTTTGCCATCGGCTTATAAGATGAAGGCTACTGCAATTAATGAGTTGAGAACAATGGAAAACACCTCTATTAATAGGGATACCTTGGCTAGAAAGTTATTTGCTTTTGAGCTTGAGGAATTTGGCTCTTCTGGAGTTGCAAAATTTGAACCTGCTTTTAATGCATCAACATCATCTACTTGGAAGAGTTATTGGAAAGCCTTATATTCTAAGGAACTAGAGGAAATCAAGAAATAAGATAAAGAGTTTCAGAAACTTGAAGCCATATTTGCTAGAAGAGTACCTAAAGGCCCGATAGGAAGTAAGTATGAAGGAAAATCACCTTTTAAATGTTTTGCATGTAATAAGATAGGTCATTTTTCATCTAGATGTCCTGAAAGGAATTCAATATTTGAGGAAAGAGCTAGAAGATCTTTTAGGCCTAACCATGATTATCAAAACAAGCACAAGAACAAGAGGAACAAAGACAAATCCTGCTACTATATGGATGAGGAAGGTGTGACTGATTCTGATGATGAATCGACACAAGATTCAACTAGTGGATCTAACAATGGAAAGGAGTGGGTATTCTTGGCTATCAAGGAAGATGATCTGGTACCTAAAGAAAAGGCCCTTGCTGCTAAATTTGAAGAGAAGGATCAATGGGTAATAGACAATGGATGTTCACATAATATGAATGGAGATAAAGGGAAGTTTCTATCTTTGCAAGAATTTGATGGCGGCCTGGTTATATTTGGAGATGACAAAGCATGCATGATAAAGGGAAGAGGAACTATATCACTAGATGGTAAGCATGGTACCGATAATGTTTATTATGTTGAAGGTTTAAAGCATAATATTTTGAGTGTAGGATAGTTGGTGGATAAGGGATTTTAGTTAAAGTTCAAGGATTGAAAATGCAAGATTATCAATAAATCTGGATTGTAGATTGCAACTGGTACTCAGACTAAAGGTAATATCTTTCATTTGATCTTTGGTGAGAAGACATGTTTGATTAGACAAATTGATGAGAGCTAGCTATGGCATAAGAGGTTGTTTCATGTGAATTTTGATGGTATTGTAAAGATCATTTCTACTAAGGTAGTTAGACATATACCTAAGATTATGAAGCCCTATAATTTAGTATGTAAGGAATGTCAAATGGGAAGTCAAATCAGAACTTATGAAAGTGAACCGACAACGTAAATGATCATAACTGAACTAGTAGCACCTACACTAGAATAAAATATTGAACTAATTACTCTGTCAGTATCAGAAAATTCACATAAGACTCCTAAATATGTTAGGTTAAATCATTTACAAGATCAGATCATTGGAGACAAGAATAAAGGAGTGATGACAAGAAGAGGGTTGGCAACTGATGAGGTATTTTTTATTTCTCAAATTAAACTGACATCATTTTTTGAAGCATGTAAAGATGAATGTTGGATAAAATCTATGGAAGATGAATTAGATCAGATAGAAAAGAATAATACATGGTATTTAGTTCCCCGACCTAAAAATATGAATTTTATTGGGACTAAATGGATTTTTAAGAATAAATTGAATGAAGATGGACAAGTTGTGAGGAATAAGACTAGATTGGCTTGTAAATGATATTCTCAAAAGGAAGGAATTGATTACGATGAGACTTTTGCTTCGGTAGCTAGGATTGAAGATGTGAGATTATTTCTTGGTTATGATACCCATAAGAACTACAAGGTTTATCAGATGGATATTAATTGTGCATTTATGAATGGAGATTTTGAAGAGGAAGTTTACATTGAGCAACTTGATGGATTTTGACTTTTAGATGACAAAACCATGGTTTGCAGGTTAAGGAAAGATTTATATGGATTGAAACAAGCCCCTAGAGCTTGGTATGAAAGATTGGATAAATATTTTTTTAAACTTATTTTCACTAATGGTAATGCTGACATTAATTTATATTATAAGATCACTGATGATGTCATATTGATTGTTGAAGTCTTTGTTGATGATATCATTTTTGGGGGTGAGGAAAAGTTATGTATGAAATTCTTCAATAATATGAAGAACAAATTTGAGATATCTATGATTGGGGAGATGAAATTTTTCTTAGGTTTGTAGATTACTTAGACTGATAAAGGCATTTTCATCTATCAAACTAAGTATGCTAGGAAGTTGAAGAAATTTTGTATGGAAAATTTTTAACTAGTTGGTACACCTATGGTTACAAATGAGAAATTGAGTAAGATAGATGCATCAGCACCGGTAAATCCTACAAGGTACCAGTCTATGATTAGAGGTTTGTTATATCTGACTCAAACTAGATCGGATATAATGAATGCAGTTTGTATTGTATCAAGATATCAGAGTGATCCTAGAGAGAATCTGTTGGCATTTGCATGAAGATTGTATTAATTATATGTTATGTTGTCATTGATGTCAATTAACAGGTAATGATATTGCTAATATTGTTGTTATTATTGATATTGTCTTGTAATTGGTAGGAAAAACTTTGTGGAGGACATTGTAAACCAGTATGTAAGTTTGTGAGTTGAACTGGTAACCGGTATAAGAGGTTAAATCCTATCTATGTAATGTAACCGGTAAACCCTACTAGTTTTTTTTGTTAAACCCTTACCGATTAAGGTTGTTGAATTGGTTATGTTGGTTTATGATCTAATGATGAGCAATAATGATGATGACACATGTGATTATTGTATGAAGACAAGTTCAAATTGTTTTGGCACGTTTTTATCTAGGGAATGAGAAAAGTGTATTGCATCAAAGTGTGTGATGAGTTACTAAGTCCGATGAAGCAATGATCAAGGAGCGGTTGAAGTTTTCTTGATTATTGTGTACAGATTGCTATGTAAATCCAATGGTCATACTTGAATTGATTTGTTTGTAATCTCTATGAGAGAATTAGGTTATTGTTGTGTTACCAACCTAATTGATTTATTATAAGGTCGATGAAGTTGTTTTGTAAAAGGTGTTGGTAGAAATTAGTTGAGTGTGTGGTTTTTGAACTGGATGATCATTGGGATCTGAGAACACTGAGAGGGGGAGGGGGGGTGAATCAGTGTTCTCTCGAAATCAACAATCTTTAAATTTCTAAACCATGCATGTATGTATCAGTAAACAAATAAGCATATAACAAGAAGAAAATAAATCATCCACATAAATGAACACCATAATACATATAATTTATACATAGAAAACCTCAATGAGGATAAACCACAGTGGGATTTGTGACCCACAATGTCAGTTCACTAGCAATATGAAAAGATATAACATAAACAGGGGCAGGTGCACTTTCAGGAAGGCACACTTCCTAGAGCATATTGCTCATCACTAAAGAGCCTCAATGACTACAAGCTTTATGCCAAAGTAAATTACTGAATATGAACTCAAGAGTGCATCTGCTATGCCAAATAGAGTTTTGATTCTAGTTCTGCTCTATACCGGTTCACAATCTTGAACTATTACCAGTATTACTTCTCCTCCAAGAGTGTTTTACTAACTATCTATAGATCATTACATGATACAATATTCACATACAAAAATGATCTCCATACATATATTGTGCATCTCATAGTTCTTCTATATGTCTATCTCTATACCATCATAATTATATATATTTTAAATTGACCTAGCAGACTAACTTATATACCTATTACATATGATATGCCTTATGTCAGCTTACAATGCATTTACAAAAGATATTCAATGTTGGCCTCGATAATAATTATAAAGTAATTTACAAAATAAATCTTCCTTGATGTCAGCTTCCTCAAAGTATCGATGTCGGTGTTGGTGTCGGTGTCGGTGTAGCCCTGAATGCTTCCAATGTCGGTATCTACTGGTATATGCCTCCTAGTGTTGGTTTGTGACTTCCATCAAGTCTTGTTGCCTTCTATCTGATCTTGTTTCCATGAATAACAAAAAAATGAATCCAATGAGTGTCAATTACCAACTATCTCCCCCTTTGGTATTGATGGCAACACTCATGTGAAAAATGGATTCCCTGCCAGTGTGCTCCCCCTGAGCAAGACACTCCATATACTCCATCTGATAATATTTTCTCTAATATTTTTTGCATATGTACATACTCCCCCTTAAATTAAAGCAAAATACTGATGAAAGAAAAAGGAATGAAAGAATACAGATAGAGTCATTCGAGACTAGTCATCTTCAAAATTTATGGGTATGCTTTTTGCAACAACTGAAGATGTGTCCCATCTTGATTTGAAAGTGTCTAGTACTGATGCAAGTCCACTGAGTAAGTGAGCAAGTGATTCCTTCTCCTGGATATCTACCGATGTGGGTTTTTCTAGCATATCCATGCATTCTCTCTTGTGAACACCCAATGAGTCAAGTCTTGGACTCATGAGTGCTCTTAAATTTCTTGCTCTCCTCAGAATTTTATCTTTTTATTTCTCAAAAGAAAAAACTTGGTTTTCCAAGGACAAAATTTGTCCATCAACAGATGTAGTTAGTGTAGTTAGCCCATCAAAAGAATTAGCAATAGTAGCCATTTTGTCATATAATTCTTTCAATCTGTCATTTACATTGGCTGTTAGACTTTTTGTATTACAAAATACTCTATAGATATTAGTGCATTGTTTCAAACAAACCTCAATAGAGATAAGTTTGTCCTCTATCTTCTTCTTCCTAGTTTCTATAAGCTGATCAAAAGCTGCTATTTGTGTTGCAGAGAAACTATCCAAAGTATGTCGGTCTGCAATCTGTCTCAAGGATTTATAGTTGTTTGATATGTGTTCTATTAAAATTTTGAGCTTACCAGAAGGGCTTTCTCCATCCTCTATCTAACAGTTAGGCATTCTTCTGTGTAATACAAAGACGGATTGATCAATTAACCCTTTGTCTACAGTTCCTTCCTTTAACAATTTTTGAGTGGCCATTATCATTAGGTTTGTTGGACTTAACTCAGAGATAGATTTATTCTTGACCTGAGAAGTGCCATTTGCCAAGACTCTTGTTGATGAATCTATTTTTCCTACTTGTATGGACTCAGTTGATTTAACCTTGTCCATCTCAACCTCTTTTGAACCGGTGGCTTCACCACTTGGTGCAGTGTCGATTACTACCGGTGGAGTATTATCCATAGTGTTTCCAGTGTCCTGTACACTCTCTTGCTCAAAATTGGTTTGTGGCGGTATAAATTGTACACTCTCTATGACTATCGGTTGTGGTTTTGTGCCTGTGGTTACAAAACTTCCTAAATTACTCTTTCCTTTTGATTTGTCAGGAATTGTAGGGGATGTTGCCTTTGCAAATTATTCCTGACATGTGAGAAAGTCAGGGTTTTTCTGAAATAATTTTTTCCATCCCTTCATTGTCTCATTTACCACCTCATTCACTCTACCCATCATTAGACTTATCTGGGCCAGTTTCTACTACTAAAATTGTCCTATTAGCAGTATCTATACATCTTTTCATCTCTTCATTATTTATGATACCACATTATTCCAAAAGTGCAACCTCCTTGATTTCCTTATCTCTCTTGATAGCATAAAGTCTCCCTACTTCAAGTTTATTGTATAGAGATAAAGGTATCTCTTTGAAAATTTCAACTAATGGCTTCTTATAGATATCTATATACAATAAAATATTTTCGTCTAGCTCATTTTGCTCACTCTCTTCAAAAAATTCATAATATTTTGACAAATTCTTTTATATCCCATCTTTTGTTACTTCATCAATAATTTCAGCATAGGTCATTGTTGTCCTACCAGATCTAGTATCATCACCCTTCTGCTTTTTGCTTGTTGTTGCTGGTGTGACTGGTTTCCACTTCTGCATAGGCTTCCTTATTGATGGAGGAATACTCTGTTCTACCGGTGGATTTGTCAGTATAGATCCATCTCCCCTTTGTTCTTCAGATTTTCTAACCCATCTCTTGGTGTGATCTTGTTGTATTTCATCTACCTTCTATTTTCCTTTCTCATTGTCTTTATTAGCTGGTTGAGTCTTGCTTTTGCAATACTTGGCAATATGACCTATTTTGTTGCATCCATAACATGTAACATTGTTATTCTGAATTTCTTTGACATATCTGGTATTATTATTCTTGCTTGACCTTCAATGGTTAGCAAAATGTCCAAACTTTCCACATGCATGACATTTAACATTCATTCTGCAGTCTTCTGATTTATGACCATATTTCTTGCAGTTTGTGCATTGAACGGGAACAAAATTGTATTTTTGATTTTCCTTATTTCTAGATTATTTAGCCATGTGCCCAAATTTATTGCAAACAAAACATCTACAATTGAATTTATAAGCATTAGATGACCTTAACAATTTCCTCTGTTATGATGAGTTCTGCATACCAGTTGTCTAATTATCATTTGTAGTACCAGAGCTTTCTCCTTGTGTAAATCCAAGTCCACTGGAATCATGTCTTTGTCTTTTCAATAAGTCATCCAACTATGCAGTACTGATCCTAAACTTTTCTTTATACTCACTTGCAGTAGTTAGGTCATCTCTCGGAGTAGTTATTTGCCTTTCAATTTCTTGTTAATTATTTTGGGAGTGTGCCAAATCAGTTCTCAACAGATTATTCTCATGACTCAATCTTTCACATTCATCAAATGTGTTCTTCAAAGATAAAGTAAGACTATCTTCCTTCTTTTTTCTATCCTCAATATCTTTTGATAACCTCATGGTCAGATCTTGCATTTCATTCTTCATGAGAATATTTACTTGACTTAGTTTCTGACATTGTTCCTTAAGAGCATTTTTCTCCTCATCATCCGGTTGTTGCAAAAGTTCTTTTCTTTTGCCTTGAGTAGATGACAACCTTTTTTGCAGAATAGAAATGAATTCATTTGCAGAATTCAGTTCTTCTTGCAATTTCAAGTTCTTCATCCTTTCAACATCATAATCCTCAAGAGCCATCTCAAGTTTCTACTCCATAGCCATGTTCAAAGATTCTGGTTTTAGGATCTTCCTCAAGCTATTAAAATTCTTTCAAGGAACCAAGCTCTGATACCAATTATTGGGATCTAAGAACACTAAGAGGGGGGGGGGGGTGAATCAGTGTTCTGCCGGAATCAACACTCTTTAACTTTCTAAACCATGCATGTATGTATCGGTAAACATATAAGTATATAACAAGAAGTAAATAAATCATCCACATAAATGAACACCATAACACATAGAATTTATACGTGGAAAACCTCCATGAGGAAAAACCACAGTAGGATTTGTGACCCACAATATCAATTCGCTAGCCATATGAAAAGATATTACATGAATAGGGGCCTGCACTTGCAAGAAGGCACACTGCCTAGACCATACTACTCATCACTAAAGAGCCTTACTAATTACAAGCTTTCTACCAAATTAAATTATTGAATATAAACTCAAGAGTGCCTCTGCTATGCCAGATAGAGTTCTGATTTTGGTTCTACTCTATACCGGTTCACAATCTTGAACTATTATTAGTATTACTTCTCCTCCAAGAGTGTTTTCCTAACTATCTATAGATCATTACATGATATAATGTTCATATACAAAAATGATCTCCATACATATATTTTGCATCTCACAGTTCTGCTATATGCCTATCTCTATACCATCATAATCATATATATTTTAAATTAACCTAGCAGACTGACTTATATACCTATTACATGTGATATGCCTTATGTCGGCTTACAATGCATTTACAAAAGATATTCAATGTTTGCCTCGAAAATAATTACCAAATAATTTAGAAAATAAATCTTCCTTGATGTTAGCTTCCTCGAAGTACCGATGTCGGTGCCAATGTAGCCTTGAATGCTTCCAATGCCGGTATCTTTTGGTATATTCCTCCTAGTGTTGGTTTATGACTTCCATCAAGTCTTGTTGCCTTCTATCTGATCTTGTTGCCATCAATGACAAAATAAATGAATCCAATGATTGTCATTTGCCAACAATAATGAGTCCGCAGTTTGAGTAAACGCAGATAGAAACTTAAAAGGATCCGATCAAGCAAGTGTAGTGCTATTCAGACAGATCAAGCAAAATCCCATTGCTTTGTAAAAATTATAGAAGAACGGAAATCCCCTAACCGGGTAAGCTCTAACAAGATTGGTTACTTCTTAAATCCTCCAACAAGGTGATCCATTAGCTTGGATTCTCAAATCCTCTACCAAGGTTACTCTTAACAGGGTACTTGCTTCTAACAAGGCATTTTGTAGTCAATCCCTTAACTAGGTGATTTTTAATAGGATTACTTCTGAACGAGACTTTTGTAAAAGCTTTAGTAGGCTTGGCTCCTAACAGAGAAAACTTCAGAAGAGTTTAGATAGTTATCTTGTGAACCTCATCTCACCATGGTTTTTCCCATTTGGGTTTCCATGTCAAAATATTTGTGTCATGTGGTAAATGTTTTTGTGGTTATGATCTTATGATTGATTTGATTAACTACTTAACTATTTTGATAAGACATGATAACCGGAAGTATTGAGAAATGAAGTTTGTTGACATATGATAAAGCATTTGGATGTTTACAAGTTTAATGTTGTTTATTGTTAAGTTGCTATAATAGTCAACCAATTTTTGTTATGAGATTTTATCTTGACAGAGATATTTAATTGATAAGTTTACTTTGTGTGATTGAGATTGAGATTGGGAAAGCTTGTATCAATTTTTTAATTTATTGATTCACCCTCCCTCTCAGTAATCTACAAGATAGTTATTCTTTTATCATATCATCAATTGGTATCAGAGCGCCTCAAGTCCTCTAAGATCTAAGCCTAATAGCTTGAGGAAAAGATCTTGCAAATCATGATGAAGAAGGAAGGTCCGAAGTTTAATAGAGAGAACTATAGGATATGGAGTGACAAAATAAATGAAAATATACATCAAGAGTCTGGGAAGTCAGTATTGGGAACATGTCAATACTAAATATGTTGCACTCACTGGGATTCTAACTGATGATCAGAAGAAAGAACAACAAGAAAATTATCAAGCATTAGAGGCCATTACCATTTCCCTGTCTAATACTGAATATGTAGGTGTTCATGGTCTAGAGACTGCACATGAGTTATGGCAAAACTTTGATGAGATTTACAGTGGTGATGAACATGTTAAGATTGCTAAAGAGAAGAGTCTAAGATTAAAGTCTGATGACATGCAGATGACTGAAGGTGAGAATATCCAACACTATGGTCAAAGGATAAAAGAGATGGTGAAATTAAGAGTGCAAGAGGGAAAGTGGAAGATGCCACAGTGATCAGTAAGGTATGGAGAACCATGCTACCGGTCTATGATATCTGAGTTGCAGTTATTTGGGAGCTGAAGTCCATAGACAAAACTAAGGTAACTCTTGACTCCATCATTGGCAAACTTACTGCTTTTGAATTAAATGGTTATGATGGTAGTGTACAGAAATTAGAGTCTGCATTCAGATCTTCTATCCCTAACCCATCTGTGATAAAAAGTAGAGATACTAGTCATGGTTACGAATCCAGATCCAATAGAGATGGTGATGATGAAGATAGATTAATGGAGTTTGAAGCATTGTTTGTTAAAGTGGCTACCTAGAGGCACTGACAAATACAAAGGTAAATTACCTTTAAAATATTTTGCATGAAACAAGATTGGCCACATAGCTGCTAACTGTCCTTATGGTGAAAATAAACACAAGAAAGAGAAATTCAAGAAGTATAAGAGTAAAGGCAAAAGATATTGTCTTATTGTTGTTGACAGTGGTTTCACTGATGAAGAATCTGATGGTGACGCTAGTGAAGATATTGTGTTTGCAACTATTAAGGAAGATATATCAAACCAGAAGACATTAGTGTCCAGGATGGATAACTCTGATGATTGGATCATTGATAGTGGTTGTTCACATCATATGACCTGTGATCAGAGAAAATTTCTTTCCTTGAAGGAATTTGATGGTGGTGTTGTAATATTTGGCAATGACTTACCCTACATGGTTAAACATAAGAGAGATATTTCTCTTAATGGGAAGAGCAGTGTTGATGATGTGTACTGGGTTGAAGGTCTAAAGCACAATCTTTTGAGTGTGACACAACTTAATGACAGAGGATACCCACTAGAGTTCAAAAATGGTATGTGCAAAATCTTTGACAACAAAGGTGAATTGATTGCAACCTGGAAGAAAACTAAAGGTAACCTATTTCACCTTAATCCTAAAGTTAGCAACTGTTTAATTACAAAAATAGATGATAGCTAGCTTTGGTATAGGAGATTTTGTCATATAAACTTTGATAACATTGTTAATGTGAGTAAGTCCAAGACAGTGAGAGTTTTGCCTCATTTAGACAAATCAATTAATGCTCTTTGCAAAGAATGTTAGTTAGGAAAGATGACTTCTTCAACCTTCAAGAGAAAATCCTTCTTAGTGGAGCGTTTGTTAGATTTGGTTCATACAGATCTTTGTGGACCAATAAGAACAAAAAGTATTCAAGGTGATAGATATTTTATGATCCTCACTGATGATTGCTCAAGGATGATGTGGGTCACATTCTCGAAGGATAAGACTGAATCTTTTGGCATGTTCAAGGCATTCAATTCCTTAGCTGAGAAAGAGAGTGGCGAGAAGATAAAATGTCTGAGAACAGATCAAGGTAGTGAATTTACTTCTGAGGAATTCACTAGGTACTATGATGAGAATGACATCAAATGACATCTCTCTGCACCAAGGACACCACGGCAAAATGGTATCATAGAAAGGAACAACTAGTCAATGGTTGAAGATGCTAGGACAATGTTGATACAAGGAGGTGTAGTGAAAACATTTTGGAGAGAAGTTGTCAGTACAACTGTCTACACTATGAACCGAGTTTTGGTGAAAAGAGGTATGGACAAGACCCCTTATGGATATTGGTATGGAAGATCACCTGATGTTAGCTATTTTAAGATATTTGGAAGAAAATGTTTTATTAAGAGAGGAGATTACATTAGAAAATTTGAAGCTAAGAGTGATGAAGGTATATTTCTTGGCTATTCCACCAAGAGTAAGCCCTACAAATGTTTTAACAACCAGACACATAATTGTTGAGAGTGTTGATGTTCGAGTGGATGAATGTCCTGAAGTTTCAAAGGAAATTAGTTTGGAGAAGAAGGATGAAGATCCTTGCATTTTAATTTTGGAACTAGAAACTATTAAATCTAAACTAACAAAGAAAACTTGGATGCACTTGTACAACCAGAACATATAAATTCAGAAGATGATGATAATGATGAATCTGAACCTGAAGATAATGATCATGTTATTCATATATATATGAGACTGAATCACAGTCCTGAAAAGATTATTGGGGATAAGGATGATTGAGTAGTAACCAGAAGGAGAATAAGAGAGAACTCTTGCATGATCTCCACCATTGAACCAAGAACTTCTAAGGAGACATTTGGTGATGATCATTGGGTTAAAGCTATGGAGGAGGAATTGGATCAAATTGAGAAGAACAAAACTTGGACCCTAGTACCTTGATCAGTAAATAAGAATGTTAAGGGTACTAAATGGGTATTCAGGAACAAGTTGAATGAAGATGGTGTTATAGTTCACAAAAAGGCTAGGTTGGTTTGCAAGGGTTATCCATAAGAAGAAAGAGAAGATTATGGCAAAACGTTTGCAATAGTAGAAAGACTAGAATGTGTCAGAAATTTACTTGCATTTGTAGCTAATAATAAGTTCAAGGTATACCAGACGGATGTTAAGTCTACATTTTTGAATGGGATATTGGAAGAAGAAGTATACATAGAGAAGCTAGATGGTTATGCTTTTACTGGTGAGAAAAACATGGTATGCAGATTGCATAAGGTTTTATATGGATTAAAGTAGGCACCCAGAGCATGGTATGAAAAAACTCATACACATATGATGAAGACAGACTTTCTATGAACTAGTGATGATAGTAACATATATCTCAATTTTACAGAAGATGAAATACTGGTCAGTGAAGTATTTGTTGATGATATCATATTTGGAGGTAATGATGTCATGAGCAATGGTTTTGTAGATGAAATCAAAAATGTTTGAAATGTCTTTAGTAGGGGAATTACAAATTTTCATAGGATTAAAGATACAACAAATGAAGAATAGTATTTTCATTACATAATATAAGTATGTGAAAGAGGCCTTGAAGACATTTGGCATGAGTGACTATAAACCTGTTGGGACACCAATGGTTATAAGTGTTACTACTTACTAAGTTGTCGTTAGTTTTATGTCCAAAGTCATTCTATATACTCTAGTCAGCTACTACTACCGAAATATTTAGTCGGTAAGCACAGAGCAGTTGGTTATAGAAGAAAGTAGTCATAGAGCCTAGTATACACCGAGCTATCTACCGAGTAACACTCTGTGTCTACCAAGCAGCAAAAATGATATACCGAGTGAACACACACCGAGTGAAATGTGTTACTAGATTCATTGAACCTAGACACACATGGGAAACATGTTGCAAGATCGAGGAACAAAGAACCGTTATCACATTGGAAATTGCACTTAAAGATTTTTTATGATCTTGAGGTCATCTATCCAATGAAATATTTTATATGGTTATTCATTCAATAAATCATGTTTGTAAGATCGAAGCAATGAACCAGATCACCGACATAAGAGATCTATTTATACAGCATGGATTAAGGATAAAAATATGAGATAGAGAGATATGAATCAAGACATATGTGATAGATAAGGAAGCACTAAGTATTGCGACTGTTAGAGACACAAAGGTCACCGAGAAGGATTTCAGAGAACAGTCAAGGAATAGAGTAAACAAAAGGGTTTACCGAGTTACTTTATGGATTACCAAGGTATGCTATAAGCAAGGTAATCTCATTTTGAGCACATAGAATCTACTATAACATTTCAGATGTGAAGTTACAGATATTTGTAAAGATTTTATTGTAATATTTTGAGTTGTAAGAGAAACCTTTAATAGGGTAAAAGACTCTAACAAAGTCTATAAATTGTAAAGCCTTTAACGAGGTGCAGCATTTAGAATAAGTGTTGTAAAATCCTTTAGCAAGGTAGATCTAACAATCTTGATACTCCTAATAGGGTAATCTATCAAAAATAGCTAAACATGTAGCTCTAACTGAGCAACCTTTATTATTGTAGTAGTGAAGTTGTGGGTGCCATCCTCACCATGGTTTTTCTCTCTAACCAAGAGTTTCTGCGTAACCAAAATATATGTGTTATGGAGTGAATCATGTATGATTGTTATTTTTTTTTTTAGCTTTATGTTATGTTACAAAAAATTTTGGTTTATGCATAACAGTTAAGTTAGTGTTGAAGAAAGGATTTGAGGTACTAATTCACCCCTCCCCTCTAAGTATATTAGCTTTCCATATTGGGCCTAACAATTGGTATCAGAGCTTCAATCTTGGAAAAGGGTTTAACAGCCTAAAGAGAAAGATCTTATCAATGGAAGGCTACAAACGATCTCAGAGAATTGTGAATCTTTAAAATGAATTGGATCATGCTAATCAAGTGATTGCTGACATGCAGAAACAAATGCAAAAATCTCTAAAAGTTAGAAGAAGATTATCAGATGATTTGCATGACTCTCAAGAGTTAGTGGAACAAATTGAAACATCATTTGAGAACAGTATATCTGAAGAGACTGGAGAAATGATTGAAGAACTAAAAGAAAATAACAAAGCAATGACTGATCAATTTAAAGCAATGAAAAGAGGACATGAACATTTCAGCACAAAGATTACTGAAAATCTGGATGCATTGAGGATAGCTGAGGATAAAGTAAGAGATCTAGAAAGAGAAAAACAACAGCTTGAAGCATTAGTATTTGAAAAGAATGATGAAATCACAAGGTTGACTGGGATTCAACAAAATCTGTCAGATCAATTGGGTTATGCACATCATGAAGAAAATCTAAAAGATGATGAGAATCAAGCATTGAAACTTGAAGTATCAATGTTGATCGATGAACTTGAAATAGAGAAGAAATCCAAAGAAACACTGAAGAAGAGTTATGAAGCATCAAAGATGTTGGATGAGCAACTTAATACAAAAAGACCCAACAAAGTTGTAGGACTCGGTTACAAAGGAAAAGACTCTACCAAGAAGGGAATCCACACTACTGAGAAAGGAGAATCATCAAAGCAAGTTGGAAACAAGAAGAACATCAAAGGAAAGAAGCCTATTTGCAACTACTATGGAAAACAAGGACATACTGCTAATATGTGCCAAATCAGAAAAGGTAAGCAATTGAATGTCACTAGGTCTAATGGTTATTATCATAATTACAATAAATATGGTCACACATCTAGCCAATGTAGGAAAAACTCTGCTAGCAATTATCAGAAGGCAAAATTCAAAGGATTTTGTAAAAACTGCAATAGATATGGACATAGTACCGAGAAGTGTTGGTTTAAGCAAAAGAACTATATGTGGTCTACACATCGAGCAAATACTAGAGGCTACCGAACTCACACAGATCCTAACCAACAATATTCTGTAGTACCATGGGATTCCAATACAAGGATATGGTGTGAATGCTGTGGAAGATATGGACATATAAGTGCCAACTACTTTATAAGGTTTGGAATGAACAACCGAAGATCATGGATAAATTCTGGTATGGCATGTTTTCATTGTCACAAAGTTAGACACTTGGCTAGAGATTACAGAGATCAACCTAGAGGAGACACTGAGGGAATAAAAGGCAAATTACAAATGATTTAGAAAAAGAAGGAAATTATGTCAAATGAAGAAAGTGTCTTATCTACCGAGTTAGGTGCATCTATTCCAAATTAATCGGTAAAGGTATGAAGGGACTACATTCTCTAAAAGGTCAAATCTTAACAGTTCCTATTTTATCATGTACTTAATTAAAAATCTACATAACTAAAGATGCGTAGGAAATTTGAAATTTTTATCAAGTCTTCTGGGAGCCTGTCTAGTCGGTAAATACAGGAAGTCTGGATACTCGGTAAAAGCATAAAAAGGAAGTGGTACCAAGTGCATTTAATATTTTCTGACCTAACTGCACAAAGCCAGATAACGTATATTGTGTACTTAAAGCTTTTGCGCGGTCATTTTACACTCACCAAGTTTTCAAGAAAGCAGACCAAAGTGATTCAAAGGTGATCAAACCTCCTCCGAAGTGAAATTCAAGGTATTTACATCAATCATAATGCATTGTCAAGCTAGTTTACCGATCATATTAGTTCTGAATATCTGTTTTACATTTGTTAAGTGGAAAGCGTCTGTCATTTTAAAGTTTTCAAACCCTAAGAATCTTTTGTTAAGTGATAATCCGAAATCTACAATGGCACCTAAGATCCAGAAGCCCATTGTTGTTGAGAACATTGAAAAGCCCTCACTAAAATACTCTCTAACTCCCAAAGTAGCATCTGAACCGGATGATAAAACTACATTTTCACTCAGTCTGGATAGGGTTTTACTAGTTGAGGATGTCAGATTCTTCACTAAGTGTCGTGTTGAGGAACTAGGTCATGTTGAGATCAAGGACACATATGATGAATTGTGTATCGATGGGAAATTGGATAGCAAGTATGAACACATTAAATTCAAGGGATTGACCGAAGCCCTAACCTATCCCCGTGTATTCAAACCCCAATGGGTCAAGTTTGTTCGGAGCAGAGTTCATGATGATTTCATGTGTTTAGAGGAGAAACCATTCAAGATCACCAAGGAAATTATTCACTTGATCACCGGTTACCCTATTTTTGATCATGCCTGAGCTCAAAAAATGATATCACAAAAGGAATTGATCAATTTAGCCAGAGTTGAATCTGATTGCAGAGGACTGAAATTGAACAATGTGACAGATGCAGAGCTAAAGTTTTCCATTAGAGTAATAGGTTATTGTTTCTTTCAATCGGCAAGGGAAAATAGTGTACCCTATGCAATAGTCGATTTAGCATATAAAATTGTGAAGAAAGGAATCAGAATTGATCTATGCGAAGTATTGTTGAAAAACCCATTTGAGAATCTAAACACCATAAGAAAGCCAAAGAAGAACAACTCGGCAAACACACTAAAGTTTGGATCACTTTTGGTATGCATGTTTTTCTCTTTTGAGAAATTCTTTCCATCAGTCGGTAATGTAGTTTGGGAGCTACACCGACCAATCACCCACCAAACCAATGACTTCATCAAAAAGCTAGGTGATAACTTCAATGATATTATGGATGATTACTTTAGCAAGTTTCAAGAAAAGATGCATAACAGGTATAGATTTCCACCCAAGTTAGTAGAGAAATACAAGGATGATATATGCTTTGAAGTAGACACCGACTACTACTATGTCAATGCTATGGAACCGAGAACTCAATCTTTGCCACCTATGGGTTATGAGATTGATTTTGACATCACACAACAACAGATAGATGTTTTTCTTACATTACCAAGGCATGCTACCGGGCTAAGATACAGTACATTTGAAGAAGTTAAAGAGAAAGTTAAGATGAGTATTGTAGTACCCAAGGCTACAAGGAAAGAAAAAAAAATGATCAAGGTATTAACGGAGAAATTTGGAGAAGGTTCTTCCTCCACACCTATCAAGGGCACTATAGTCATCACTGAGGAGGAATCTAAAGCCCAAGAGGTAGTTATTACATTGAGCATCGAGTTGCCTAAATGGAAAGTTTTGAAAAGGAAGAAACAGGATACATCAAAGGTATCACCGACTCCTTTAGTAAAGAACCCAAACACAAGATCATCTGCAGTGTCACCAAGTAAGAAACCAAAGAATGTTGCCACACCAAAGGTAAAAAAAACTTATAAGAAATCTACTCGGAGACTCATTTTGACTAAAGAGTCCAGTGACACCGAATCTGAAGACAAAAGTAAATTTCAGATTGTCAAGAGTAAAAAGGAAAATGTACATAGTGTTGATAATTTTTGTACTAATCTGAAGCAATATGGTGGATTTGGATCATTTAGATATGTTAAGTATGAATCTAGAAATGATGCAGAAAAGAGACAAATTGAAGAAGCCATAATCTGCACTCTTCTGAAATTCTGATTGGTCCCATTGGAAGTAACTAATTCTCTTCCAAGAGAATTGTATTTGCATATTGATAATAGGTGGACATATGCCATGGACTCAAAAAAGCAGGTGAGAGAAATAAGTCTAGTACATCTCTTTCCAAACATGTCAGTATATGAGATCAATGAACGTCTGAAAAACTATCACAAAAAATTCCTAGTCAAACAAAGAGCCTTAAAATTGATGAATGGCCTTTATCTAGATGTAGAGAATGAGACCAAAGAAAAGTGGTAGGAAATCTTTCGAATCAAGAATGTTGGTGAGCAAGCTGAAGTTGAAATAGTTGATGTCACCTAGCAAGATCTTGATATCACCAAGCAAGACCCTGCTGACACTCTACAAATTGGTGAGGATATCATGGATGCCGAGGCACGAGAATAGGAAATGATAGAAGGGAATGCATATGCCAAACTGGTATCCACTGAGTTAGTTTTGGAACAAGTTCAGCCCTATCCTCTGGTCACTTAGCCTTTTTCAACCAGCCTTTTTCAACCTAGGCCCCTCAGGATACTGAACAAGGAATAGAGGGTCACAAGTCTACAGAAGGAGAAGTGACTTCTCAGGCCACTGGGGAACAAACTTCTCAAGCTCCTTCTAGCACTAAAAATGTTACAACTAAGACCTCGAGCAAGGATTCACCGAAGGCTACATCAGAGGTTCAAGAAATTGACAAAAGTGTTGCCTCTACCAAGCAACCTACCGAGAGTCAACAAACCTCCCAAGCCATTGTATTAGTTCAACCGATGAAAATTAAAGAAAAGAAAATGAAAAAGTATAGTTTCAAATTAGATTTGTCAAAACCAATAGTGTTGCCAAATGTTGACATATCCAAATTAAAAGGGCAAACACTCATTGAATTCAGTAAACTATGCAAAGCCAAAGTAGAATAGGAAAAACAAATGGCTATTCAAAAGAAAAACAAAGTACTTTGGAAGGTGAAAGCACTATTAACAGATATGCTACCTGAAGCTACAGTGACAAAAGATGCAGCCATCCATATTCAACTGGATGAACTCCTAACTAAAATAGAGACATCTGGAGTAGACGCACCTAAATACTTGAGCAAGTTAAAGGACAAAGAGCTCATTGCTAAAATGATTGAAGAGGTACAAAAATCCATTGCTATTGGAAAAGTAAAACTTGTCAAATTTATTGTTGAGTTGTCCCCTCAACTCAAGCATATTCTTTATTTATTTCAAAAACTCTGTACATTCTCTTTATTCATTAAAGATATCAAAAATAAAACAGAAGTGATTGAGAAAGAGATCACTAATCTCTCAAATAAGTTGACCACTGAGTCAAATTCTATTATGCATTTCTATACAAAGTTACAAAAGCTCATGGCTCAACAATTGGAACTTAGGAATGAAGAGCACCAAATCAGAATGGACATTATGACTCTTCAAACCTTATTCATTCCACACTTGTCCTCCGTCCAAGAGCAGATCAACAAGGATACCTCCCTATCCACTTAGCCAGAGGGAAGCACCTTAGATGGACTAATTTCACTGTTAGCTGACATTACAGCTCAGAATTCACTCATGGATAGTGTCAAGGATACCCTCTCTGCCACTCTTACCGATGCAAGGACAAAGTACAAATCCATTTTTGACCAGTTGCCTCCATCGAATGGTAACTAAGTTTTGATGTTTGTCAAAAATGGGGAGTATAGTATCAAAGTATCAAAGGGGGAGTATACTGAGCAGTGAATTGAGTAGTGACAACTGAGCAGTTAATATAGAATATTGATCACAGCGCATGCATAATTAGAGTTTTGTACAATATATTGATAAGGGGAGTATATCTAAATATACTATTTATTGACTATTGTATATACTGTCAGTTTAGTAAAATTTTGTAAGTAATAGATTTTTGAGTTATGACTTTGAAAGAAGTTTTGTCAAACATCTCAACTAATGTCAAAAGGGGAGATTGTTACTACTTACTAAGTTGCCATTAGTTTTATGTCCAAAGTCATTCTATATACTCTAGTCGATTACTACTACTGAAATATTCAGTCAGTAAGGACAAAGCAGTCGGTTATAGAAGAAAGTAGTCACAAAGCCTAGTATACACTGAGCTATCTACCAAGTAACACTCTATGTCTACGGAGCAGCAAAAATGATATACTGAGTGAACACACACTGAGTGAAACTTGTTACCAGATTCATTGAACCTAGACACACATGGGAAACGTGTTACAATATCAAGGAACAAAGAACTATTATCACATTGGAAATTGCACTTAAATATTTTGTATGATCTTGAGGTCATCTATCCAATGAAATATTTTATATGGTTATTCATTCGATAAATCATGTTTGTAAGATCGAAGCAATGAACCAGATCACCAACATAAGAGATCTATTTATATAGCATGGATTAAGGATAAAAATATGAGATAGAGAGATATGAAGCAAGACATATGTGATAGATAAGGAAGCACTAAGTATTGCGACTGTTAGAGACACAGAGGTCACCGAGAAGGATTTCAGAGAATAGTCAAGGAACAGAGTAAACATAAAGGTTTACCGAGTTACTTTATGGATTACCGAGGTATGCTATAAGCAAGGTAATCTCATTTTGAGCAAATAGAATCTTCTATAACATTTCAGATGTGAAGTTGCAGATATTTGTAAAGATTTTATTGTAATATTTCAAGTTGTAAGAGAAACCTTTAACAAGGTAAAAGACTCTCACAAAGTCTATAAATTGTAAAGCCTTTAACCAAGTGCAACATTTAGAATAAGTGTTGTAAAATCCTTTAGCAAGGTAGATCTAATGATCTTGATACTCCACATGTAGCTCTAATCGAGCAACCTTTATTATTGCAGTAGTGAAGTTGTGGGTGCCATCCACACCGCAATTTTTCTCTCTAACGAAGAGTTTTTGCGTAACCAAAATATATGTGTTATGGAGTGAATCATGTATGATTGTTATTTATTTGTTTTAGCTTTATGTTATGTTACAACAGTTTTTGGTTTATGCATAACAATAAAGTTAGTGTTGAAGAAAGGATTTGAAGTACTGATTCATCCCTCCCCTCTCAATACATTAGCTTTCCATATTGGGCCTAACAAGAAGTTGCAAGTTGTCTAAGCAAGATGAATCTAAGTTTTTTGATGAGAAGGAATATAGGTCAATGATTGGCAAATTGCACTATGTTGTTCACAATAGACCGGATATAGCCCATGTGGTTGGCATAGCTGCTAGATTCCAAAAGAATCCAAAGGAAACACATCGGATAGTAACCAGAAGAATTTTTAGATATTTGAAAGGTACTATTGACTATGGATTATAGTATCCACATGGAGGAAACTTTGATTTGAAGGTGTACACAGATGTTGATTGGGTAGGAAATGTTGATGACCAAAAAATCACAACCGGTACAGCATTCTTTCTTAGAGGAAGACTTGTTTCATGGAGTAGTAATAAGCAGATTTGTACTTCACAATCTACTGCTGAAGCTGAGTATGTTGCAACTTATATGAATTGCACACAAGCTATTTGAATGAGGCACATTTTGGAAGGTTTTAAGATGGATATTTCAGAACTCATAAAATTTTTATGTGATAATTCAAGTGCCATAAATATTTCTAAGAATCTTGTTTTGCACACATGAACCAAACACATTGAATTGAAGTATCATTTCTTGAGGGAAAAAGTGTAGAGCAAAGATGTTATCTTAGAGAATGTTTCTACCAAGGAGAAACTTGCAAATATTTTTACCAAACCTCTACCTAAGACTACATTTGAGTATCTTAGAAGTCAACTAGGGGTTGTACCCCTTCATGAGGTTAGTTGAGCATGATGTTGATTGCATAAGTCCCTGAATCACTTGCAAAATTTTATAGAAGGATTGGTGTAGTAGTGGAAGCTATTCCATAGGGGGGGATCTAAGTTGCAGATTATTGTTATTGTATAGTAAATTTATAATTACATGATTTACTTTCAATTTGACGTTGTTGTCAAAGGGGGAGAAGTATTATTTGATTATGAGGAGGAGAACCAGTAACAAGATGAAGACATGGAGAGCGTGGTGAATACTTGGTAATGTGAACCAAGATTCCTATTCGCAATCACAACAACAATCAATAGGCATTGATATTTATATTGCCATCAATGCCAAAGGGGGAGATTGCTGGCATTTGCATTAAGATTGCATTAATGATATGTTATGTTGTAATTGATGTTAATTAACCGATAATGATATTGTTGATATTGCTATTATTATTGATATTGTCTTGTAATCGGTAGGAAGAGCTTTGTGGAGGACATTGTAAACCACTATGTAAGTTTGTGAGTTGAACTAATAACCAGTATAAGAGGTTAAACCCTATCTATGTAATGTAACAAGTAAACCCTACTAATTATTTTTATTAAACCCTAACCGATTAAGGTTGTTGAATTGGTTATGTTGGTTTATGATCTAATGATGAGCGGTAATGATGAAAACAGATGTGATCATTGTATGAAGACAAGTTAAAATTGTTTTGGCACGTTTTTGTCTAGGGAATGAGAAAAGTGTATTGCATATAATGTAAAGCGTGTGATGAGTTACTAAGTCCGATGAAGTAGTGATCAAGGAGTGGTTGGAGTTTTCTTGATTAATGTCTATAGACTACTATGTAAATCCAATGGTCATACCTAAACCGATTTGTTTGTAATCTCTATGAGAGAATTAGGGTTTTGTTGTGTTACCAACCTAATTGATTTAATATAAGGTCAATGAAGTTGTTTTGTAAAAGGTGTTGGCAAAAATTAGCTGAGTGTGTGGTTGTCAAACCGGATAATGAGTCTGTAGTTTGAGCAATGACATATAGAAACTTAAAAGGATCTGATCAAGCAAGTGTAGTTCTATTCAAATAGATCAAGCAAAATCTTGTTGTTTTCTAACAATTATAGCAAAACTGAAATCCCCTAACTAGGTAAGCTCTAACAAGCTTGGTTACTTCTTAAATCCTGTAACAAGGTGATCTATTAGCTTGGATTCTCAAATCCTCTACCAAGGTTACTCCTAACAAAGTACTTGCTTCTAACAAGGCATTTTTTAGTCAATCCCTTAACCGGGTGATTCTTAATAGGATCAGTTCTTACAAGGACTTTTGTAAAATATTTAACAGGCTTGGCTCCTAACAGGGCGAACTTCCGAAGATTTTAGACAGTTATCTTATGAGTCTCATCTCACCATGGTTTTTCCCATTTGGGTTTCCACGTCAAAATATTTGTGTCATATGGTGAATGTTTTTGTGGTTATGATCTTATGATTGATTTGATTAACTACTTAACTATTCTGATAAGGTAGGATAACCGGAAGCATTGAGAAATAAAGTTTGTTGACATATGATAAAGCATTTGGATGTTTACAAGTTTAATCGTGTTTACTGTTAAGTTGCTATAATAGTCAACCGATTTTTCTTATGAGATTTTATCTTGACAAAGATATTTTATTGATAAGTTTACTTTGTGTGATTGAGATTGAGATTGGGAAAGCTTGTATCATTTTTTCAATTTACTAATTCACCCCCCATTGTTAGTAATCTACTGGATACTTATTCTTTCATCATACCATCTTAATCATGAGAGTGCGGTGAAAAGGATTTTTCAGGTGTTTGGAAGGAACAACTGAATAAGGTTTGTGGTATCATAAAAAATAATGATTTTACACTATGTGCATATATAGATGTAGATTGGGTTGGAGATGTTGATGACCGGAAGAGCAAGTCTGATGGAGCTTTCTTTCTTGGAAATAAACTTGTTTTGTGGATCAACAAGAAGCAGTCATGTACCTATTTATCTATTGTTGAAGCTGAGTATGTTGTTGCTACTACAAATTGTAGATAAGTTCTATGGATGAAGTAAATATTAAAGGATATAAGGGTGGATTGAAATGAACCTATAGTTATTCATTGTGATAACTCTGTTGCTATTGACATATCAAAGAATCCGGTATTTCATTCTAAGACAAAGGACATATCTATCAAGCACAAATTTTTGAAGGAGAAGGTGGAAGAAAATGAAGTCAGACTGGTTTATGTGAACACTAAAAAGCAGATTGTAAATAGCTTCAGTAAACTTTTGTCTAAGGAATCATTTGAGTACTTCAGAGATAGATTGGGGGTTTCTGCCCCTCTGGTAGAGACCTGAGTGATGTTGATTGGCATCAGTCCGATATGTGTTTACAAAGCTACTATTCATTCTAGATTGATGTGTTGGTGCTACTACTCAGGGGGAGTAGTCATTTGTGTGGTTCAGTGGATTTATGATTTTTCTTTCATGTTTATGTCAGATTTTTGGCATTGATGTCAAAAGGGGAGAGATATATATGAAAAATAGAGCTTAACAGGGATATCATTCATAGGGGGAGTTTGTTAACTTCACTATAATATCATCTTATGGGAGATTGTTGGTTGTCTTCCTTTGGTGGAGACTTGTTTGGCATTTCTTGGCACATGGATGTTTTTCACATCTAGTGTTGCCATCAATGCCAAAGGGGGAGATTGTTGGCAATTGGAGGAATTGATTATGCATTGCATTGATGTTTTGTCATTCATGGAAACACTGACTGTTTTGGTTATTTACTAGTTTCTGGTAGGTTTTGGTAGAGCAGTTGGATTATGATATTGATCTGGTATACTTTGGTTGGTGGGATTGGTTTGGATCTATCATTCATGCTATTCAAATTTGTATCATGATCAATTGATTCAGGATTTGATGACTCGGGAGTTATCATTTGTTATAGTAAGCCTTTTGGTCACTGGTAAGCTTTGTTGAAGATCTTTTTATGCTCATGATAAGTGGTATTGGCATGACTTCTAGATGTCTTTTGGGATGTTGTTGGTTATATTGTTCATGTTCTTGTTGATCGGTGGTGTTAGATTTGGGTCCGGACCTAATGCTATCTTATTCTACTAGGTTATGGACCGGTTTATGTAACTTGTTGGTGGATGATCCCAATGCATTTCTGGTTGGATCTATTGATTGGATTATGTTGTTTTGGTCTTAGGCCGACTTGGTTGATCATTGGATTGTGGGTTTATGTTATGAATTTATTGTATTATCTTTTAGGTGGCTAACCTAATTGTTTAGGTCTCAGGTTGGTATAAATATGATGTAAGATCTCTTTCTAGATCATGGGCATATTTGTGGATTTTAGGGATATAGGATTATTTGTATGCACATAAGGTTATAATCATATGTAAAGGTTTTGCTCGATCATAGGTGATGAAATTGGGTTGGTTAAAGAGGTTTAAGACCTTCGATACTGAGCTTAACCGTAACTGTATTCAGGCATAGGAGATGTTATTCTTGTAGTTCACTCTTCTTTCCAGATTGTAGTCTGGATTTATTTTTTAGTTAGTGAGGCTCCTTTTGTGATGAGCAATGTGCTCTAGGTTGTTGGCCTTCCTGCATGTGCAGGCCCCTCTTTATCTAATCATATACTTACTGCAAAAGTATTATCTGACTATGGGTAAGCTTCCCACCGTAGTTTTTCCCTTTATCAGGTTTTCCAGGTACAAATCTTGGTCTTATCTTTTGTGGATTATATTCATTCTTATTTGTTATATCTTCTATTTCGATAATAAGGTTTTAATACTTAAAGTTATATAATCTATTAAAACTAATTTACCCCCCCTCTCAATTGTTCATTAGTTATCTGAGATGACTTACAAGAGGAAGTAAAAATGAGAATGAAGATTGAGATTCATATTTATTGATCCGGTTGATTCTTAGAGTCTCGGTTGAATTGTATCTCGCTTGAACCCTACATGTAACTAGTTAACCATCGGATGTTCAATGATGATTGAATGATGATAACCAGTTAGTTGCCAGAAGTTCTAAGGCAATAATATGATCTATTTATGTAATCTTGCTATATTGTCTTATTGATTTCATTGTGTTACTCTTGCTACATAAGCCAATCGATTCTATTTTGAGAGTTTCATAGGTTGTGGTTGCATCAAGTGGTATTAGAGTTTGTTATGAACCAGTTAGTAGAAGACTTGTTTGCAAACCATGAGGTATTGCTTTGGGTGGATAGATCACCGATTGGAGGCAGGTTGCGCCTGTGTTTAATAAATCACTGAAGGGAGCCAATTGAAACTATTAGTCAAATTGCCGAGCTAAGGCAGTTCACTGGAGTGGAAGAGGAGATGCCATCTAGAAGGAAAAATCCCTGAAGGGTAGAGAAAATGATGGAGGACTTCAAGAATGAAGTAAGGAATGAAATCCGAAACACATTGGCTGGTTTGTGGAGAAACCCTGAATCTAGGGATGAGTGTGAAGAAGTTGGTGAAGAGATTGAAGTAGAAGAGGCTAAAGGACCGAAAGATGGAAGAGAGGAAAGATTCCTAAGAGCAGTGGGGCAAGCGAATAAAGTTCATAAAGTGAAAGTTTCAAAATTTTCTGGAACGCTAAACCCAGGGGACCTGATTGATTGGATCATAGAGTTGGAGGATTAATTTGAGTTTGAGAATGTCAAGGATGCATAGAGAGTCCAGTTGGCATAGATTAAGTTGAAATGGCATGCTACCTTATGGTTGAAAGAATTGTAGAAAGATAGTGGGGAATAGTGAAATGAAGATCACCCAGTGTAGAGAGATGGTTGCAATATTGAAGGCCAAGTTCATACCAAGAGACTTTGAGTTGGAATTATTTAAGAAGTTATAGAACCTGAAATAGAGAAACATGAATATGAAATAGTACATTAAGAAATCCTACAAGGTGATGATTAGATCTTGACATAGAGAGATGTACAAAGAAAAGGTGGTGAGGTACACAAATGGACTTGCATTTAACATTCAGAATGAGATGAGTATGTTGAGGGTTTCCATAGTTGAAGAAGCTTACCAGTATGCTTTCAAGGCTGAGGCAGAGATGAGAAGAAGACAACTGAATAACCCTAGAGGGAAGGAGATATTCAAGGGGCAGATGAGTACAAAGAAGTATAATATGAAGGAAGAATAAAAGACCTAAGTGGAGTAAAGAACTGGAATTGAAAACATAGAGGAAAGGCACTGGCAGTATCGGTAGAGAACTTACTGGAAAATATTTCAAGTGTGGGGAAATCAAACATATATTTTATGAATGTAAGTAGGGAATGGATAATGAGGAACTGAAAGGTGAAGTTACCAGACCAAAGATAATCCCTTATGTTTAGAAGAGTCATGATGGAGAAGAGAAGTGAGGATACCGGATCTACTCAGAGAAAGAGTCCTTTCCAGACTGTGTGCCAATCAGGTGGTAAGTGTTGCAAGGTTATTATGGATAGTGGAAGTACTGATAATTTAGTATCTGAAAAGATGGTAGTAAATCTTGGATTGAAGAGGCTTGAACGTCCTTGTCCTTACAAGGAAAGTTAGTTACAAGATGATCAAAAGATAGAAATAAAGGAACAATATTTGGTGAATTTCAATATTGGGCCTTTTAGAGATGAGGGTTTATGTGATGTTGTATCTATGAGTGCTTGTCATGTCTTGTTGAGAAGACCTTGGCAGTTTGTTAGAGGAGCTATTTATGACTGTACAAGAAACCTAGTCACTATTGAGAAATATGGGTAGAAGTTCACAATGAATTCTTTGAAAGAGAAAGAGAAGGAGGTGAATAATTCGAGTCTTGAGAAAAATTGTTGTAGTGAGAGACTGGTTGCAGAGGTTATACCGAAAGGTGACTTGAGTTTTCAAAAAGATCTGATAGATAAGCCTGGTGGACAGATAGAACTGGATGACAGAGAGCTTATGGTGGTAAACCAGTTGATGTCTTGTGGCAGAAACAAAGCTTAGTCGCAGAAGGAGGGTAGTAAATAGAGACAATGTGTAGATCTGGTGCAAAGGAAGAGAAACAAAGAGATTCAGGGGTTAGAGAAGATGATTGAGATTTCAGAGGAGTGAAAGAAGAGGTTGGCAGATAAGGAAGATGTTTGGATAAAAAATGAGCATGGGGTATTTATCCTGAATCCTTTTAGATGTTCATGAGTTGCCTCTCATGGAACATCTTTTTTTCTACATGGGGTGTCTGATGTAGGAGCATCCTCAGCCTATGAGCTATCTAGCATGAACAAAAAATCTTTCCTTGCAGTTTAGTTCTTGTTCAGTTTAGTGTGCAGTTTTATGTGTTCTTACCAATTGGTACTGATAGTTGCTTTCTTTTCATTGCAGATCTTATTTTTGGTTTCTAGGTTGGTTCTTATGTGTAATTCCATATTTTTCAGTCCATTTGGATTCTTTTTTTGATCAATTATTGCTCCCGATTGACTGTTTCTAGGTTCCTGAATAGTTCTTGTTCTTACCAGTTAACTTTCCTTCATTACCAAAGCGATTCTTCACATGTGGGTCTATTTTGGATCTTGTCTGACATTCTTTGGCATGTGGCCAACCTTCCTACTAAACCACACTTCTTGGTTGTTATTTTCTAAAGTAATTTCTTTAATTCTTAGGTTCGACCTAGTTACATGTTTCATTTTCTTGCATTGGTAAGTGTAATCCTTTGAGGCCAACTCAGATATGTTTCAGAGGGTATTTATATGGCACTATGTAATCATTTGAAAGGGTAGAGGAATTAAAAATGAGAATGAGTATTGAGATTCACATTTAGTGATCTAGTTGATTCTTAGACTCCTAGTTGGATTGTATCTGGCTAGAAGCTTGCATGTAACTGGTTAACTACCAGATGTTCTATTATGACTGTATGATGATATCCGGTTGGTTGCCGAAATTTCTAAGGCTAATATGATCTATTTTCGTAATCTTGTTATTTTTTCTTGTTGCTTTCATTGTGTTACTCTTGTTGTATAAGCCAGTCAATTCTCTTTTGAGGTTTCACTGGTTATGGCTGCATCGAGAACTGTCTTCATCCTCATAGCATTAATTTTTATAGATATTTGTCTCAGAAACTTTCTCTAATGATTCAAAATGAGAATCAACTGACTCAAGAAAACTCTTTAGCTTATTGGAGGGTGTGTCACATGAGTCCTTCTTTAAAGATGGCAAAATTTTCTCAAGAACACTCTTTGCCAATGATATCACTTCACTATCCTCCGTGTGGGATTTTAGTAAGTCTTCACTAGCTTTGGCTTGAGGGAGTGTAGCTAATTTAAGCATCTGAACAGGGGATAGAGAGTCAATATTGATAGGGCCTTGGAAAAAATCTATGTCACTCATGATCTGCTCCCCCTTCTCAGATTCCATAGTGTCTCTTACCACCAGAATCTATTCAACCTTGCTTTCTATTTCCTCTTCTTCTACTGCCTTCTCAAGTTCAACAGTTACTACCAGAGGGTTTTGGGTTCCCTCATCTGTATCAAATTCCTTCTGACTTGTATTTTCTTTATCAACTATAGTATCCTCAACTCCTACATCTTCTGGAGCAACTATGACAACCTCTTGAGCTGTCTGTTCTCCTAGATCAACAATTTTTGGTTCATCTCCTAGGGATGACATTCCTAGGACTTCCGAAACATACTCTTGAACATCTTCTCAAGATCTCTCAAGAATCACCTCATACTGATACTTTGAAAGAATTTCCCTCAAGATTTGTTTAGTCTCCTTGTGGACTTCTTAATTTTTTCCAATCATTAATTTGTTCACCCTTGATTTACTCCTGAACTTATCTTTGTTTTCATTAATAATTTTATCTATTTCCACTTTAGCAATTACCGAACAAAGTTGCACTAACACATATTCCCTTGTCCTTTCTTCCTCTAGTCTGGCTAGCTCTTTCCTTATTTTTAAGAAGTCATACAAGGTCCTAGGAACTTATGATATAATCTCAATAAGAGCTCTATTATACTTATTCAAGTATACAACTATGGCCTCTTCCAATGATCTCTTCCCTTTATCATCCAATAGATCATAAAATTGAGAAAATAGTTTGAGATTACCTTGTTCAGTTATTAGTTCCTTTACTTGCTTGAGAGTTATTCCATATTGTTCCACTTCAGCTCTTGACTTCTTTCTAGGTTGCCCATCACTGGATGGTCGCTTCTTGACAACTCTCGTAGCTATAGATATTTTCTTTACTTCTTTTACAACTTCATTAGATTCATTTTCCTCTTCTTCTAGAGATGCTAACACATAAACTCTATGTGGTTTTTGTTTCTTCCTCTTCCCACCTCCACCAAATGAGCAGGCTCAAGGTTTCTGAGCATCAAAGGAGGGTAAAAAGTGTCTTGTCTACCTTGGCTTAGATGGAGGGGTTTTTCAGTTTGGATTCCTTAGGCTTCACCATATCTTTATCCTTCAAGGTGTTCTTCTTTCGAGCTCTCTAGACCACCTACTTGGTGATCCCCATAGTTTCCACCAACTACTCCACCTCCTTCCTTACCTTCTTCTGAATCTTAGGTTTCTTGAATTGATAGTGCAAGCTCAAGCTCTTCTCCTTATATGTGTCAAATCTCTCCTCATATTTATCTATCCGTTTTCTCAATAGGTGGCGAGCATATGCCTCAAGCATATGTCCTTCTACGTCATACCCAATGGGCATGATCCATGAATTCCTTGGCTCAACAACCTCCATAAGACATTGGTCAGTATCAACCATAAAACATATAGTATCTTGATATTTATCAACTATGTCTCTAGGAATCCTTTCTCTTCTTTACATCATGCTTTGAAATTATAGAGGGGAAAAGCGATACCAGGTGACTAGGACCTAATTCCACTTTTGCCAACACATTCAAAATATGAAATAGCCTAGGGAGATAGATCACTTTCGCTACTTTTTGTGAGAAAGAGAGAGACAAGGATTATGTCTTAGGGTTTCTATTCTTCTTGTTGTATATGAAGAGAAGATATAAAAAATAGGGTGTGATTGATCAACTAGACTAAGAGATAAATAATGAAGCATATATGAACTGAAATTGCAGAAACTTGCAGATCTAAAATTGAGATACTAAAAGTAGAGAAGGGGGAGGAATTTAAATGTGTACCTAGTGCTGAAAAATGATCCAAACTGACTTGGAAAGGGGTGCCATGCTTTGGTCCTATTTTTTTCTGACAAACAACTGCAGTTGAAGGCCTGCAAATTTGATGTTTTGGGCTTCCACCCTATCAAATTTCAATTGAAACTGGTAGAATCTAGACGCTGGACTAAGGCTCTTAGGGAAGACCAGGACGTAGGACCAGCACACCCAAAGAGGACCAATGTACCCAAGGAAGACTAGGGTGCCCAAGGAGGACCAAGATGCAGGATCAGGGCACCCAAGGAGGACCAAGGTGTAGGACCAAGGCACCACACCCTTGTACCAGTAATTTATGCTCAAATTCGATCTTCAAGACTATGTCTGTGTGCTCTGTCAGACCTAAAAAATTTAGCGACGATCGCTTGTAACTGAAAATAGGGTTTTGGGCAGCTATATGGGGTTTTTCCTTAGTCAAATCCCTATTTTGGTGATTTCCACCTCAACAAATAGCCAATTTGTATAGTAAAATAGTGTGTGTAGGAATCTTGTGTGTGTGCAAGATCCTAAAATGAGAAAGATAAGAAACTAGAGCTACCCTATGCTTTGGAGAGTAAACCCTAGATGTATGTAAATATAAATGTAAATGTAAATGTAAGTGAGAATTCTCTAAATAAAATGTGCTAAATGATCTAAAGCATGAATGTAAATGCAAAAACTAGTTTAAAAAATCTCATACAAAGACATGAAACCATATCAATCCCCAAGGGAGAGATACATGCCACTTAATCTCCTATTATTCTTCAATGTCTTCAAGGCTCCTAATTGATGATGAATACTTGATGAATTCTTAATGAATGTTTTTTAAGACTCAACATAAGCTTCTCTTTCACTACATAGAAGGCTCCTTGTGATTGCTAGCTCTTTTCGCCTAAAAAAATTTCCCTTCAAATGAAGAAAGAGAGATCTTATGTATGAAACCCTAGATATTAATTTCATCTTTATTTCGGCCTAGGATTTGAATTTCCTACCAATTTCTTGGGGTTAAACATTATAATATCATAGAATTATGCTCCCAAAATTTTGGGAAAAATGTCGGGGACGTTACACTCGGTCCAACCAAATTTTGACCAAATTTTGTAGGGCTATTAGATATGATGATATTAGAGAGAATCCCAAAGTTACAACTGATTCAGAGATGTTTTGATATGAGAAATCAGGCCTTAAAGGTTGAAATAAGACATAATTATGGTTTATGATTTAATAATTTATTGGAGGAATAAAATAAAAAGGGGCACACTTAGGGTAAAGGGCCGAATTTTATGATGTATTAAGTGATGAAATATGAATTTAGATTTAATTAAATTAATTAATTAAATTCTTAAAGGGGAATTACAATAGAAGATGCAAACACACTAAGGCAGGTGCTAAACTAAGCGTAGAATTGTACCACCCTAGCAAGGGTGCACAATTTACGATACTACATTTATCCCCCTTTTTAGTGGTCATATGACACAACATGCATATGAAAGATAAATTAAAGTAAACATTCATGAAAAAGGATATATCCACAAGTTGTCAGACAAAGCCCCCAGTGGTATTTGCAGTACACAGTTAGGAACCGCACCCTACAAAACCACATGTTAGATAAAATCACAAAATCATCTAAATTATTACTAATGAAGGTGATGAAAATTATAGTGTAGCTATATACCACCCTTGTTTCAGCTTGCTAATTTAGTGAGTTGAAATAGGGTATCATGTTTACCATATTGAATTGTGAAAGAAGATTGATAACAAATGCTCACAAGAAGATTTGATAAAAGATCAAAAAATAATGGAGAATCATTTGGTAAGAAAGAGGACTAAACCTCAATTCCAACACAACAAGGAGTGTGAGGATTTGAGAGATCTCTAACATAAGATGAAAGATTTAGATGGAAACAAATACAAATAGATATAATCCAACAAACAATGCAACTCCATAAAGAAAATTGCAAAAGAATGGAGGATTAAAATGACATCAAAGAGAGATTATTTATAACAACACTCTTCTAAAAGAAGGAAAGATATCCTCAATAGGAATATGCACATTCACCCAATAGAAGGGTTTATTATAAAAGATACTACTCAATGAAGAAAAGAAATTGATGAATGATCGAAGACTTCCAACACCAACGAGGAGGTCCGAATTAAGGATATGTTCTTAAGATCCCCATTAGGGATGCTTGTTCCATTATGAGAAAAGGAGTTCAAATATGAATACACATCTACAATAAATAAGAAAACCTTATAGAAGACACTACTTCACAAAGGGTAAATTTAAATCTTAAGAAGGAGAGATGTTTGAAATCACTCTTGCCCCCATATATAGGGAGAAGAGATGAGATAGAAATAGGATATTATGTTGGTTCCAAAATTATGATTTCATGTGAAATTGTACCATCATGAATGACAATGAGCCCCCAGTAAGTGAGCTACCAATGTCACATAATGATGAGCAATGTAATAGCCATTAATATTATTTAAAGATGTGATAGATAGAATGAGGTATTTGAATATGACATGTTAAATGGTCTACTATAAGTGAGATTAAAAACATGTATAAGGTAATGAATGTTAAAAATTCTTTAGAAAGAAAGAAGTTTATAGGAGAAGAATAGGCCACTAAGTCATACTTTTCTTGCACACAAGAAATCTTAGGAGAGGGATAAGTGTAATTTATTAGAGCCTTATTCCCAAAAGATGGGATTTTAGGATGAGTAGAAGATAAAGTCTCATAAGAGGGATTAGAAATATCTTGAGGAGATTTATAAATAGATTTGTTCATCACCAAGATTTCCTTATGAGGGGGATGAGTGTTGAAAGAAGTAGAAAATGATTTAATTGAGGTGAGGTCATCATCACTTCTAAATATAGAATTCATATTGAGAGATGGTGTTTTACATTCTTTGGTGGGCTTAAAGGGGTTATGTTCAAGTACAAATGAAGCTTCATATATGTTATGTTCTAAAGGAACTTTAATTCCTTGTTCATTTGCACCACAACCATTGCCATTATAGCCACTCTTAGGTAAAATATGAAAACCAGGACCATAAAGGGATGCCAAATCAGAAAGAGATGGTTGCACCTCATAGGTCTTAGTGCTATATGAATTGGAGGAAGAATTTGAATAATTATTTGAATTAGAAGCAGCCACAAAGTGGTTACTTATTTGTTTAGACAAACTGGTTTTCTCTTTAGGTTCCTCCTTATATTTCTCCTTCTCAGTCTTAAATTCTTTCCAATATACTCTATACTCTCTTATAAAATTAGGGTTAAAGTATAGAGATCCACAATCATCATCTAAGAGAACTCCTTTGGGAGAAAAGATATCTTTAGGAGGAGATTCCAATTGAGTAGAAGAATCAGGAGTAATAGAAGGAACAAGATCATTAAAGGAAATGGATGTATTTGATGAAGTATGAGGATTGGGAGAAGAATGGGAAGTATTTGAACAAGAGATCCATATTTTAATGGAGCTTGAAGATTGGTATCAACTAACAAGATGTATGTATTATTTTGATAAATGATATTGACTTGCCTATGCAAAGTTGATGGGACAACTTGCATGCTATGAATCCACTATCTCCTTAATAAAAGGTTATATGTCAAATTACCAAGAATGACATGAATAGGTGTAGATAAAGTAATAGGACCTACCTTACCAGGAAAGGTTATGATACCTAAAGATTGATTATCAACATTATCAAAGCCATAAATAGAAATAGGAGTAGGTTCAATGAGAGAATGATCCACATCAATCTTATCCAATAAGTCCAAACTACAAATATTAACGCTATACCCATTGTCCAAAAGGGTTTGTCTTATAGAACTATTATTGATAATAATCAAAATCATGAGAGGACCATATTGATGTTGGATTTCATGAGAACATAACTCATCTTGTGTGAATACAATTTGAGCTTTGGGTTTGTTTGTAGGATCAATCAAAGAAGCTATGTTATTAGGTGTCACTGGAAGTGAGACATCTATGTTTTTCAAAGCATCTTATAATATCCCATGATCATCAGGTGAAGTTTGAACCAAATACCAAATAGAAATCTTGGCAGGAGTAGCTTTAACTTTTTCAATGAGATCATACTCCCTACTAAGAGTCTGTGATATATGAGGTACTTGTGGAAGAGTAAGTTGAGAGGGAGGAAGTGAAGTTGGGATAATTGGAGGAGGATTAGGTTGCATATTGTTTCTTGTGTTGTAGGTATGAGAAATAGTATGACAACCCTATTTAGTGATTTTCTTAGCATACTGATTAGGGCTCTTAGTAGGATAACCTCCTTGCACAGTAATAACAAGTTTCTTAGGAGTGCAAAAATAATCATTAGCATAACCACCTTGAACCACTAGGATAGGCTTATGTTGAGAACTTTGAGAAGGACAAGCACCTTGAAGTGTGAAGAGGGGTTTATTAGGTGTTTCATTCACATGTATAGAATTGATTGAAGATGGTTTAGGAATATGAAAGGTGTCCTTATGAATTTTATAAGAAAAATGGACAAGATTGTTGGAAGAATTGTTGGTAGTCTCTTCTTGCACTAAAATGTTATCATGGATAAGATAAATTTAAGGAGGTAGAATAGAAGTAAGCATTGATGTTTTCTAAGGAAGAGTATTAGTAGGAAAGGTCATATCATCCTCTATCATCAAAGGATCTACTTGGGGAACAAACTCTCTAGGAGAAGGATCAACATTACTCTCTAAAGTTTAATATTTGAGAGGGATATCTTTGAAAGATATGTTAACAATATCTTCTTGAACTAAAGTATCCTTATGAGTAGGACCTAGTTGGAGAGAAGGAGATAACTTACGTTTTGAGGGAGAATGATTGAGATTAATGAGAGGTGATATGCTATCAAGGGGGTTACTCTCATAGGGTAGAGAATAATCAACACCTTCTTCTAATGGTTCATCCCAGATAGTGAGGTAATTGAAAAAAGTATTAGAAATATTTTGCACATATATGTCCTTATTGTTATTGCCAATTTTGGGAGAAGGGATAACATTGTTCATTAATTATCCATCTTTAGGAGGGACAAAATCACTACATGTCTTTAAAGCATCCTCTTGCCTGAAAATGTATTCAATAAGAATTTTATGGGAAAGAGAATTAAGGAAACTAGTTATGATTTCATATTGTTTTTCTAAGGCATATTTATGGGTAGGACAAGCTTCGAGGAAAGGAGAAGCATTTATCATCAATGAATCATCTCTAGTGGGAATTTTGTTGAAGTCAAAAGAGGAAATGCCATCACTAGGAAAAGTAGGGATAATACCATCTTCTAGCACAAAATGATCCTCATGAGGGGATTATTCCTTAGGAGGGAGATGAACATCTTTCTCCAAAGATTCATTCTTAGGAAGGAGATCTTTGAAAGAAGTTCTCATAATCTCTTGTTACACTAACATGCCCCCATTATTAAGACCAAATTTAGGAGAAGACAAGTCAATGTCCATCAATACCTTTTCACTTAGAGAGGAATCATGTAAATAAGGTAAAGTAACACTAATAAAATTGTTTATGATATCATCCTCTTCCTCTAAGATAACTAGATGGGAAGGCCACATTCTAGGAGAATTGTCAAGATCACTCTTCAAATCTTCATCCTTAGAGCATGGGAGAGTTTTGAAGGGGTTTCGGCACTAAAATGTTTTCATAGATAGGAGGAGGCTCTTTAAGAGGGGGGTGAAATTGAAGCAAGGGAAGCTAACCCTTTATCACATTTATGAAATGAATCCATCATGACAACAATTTTCCTCTTTCAAATGATAACATATGCAAAATAGAAGGAAATGTTCAATATTAACCAATGCAAGCACTCTAAATGTTGATTTAGAAAATGAAATTTATGAGTGAAATGTGTTCCTAAATCAGATCTAAAATTAATGATCCTAATTAAGCTATCCACAAGTTCAATTTTGAATTGAAAAATTAGGGTTTTAACAAAATTGACCTCTAAATTTTTTTAAATTTGCAAGGAATTGGAACTTTTAAATGTAAATTTAAATTTGAAAAAAAAAAAAAAAATTATATATAAGAACATAAATAAGAATTAAAGAATATTGGATTCACATTAGGTTCACCAAAAATGTGGAGGGGACAAAGTGAGACCGGGTGACTAGGAACTAATCCAACTTTTCCCAACACATTAGGAATACAAAAGAGCCTAGGGAGATAGCTCACTTTGGGTACTTCTTGTGACAAAGAGAGAGAAAAGGATTATCTCTTAGGTTTTCTATTCCTCTTGTTTTATATGAAGAGAAGATGTAAAAAAAAGGGTGTGATTGATCAACTAGACTAGGAGATAAATAATGAAGCATATATATGAACTAAAATTGCAGAAATTTGCAGATTTGAAACTAAGATATTGAAAGTAGAGAAGGGGTGGGAATTTAAATGTGTACTTGGTATTGAAAAATGAGCCAAACTAACCTGGATAGGGGTGCCACGCTCTGGTCCTATTTTTCCTGACAGAGAGCTACAACTAAAGGCCTGCAAATTTGATGTTTTGGATTTCCACCCTACAAAATTTTACTTAAAACTAGGAGGACAAGGACGCAGGACCAGGGCACCGAGGGACGACTAGGGCATAGGACCAGGGCATCTAGAGAGGACCAAGATGCCCAGGGAAGACCAAAATGCAGGAGTAGGGTGCCAAGAGAGGGCCAAGGAGTAGAACTAGGGTGCCACACCCCTGTCCTAGTGATTTTCAGTCAAATTTGATCCTGAGAACTATGTTTGTGTGCTCTTCTAGACCTTAAATTTTTAGCAATGATCGGATCCTACACCTACACCTGTAACTAAAAATATGGTTTTGGGTGGCTATGTGGGTTTTTTCCTTAGTCACCCTTGTTTTGGTGATTTCCGCCTCATCAAATAGTTGATTTTTATAGTAAAATAGCATGTGCAAGATCCTAAAATGAGAAAGATAAGAAACTAGAGCTACCATACACTTTAGAGAGTAAACCCTAAATGAATGTAAATGTAAGTGAGAATGCTCTAAATCAAATGTGCTAAATGATCTAAAGAATGAATGTAAATGTGAAAATGAGTGTAAAGAAGCTCAGACAAAGCCATTAAAATGAAATGAAACTATACCAATCCCCAAGGGAGAGATACAAGCCACTTGATCTCCTATTATTCTTTAATTTCTTCAAGGCTCCTAATTGATCATGAATACTTGATGAGTACTTGATGAATTATTAATGAATATTGTTGAAGACTCCACATAAGCTTCTTTACATAGAAGGCTCCTTGTGATCGCTAGCTCTTTTCACTAAAAACTTTCTTTTTCTTAGATTAGATTGGATCCCTTCAAATGAAGAAAGATAGATCTTATGTATAAAACCCTAGATATTAATTTCATCTTTAGGCTGACCTAGGATTTGAATTTACAGCCAATTTATTGGGGTTAAATATTATAATATCATATAACTATGCTCCCAAAGTTTTGAGAAAAATGTAGGGGACTGGGTGCAACTTGCACCCGGTCTGACCAACTTGTTGCACCCAGTTTGACCAACTTTTCACTAAATTTTCAGGGTCATTCGATATGATGATATCAGAGCGAATCCCAAAGTTAAAACTAATTTTGAGATGTTTTGATATGCGAAGTTGGGCCTTAAAGGTCTAAATAAGACATAATTAGGGTTTATTCTTTAATAATTTATTAGAGGAGTAAAATAAAAAGGGGCACACTTAGGGTAAATGGCCCAATTTTATCATGTATGAAGTGATGAAATATGACTTTAGATTTAAGTAAATTAATTAATTATATGCTTAAAGGGAAAGTACAATGCAAGATGCAAACACACTAAGGCGAGTGCTAAACTAAGTGTAGAATTGTACCACCCTAGCAAGGGTGTACAATTTATGACACTACATAAATGTCTTGAAGTATCCCCAAAGTATGGCTTTCTGTTCTTGAAAATTGCCTAGATTCCGAAGTGTCTCTTTGATCTGAACAACCACTGGCATGTCATATGCCCACTGAACCTTTCCTACTCTCAAAATCTCATTCATAAATTATATATATATATATATATATATATATATATATATATATATATATATATATATATATATATATATATATATATATATATATATATATATATATATATATATATATATATATATATATATATATATATATATATATATATATATACAGATAATTAATGTGCCAAATTTGAATACATGCTTCTTATCTTTCTTGATTTTCTTCAAATTTCTCAAGAGATCACTCTGAAGCACCTCACACAGGTTGTACATCTTACCTTCAAGATTTCATCGGAAGCATAGATGACCATACTGGATATTGAATTATCATGACTGGATTGATAGACTTTGTATCTTATTACCATCAATGCAAATCTAATATCAGGTTTAATTATATCCTTTATTTTCATTTCCCTTTTGTCAAATTATGAACCGATTGCTTCTATTATGGTCTGGTTCTTCACATTTCTTAGTCTAGGTACCTCACTAGTTGAATTCGAACAGGTTACCGCCTTGATTGCAATCTTGGTGATCTTGTTTAGTTTTTCAAGCCACATAAACTCACCATGCATTCTTCTTGAAAGATATACCATATCCACTTAGGTTCATAAAAAATTGAAAAATTCATAAACTATGCAAAACCCTTTTCCTCAAGCATTTTGAAAGCAAGTTTTAGGTTTCCCACCTTGTTAATCATATAATTTTTGTAAAGTTTCAACATCTGAGGATTCCCAAGTTCTTCAATGTTATAGTGAGAAAACCCTAATATCTTCCACATACAAAAATCCATATGGGACTAATGAAAATGCACCATTTGGATCATCTTCCATCGATTTGTAGGGATGTTTCTTGAAGTTTGGTCTATCTCATTGAGTTACCTCAACTACTAGTGGAGTTGCAACACTAGTTGATGCCATATCAAAAATTTAGGTTACAAATTGAAAAAGTGGTAACTCAGGGAAATACCTTTTCAATCTTCAACCAAATGTAATATCTCTTCGACAATTTTCTCTATCTCAGCAAAATCACCTTTGCCATGCTTTGCTGCTTTCTCGCTTCAAATAAAAAGTAAGAAATTAAAGATTGGATCGCCTTTTATCTATTGCATACCTAACCTTTAGGTATAATAAATGGTCTTTAACCCTAACTCTTCCAGACACCCTGCATTCACAGAGTTCTCTTTTGCAGACCTTCAATTCGATTTAAATATTTTAGAAATGCATTTGTGACCATAACACACATCTCTGCAACCTGCCAGAAATAGGTACAAATCTTCAATAGGAGGTTTGTAAGAATTTCATGAAAAAATCCTCTTAAGACTAGATGCCTTAGCTTAGTTACTGAATGAGGTTCCAGTATTGGAATCAAGTGTGGACCAACTTCTTGCATCATTATCGCTCTTCTTCACCCATCTTCTTCATCTGCTCTCCGATCTCTTCAATTTTTCCTTTTCCCTTCTCATCTAGCTTCACATTCTTGTTTGTTTTCTTTTTGACCTCTCCTATTAACATTTT
Organism: Cryptomeria japonica; assembly: GCF_030272615.1. NCBI lineage: Eukaryota > Viridiplantae > Streptophyta > Pinopsida > Cupressales > Cupressaceae > Cryptomeria > Cryptomeria japonica. The sequence continues at coordinate 149,801,993 of NC_081405.1, forward strand.
GACTTTTGCAATACTCAGGAATATGATTGGATTGGTTGCAAGCATCGAAAATAATATTGTTCATCTGATTAGGTCTGAAAATTCCTTGATTCGTCCTTGATCTGCATTGATTAGAAACATGTCCAAACCTACCACATGCATAAAATATGACATTTATTCTATTTTGAAAGTTGTTTATCATACTTCTGCATACATTCCCCTTATGACCATACTTATTGTATTTGAAACATTGATCAGTAAAAGATGGACCATTATTGTTCATACTATTTCTGTGTTGAGTAGCCATATGACCAACTTTATTGCAAACAAAATAATTAACATTGAATTGTTTAGTATTAGGACGCCTTATCCAAGGCTTTCTTGAATTGTTCTTTTATTTTACTGATTTGGAGCTTTCACCTTTCTCATATCTGATACCTTGAGTATCATTAGGATTCTTCTGATCAGGAAGCATCCCATCAAGCTTGGTTGTGTTGATTCGAAACTTCTCTTTGTATTCATTTGCAACTTCAAGATCAACCATAAGAACTAGGATATACTTTCCAAGATCTTCCTCATGATCTCTAGCATCTTGTATATCACTTATCAACTATCCATTCTCATTCTCAAGTTTGTAACATTCTTCGGAAATGTCTTTCAGTGACTGAGAAAGATTTTCCCCATTCTTCTTCCTTTCTTCAATCTCCTTTGTTAATCTCATCACAATGGCTTGCATCTCATTATTTTGGACTACATTATCTCTAGAAAGTTTGCCACATTCTTCTAAATTTTCTTTTAGGGCTTCTCCATGAATGATTTGATTTTCTTTATCCTTCAACTTGTCAACAAGTTCCTTTCTCTTATCCCTTGAGTTTTTCAACTCATCTTTCAAGAATTCAACGTATTCCTCAGAATCTTTGAGATTTTCTTTTCCTTTCCAAATCTCAACTTGTGCATGGTCAAGATCTTCAAGAGAAATAACCAATTGATGTCTGAGACTACTATAATCCATGGATTTTCTTTCTTGGTTCCTCCTCAAAAAATTAGGCTTCCTTCCAAGAATGAGGCTCTTATACCAATTGTTGGAGTCAAGGAACACTGAGAGAGGGGGGGAGGGGGTGAATCAACATTTTTCAATTTTTAATCTTCTTATATTATCCTTTAATCCACTTAATGCAAATGAACAAGAGAGATAAGCATAAGAAAAACACACACAAAACTACCATCATAACACAAATACTTTGTACATGGAAAACTCGGTCAAGGGAAAAGTTTACATAGTAATTCACATAGCAGGAATGAACATAGTAAGATGATAATCTATTAGAAGTATGTAAAAAGTTTACATAGGAATACACATGCATTTAGACATACTTCCTAGAGCTCACTCCTCAAATACAATAAGGGCTAAAACCTTGGAAGGCTCACTGCCTTACAAAGGAATTACAATAGGGTAACACCAAGATTGAACTATGAATTAGCATCTACAAATGCCTGTGATAATTCTATTTTAATCACAAATTACAACTATCACATTTCTCTGAGACTCACTACTCTATTCTGCTGATTTGCTTTAATCTAGAGTAAAAATCCTTCAATGGCACATGTGAAACTACACACAATTACACATACACACCACTCGCATACTTTTTGATATGAAAAATTAACTTTCTAATCTCTTCTATATATCCTCAACATTAATTTACCTCACCAACAAGTCGGCTTCAAAAACACTTGCAAAATATGAAACGTGTAAGATGTGTCGACTGAATCCGTTCCCCAATGCATATTTGGACCAAAAAAAATTGAATACATGCTACCCACATATCGGCCAAACAACCTCCAACATAAAATCAATCACAAAAAATATTTTTATAATTTCAAATAACACGATACATCACTAGTTGGCCAAATAGCATTGTTCTTCCTAAAATGTCAAATACCAGATCTTCAATCTTGCATAATGGACAATTCTAGAGGCTAATATTATGGAATAAGTTACTCTAGACATCCAACTGACTACCTAAGTCACGACAAATCAAAATATGCAACCAAAGTTAAGTTATACTCAAAATACTCCCATATTGCCAAATATTGTGTTCCACCTTCCAAACTTAAACAAAATGGATTTCAATCTTATAGTAGGATGAATTTATACAAACCAGATGAATTCTCTGAGTTGGGTTGTCTTCAATGAAAACTCCCATAGACTTATCTACACTATGCACTGTCTCTTGCCAGTATTTCTATCTCTCTTTCTCTCCCATTTGTTATCTCTTAATTCTCCCTCCCTCTCAGCCAATATCTCTCTATCTCTCTATCTCACTCTCCTCCTCTCTTACGTGTATCTCTCTCCCATTCTCTCCCTCTCTCATCCCCCTCCCTCTCTCCATTTCTAATTATCTCTCTTTGTCTCTATCTCCCTCTCTCTCTCTTCACCTCTCTAAGTCTCTCTTTATTTCACTCCAACTCTCTTTCCCTCTCTCCCTCCCACTCGCTTTCTATTTCTCTCTTAAGTCTCTCTCTCCCTCTCTCTCTCACACTCTCGAGTATCTCTTCCTCTCACCCTTTATGTCTGTATTTCTCTCTCCTCATTTCTTAGGCGTCTCTCTCTCCCAATATCTCCCTTCCCCTCACTTTCCCTCTTTCCCTCCCATTCCATTTCTCTTTCTCTCTCAATTCTCTCTCTTTTACCTTCTAACTCTATTTCCCTCTCTCTCTCCCACTCCCTTTCTCTTTCTCTCTCAAGTTTCTCTCTATATCTTTGCCTCTAACTCTCTTTCCCTCTGTCTCTTTCTCTCTAATTGTTTCTCTCTTAAGTATCTCTCCCTCCCATCCTCTCTCTATCTCTCTCTCACCATCCCTCCATCCACCTCTTAGGTCTCTCTATATCTCCCCCACTCCCTCTCTCTCCCTCCCCTCCCTCCATCTCTCTCTTTCTAAAGTGTCTCTGACCCATCCTATTTATTCTCTCTCTCTCTCTCTCTCTCTCTCTCTCACACACACACACACACACACACAATCCTTCCATCCAATTCTCAGGTCTCTTTATATCTCCTCCACTCCTTCTCTCTCTCTCTTCAGCGTTGACCCATTTTGTCCATTCTCTCACACGCACACACAATCCTTCCATCCACTTCTTAGGTCTCTCTATATCTCCTCCACTCCCTCTCTCTCTCTCCAACTCTCTTAAGTGTCCCTATCCCATTATTTCCATCTCTCCCTCCCCACCCCTATCTCTCTCATGTCTCCCTCTCTTTCCATTCCTGTGTCTCTTCCCCCTTCCCCCCTCTCTCTCTGTCCCATTGTTTCCACTCTCTCCATTATCTCTCTCTCTCTCTCTCTCTCTCTCCCCCTCTCTTAGGTGTCTCTATCCCATTCTTTCCCTCTCTCCCTCCACATCCATTTATCTTTCTCTCTCAATTTTCTCTCTCTTTCCCTCCCCATCTCTCTCCCTCTCTCTCCCTCTTTCCCTCTCAAGTATATCTCTATCTTTCTTTCTCTCTTTCCCTCTCTCCCCCTCCCCCTCCCCCCCACTCTCTCAAGTGTCTCTCCATTCTCTCCCTCCCCATCCTCTCTCTCTCTCTCTGACATGTCTGCCCCATTATGTCCATTCTCTCCCCCCCCTCTCTCTCTCAATCCCTCCACCCACCTCTAATGTGTATCTATATCTCCCCATGCCTTGGGTGCCTCTATCAAATTATTTCCCAATCTCTCTCTCAGGTGTCTCTATCCCATTCTATCTATTATCTCCCTCCCTCTCCCATACCCCTTCTCTCTAAAGTATCTCCCTCTTTCCCTTTAAATCTATTTCTCTCTTTCCATCAAACTCTATTTCCCTCTCTCTCTTGCACCCTCCTTCTCTTTCTCTTTCAAGAATATCTCCCTCTCACCCTCTCTTCCTCTCTCAAGTCTCTCTCCCTCTCTTTCCCACTCTCCTTCCCCATCCTCTCTCTTCTAGCTCCCTCCCTCCCTCTCATCCCCTTGCTCTCTCTCTCCCATTTCTCCCTCTCACTGCCCCTCCCTTTCTCTTTCTCTCTCAAGTCTCTCTTTATTTCACTCCAACTCTCTTTCCCTCTCTCCCTCCCACTCACTTTCTATTTCTCTCTTAAGTCTCTCTTTCCCTCTCTCTCTCACACTCTTGAGTATCTCTTCCTCTCACCCTTTATATTTGTATTTCTCTCTCCTCATTTCTTAGGTGTCTCTCTCTCCTAGTCTCTCCCTTTCCCTCCCTTTCCCTCTTTCCCTCTAATTCCATTTCTATTTCTCTCTCAAGTCTCTCTCTTTTTCCTTCTAACTCTATTTCCCTCTCTCCCTCCCACTCCTTTTCTCTTTCTCTCTCAAGTGTCTCTCTATATCTTTGCCTCCAACTCTCTTTCCCTCTATTTGATTCTTTCTCTCTTAAGTATCTCTCCCTCCCCTCCTCTATCTCTCTATATATCTATCTTCTCCTCTCTCTCTCTCTCTCTCTCTCTCTCTCTCTTGGGCACTCTATCCTTCTCTCAAGTCTCTCTCTCTTGTACTTGGTCTTTCTCTCTCTAGTCTCTCCCTTAACCCCAACCTTTCTCCCTCCCTCTCTCTCCCTCTATTTCTCTCTCAAATATGTCCCTCTCTTTCCCTCTCTCCCTCCTAGGCCTAACCTAAGAGATAGAGAGACCTAACTGTGAGAGATACCTAAGAGAGAGAGGATAGAAGATAGAGCTTGAATGAGGGAGTAAGGGATGGAAAATGAGTAAGAGACTAGAGAGAGAGCCCAAGTGAAAGAGAGGGAGGAAGGGAAGGGTTGAGA